>NW_010972853.1:4225987-4280714 GCF_000737465.1 Haliaeetus leucocephalus
TTGTTTGGGGTTTTTTGGGGGGGGGGGGGGCAGTCTGTCTATGTCTTATGCTAGATTCTGTCTTAATCTTAACTGTGGTTGATTGGAAGACATGAGTCAGAAAAGACCTATTTCCTTCTTTGGGGCAAAAAAAAATCAAATACCTTTTTTTAGGGTGGTTTTTTTCCCCCACAGAAAACCATGTAATTTACCAGTCTCTAAAAGTTCATGAAGCATACATTTTTGAACCACATGAACTCAGCCTTGGAATATAAAACTAAAGAATTCTGATGTCTCCGTCCTAACTGCTAGTTGTCTGAGTGTTCTCATAATTTTGAAGATTGTCATTGCTCCAGAATGCTTAGATGAGTTATAAAAAGATATGCATCAGATCTTTCAGTTCTGAAAACAGTAAGATACTGAAAAATAAAAAAGCTGTAATGGGTACAACTAGATCAGTAGACTTGTGTGAATTATCCTTCTTACATGCATTCATATATTTAAGGTCACAGAGAAATACCAGAAAATGTATCCAGTCAGAACCAGTAAGTGTTAAAAATTTTCACTAGGGGGGCAGAAGTAACTGTGAGATTTTTGTGCAGTTGTGTCTACCCATTTTTCTTTCTTTGTCCTTCCCTCTTAGAGCAAGTAGTTTCATCATTCTGTGCTTGCCTCTGTTAGTTACTGACTCTCCAACTTTCAGTCTGTGCCAGTATCCAATATTTTCTTTCCTTTGTTCTTTGGGGAACTATTTCATAGTAGCCTGATGCATGAAGAGGTCTTGGTTCTGTTGTAATTGGAAGCTGCTATGCATATATAGACCCATTAAAAAATAAATATTTTCTGCTAGTTTCTTATTCTCAAAATAGTGTTTGGCATGCTGTTCCATCCTCAGCAAGTAGAATATGTAGAAGAAATAAGTCAGGGTTTTTTTAACCATTTCACTCTAGTAATGTTTCACTTTTAGAACTGTTAAGGATCATGACTCTTCAAATGCTTACTTCTGCATTTCAGTAAAAGGCAGTCACCAGAAATATCTCGGGTTCATAAGGCAAATTCATAAGGTCATAGTCTCTTTGTTCTCTTATTCTTTAAGCTAGATACAGATAGCAAGATGAATAAGCCTAGTGGCTGATCTTCAGAGTCTATAGTTGTCTGTATTACAAAAGACTATTCTTACAGCAAATTAGAACTGCCTATTTTGTAAATACCTGTTTTCCTTTCAAAGCTCTTGTCTGTAGAAAGACACAGAAATTCTTAATTGATCCTGGTTTTCATATCTATATTGAAAGAAGATGTATTGATTAAGATTGTCTGCTTGTCATAGGGCAGGACCTGATACTTTATTCAGGATATGGACTAATCCAAACAGTAGAGCATATTAAGAACTTCCATTTAGATGTGAGACCAGAGAGCAAACCTTACATTTGACAGTTCCCTGTCATTTTCAAAGCTGGTCAAGCCTAATGACTCCAAGGCCAGACAGAAGGGTGTCTCCATACCAAATGCAGCTTATGGGAAGTCATTTTGAAGGGCCTCTATGTAATCTGTATACATGTAATGTATGGAATAATTTGGTGCAGTAGGATTGGATCAGCTGATGGAAGCAGCAGAGGCTGAGGCCAGTGTGTTTACAGTAGAGATTTAAGCTTTGAGTTAGATTTAATCTGAGGTGAACGTCTCCACCTCATGTGTTTCAAAGCTGTCTGAAGGCTCAAGCATTATTTTGGTCCTTTTGTCCCTATTAAGTATGGGAGTGCACTTGCTGTGGAGCTTCCTGTTCAGTTTCCTCCTAATGGAAATTAGTTTGCACGCACCAAAACCTATCTGCAAACCAAATCAATGCTCAATAAATGGGACAGTGAGGAAATTTGCTTCAAAAGCATCCTAATCAAAAAGCTAATGCCAATAGTCACTGTATTTCAGTGTTCACTGGAGTCATGCTTCTGTCTGATAGAAGAAATAGAGTGCTGCAATCAGGAGTCCATTGCAAAACAAACAAAATGTGCTACGTGTAGTTAGGCTATAGAACACTTGCCACAGCAGTTTGTGGAAGCTAAAAAGGTTCTAAAAGCTTAAGCAGAGAATGAGCAAGTTCTCGGGAGAGAATCCGTTGAGAATTACATTGAAATGACATCCAGTACAGGAAGCATTTTGTATGAACTACAGAACCTCAGAGGCAGAGAGAACACTCAGGGGAAGGATCGTGTGTTTGTTCTGGTCCTTAACTCTAACTGAGCACCTCCTTCAGTGTCTGCCAGAGGCAGGATATTAGGCTAGATGAATCCCTGTGCCAATCCGATACGGCTGTTATTACGTTCTTAACTTAAGGAAACTGAGGAAACTGAAATCAAGCATGTGGTCTAAGGATGAAAGCATTACATGATCCCACTTCAGCAGAAAGGGAATTCTATGCGAGCAAATGTGGTGTTGCCAGAGAAATAAAAAGAAAGTTCTTTCATTTGTGTAATTCATTTTAATTGCCTTCAGTAATTCCACGAATTAAGATGAGGATTGGTATCTTGACTATAGGGCTTTGAGGACTCTGTTGAGGAAAATAAAATGTTTCATGGAAGCCTTTACTGACAGCATTGATAGTGTTAATTATTGCAGCTTGTGGAGGGGGAGAAAAAGAGCAGGATATTACAAATTCTGAGTGCAAGATTACTAAAGGTATGGGAACTGAGCATGACGTCAATGGTATAGAATAAGGGGTGGATACTGTCCTAGTTTCAGCTGGGATAGAGTTAACTGTCTTCCTAGTAGCTGGTACGGTGCTATGTTTTGAGTTCAGTATGCAAAGAATGTTGATAACACTGATGTTTTCAGTTGTTGCTCAGTAGTGTTTAGACTAAAGTCAAGGATTTTTCAGCTTCTCATGCTCAGCCAGCAAGAAAGCTGGAGGGGCACAAGAAGTTGGCACAGGACACAGCCAGGGCACCTGACCCAAACTGGCCAACGGGGTATTCCATACCATGTGACGTCCCATCTAGGTTAGGAACTGGGAAGGGGGGGGCAGGGAATCGCCGCTCGGGGACTGGGTGGGTGTTGGTCAGCGGGTGGTGAGCAATTGCCCTGTGCATCATTTGTACATTCCAATCCTTTTATCATTACTGTTGTCATTTTATTAGTGTTATCATTATCATTATTAGTTTCTGCTTTTCTGTTCTATTAAACCATTCTTATCTCAACCCACGAGTTTTACTTCTTTTTCCCGATTTTCTCCCCCATCCAGGAGTGAGTGAGCGGCTGCGTGGTGCTTAGTTGCTGGCTGGGGTTAAACCACGACAAGATGAGAGAATTGCTCTGGTTTCTTGTCTTACCCATTATGTAGTATTTTTAACTCCTATTTACGTAGAAATTGTTGCATAGAGTTGTTCATTTGTTTTCTTAACAAGTCTCAGCATCTAAATTTCAAATAAATGCTTTTAAATAGTTAATTGGCAGACAAGCTTATAGTTAAAAATATGGAAAATACCATTTGTCACATAATACAGTTATTTTCTTCCTTCCTCTTTTCCCTTATATTGGTACACAAACATGCACACTGTTATATTAATGTAAACTTCCTGTGTTCCTTCCTAGAAGTCACACCTTTTTTCTACTTTCTATAACAAGTTAAAATTTCTTTCCTCTATCTTCTCGTATTCTGTTCTTACAAGATTAAAAAACAGTAAGTCAGGTCTTACCACCTTATTATAAATGTGTAAGTGTGTTGTCCTTCTTAGTTATTGCATTCTTGTTCGTGTGCAGGGACCTAAGGATATTCAATTTCTGTTGTGAATGTAGCTAAGCTGGGAAACTTAACAATTTTTCATCTTCTTAACAACCAGAAAGAAATTATTAATGTAATCATAAAGTGTACAATTTTATACGCAGTTCAGCTTTTAACCATCTTTGGTTTTCTGTATGTAGTTAATTTTGTATCATGATGAACCATCAGAATTCCAACCTATGCTTTCTACTTTTAATGATACAGAATGAAAGAGTTGTGGAAATAATGAATTAAGTATAGTAGGTTAACTTTAGCTGAATTTCTCAGGAGCACGAGATGAATGCAATAAATCAGAGCTGCCTTATCTTTTTCAGTTGCAGCTGTCTTGCCACCAAGATTTGAGGTGGAGAGTTCAATGGTATAGAATTAGTCATTTTCCTTGCAAAGGGCACACAATATTGTTTCTGGCTTTTGCCATACTGAAATAATCTGAATAAGTGCCTCCAACACACTTGCCCAATATAAGTAAACGCACGAGTTGAAATGAAATTGTTTTGTTAACAGCAAACGTTCTGAAGTAGTCCAGTTTTTAAATTATTTTAACTGTCTTAGTACAAACCTCTGTCAGTAGCCTTATAATGAAATGGAATCATTCAGGCTCAATTTCTCAGTGGCCTTGCCTGTGAACTCCAGTTTGTAACTGTATTTCAACCAGCCAACGCGCTCCTATAGACTGAGCAGCAAAAAGACACAGTTCTTTATCTTTGTATAAAGAAGTGTCTGAATTCTGTTTATATTAACATTTGCACTTACAAGATTATTCTAATGTGGAATAGGAATAACTTTTCCACATTAGTGTTGTTTTACATACGTGGTATTCTGCCGCAGCTAAAGTTGCTCCACTGTATTAAGAAGAATTGATCAACATTTCGTGAAAAAAACTAGTGCTTTTGCTTGAGTATCCAGCTCAGGAAACATTTTCAAAAGTAGAGAATGCCCATCCTTTGAAAATCAAATCCTTTTAAGTAGTTTGTGTGAGCATTCTGTAACAGAGGCACTCAGATTCACTAACCGTATTTCAAATTCTTGGCTGCTTTTTCAAAAAAATCGTGTAATACCATACATTTAAAACTTAGTACATGTGTTTTCACTTTCCAGCTTCCTGAACAAAATGTGATAGCTATATGGAACAGTTGGTGTTAACTATGTTTGGTACCTGTTCAATTCCAATTGAACTTCCAATTATTTGCACTGCAAACAGGTTTAAATTCGTAAGTTTTGGTCAGCAACAATAAAGAAACATACACAACTTAATGTTCTTTTTTAAAATCTGAAAGTCAAGTTTAATTATTTGGGTTTTATTCAGATTAATGTCTACCGCTATATATTACAGTATGGATTTTAAATGACTTTTCAAATCCAGTATACTTTATCGGTACATTAGAAGCATCCATTAAGGTACAAGAAAGCAATAAAAATTGAAAATTAGCAAATGTTTATCACTTGTATTATATTTAGTATACAACCTATCCAATTTTGGATGTAAGAGATATTTAATCTGTGGGATCTCTAAAACAGTAAGGCAGTAATTTATATCTTTGAAATGTTTTTCACTGGCAGCTAAAGAAGAACGTAAAAAAGAAGAGAGCAGTTTGGAAAATGCACAAAAATGGTAAGGTTTTTGCTAGTGTTTTCTCACGGTTTTGGTCAAAGATGTTATTGATCTTAGGAATTACATTAAATAGGAAAAAGGATCTGTACTTCAAAGAAGTAATATGCTTTCTGAAAAATTCTTATGTAGTCTTCCAGGAAAAAGTTCAGTTGAGTTTTTAGCCAAACAGTGTACTGTGTTTGAGGTTTTAATTACTGTCAACATTGACCTGAATCAGAGTTTTACAGAATATTGTAATAACTGATTAACTACTTAATGTAGTAAAAATGTATTTCATTGTCACTGAACATTTTCAGCACTTAGACTATTGAATGCAGTATACTAAGAAACCAGTGAAATCCTAATGCTTTCATTGCCTGAGTATCTGTGCCTTACTTAGGCCAAAGGAAGCAAAATAGGGGAAGTGAGATAAATGGATTTATAGATAGATAGTATATCAGTAAGTTAGTATTTCTAATAATTTTTTTTAACCAAGTTATAGTTTTGTGAGAGTGAAGGATCTGCCTTTAACCTTGTCTGTGTTAACTGTGGAACTGCTATAAATCAGCTGAGGTAAATTAATTTTTAACTTCTTATCAATATTTTTTCTTCATGGTCACTAAAAGCAGATCTGTGGTAATTTGGATTTTTATGCTACTTTTCTGAGCCCAGAGTCTCTCCACCTAACTGAGACACCTAGGTTAGTCTTCCTAGACAGTCAGGAAAAGAGAGATAGGCACCTCCCAGATGCAGTTCAAGTCTTCGGTGAACTGTTTCCATTTGCTTGCAGAAGGTGCCTAAATTAGCTGAACTATTGGCTGACATCAGCTGGGGCTTCACCTCTGCATTTCATTTGTCAGTGGTGGCTGGCTGGCTTGTTTCCTTTCTACATAGCTACCAACCTACCTTTTGTGGCACAGGCTCTTTCACGTTCTACCTGCCTTGTAACCCTTCTGGAGCAGAGTAGACGCTCCAGGGATGGAAGTATAATTAATTTGCAGTTGACTTAAGGAATTAGTTGTCTGATACAGAGTTTGGGTTTATTCAGTTGATAACTAAACATTCAGTATTTTAAATTACTGCTAGAAAGATCTGTTACTTTGAAAGTCAGAAAGCAGCCCAGGAAGCTACATTAAGCTGGATGAAAGCAAAACAGTGCTACTGGGAGAAGGGCTAAGGATGAAACATGAGGAGGGGATGAGGAGTAGGTGTCAGGATGAAGGCAGCGTGAGAGAGAGTGTGCAGGAATTCAGAATCCTGGAGCATGCAGAGACAACTGTATTGGCTACAGCTGGGATGGAGAAGGGTTCTGTTAGGAATAGGAGAGCACGATGTTACCGGGGTTGGCTGCTGTTACATGAAGCCAACCTGAGAAGAGAGTTTCTGGTCTTGCTGTTCCTGGCTGAGCTATCCTAGTCAAGGGATATGAACAGCTGAGGAATATTTGGCCCAACGGAATGTAATGGAAATGTCATTGCCCAGTAGACATAAACTGTTTTAACCATGTGATTATGACTAGGGTATTTTAGTATTTTTTAGGGTTTGAAATCCCAGAATGGTTTACACAGATATTTAAACCTGTATTAGTGTTTTCTTTCTTTCTTTATTTTCTCCTTGTAGTGTCACTACAGGACCCTTCAACTCAGAATATTATGGGCTTATTCATACTTATTTCATTGTGATACCTTTACTGTGGAGCACCAATTAACTTGAAATATAGTTACATGTTTTATACAAAACCTATGTAAGAAATTTAAAAGGTTAAGCTTATCATATATGAGGGTTTAAAAAACTATTATATCAATAGCTCACCTTGAGCAATATGTGATATTCTTCAGCATGTCCTAGAAGCTGTATCCATCTTTGAAGTATCAAAAAAACCAGAGCGTATTGGCTCATGTGGCTAAAATCCAAGCTTCTATACTTTGTGAAGCAGATGGACTGTATTTTTGGGGAGTAACTTCTGTTGATGGACTTTTTGATGGTTACTTTATATTCTTCAAGCCTAGCTAAAAGCTTGAATCTCAACCTAAGGCAAAAAAACTTGACCCTAACCTTAGCAATTCTGTATGAAAACATGCAATGTGGACTATGCAAATGCAAGTATAAATTGGGAAAGAAATATTTACTGAAGCTGCATCTGTTGCTCAAGTAACATCTGTTGAATAGTTGGGGACTCCTTACAAGTCTTTAAGATACCTTTTATTTATTTTATTTTCAAGATTTACACTTCCTGTGTTCTAGATTTAGGACCATTGGGCAATTGTAAAGAACAATGTAACTTTCTTCTGCTTAAATAAAATCAGTATTTCAAGAAAAATTAGTTCTTTTGAAACATGTTGTTACCTTTCTTTTTAAATTACAGCATTATTTTTAATAAGTATCACCAAATCTTTCAGGATTGTTATATCTACTTTGCAGAGAAAAGTGATTCAAAAAGTGATTCAACCTTTACGAAAGTGAACATACTTTTGTTTCATTACATAAGTACCTAGTCATGTGAATCATTCCATTTTATCTATACAAAGCAATATCATAAAGGTTAAAAATGCACAATCAGTTAAAATGCTATCGGAAGTATCATCTATAATAAAAAACTACTTTGAAAATATCCAGCTGTATAGCAATTCAGTAGCCATATTACAAAATTTAAAAAGCATTAAAATATTGGCAATGCATTTTCATAAAATTAATTATCTGCTTATTGACACATGTGGAAGGAGATTAATTGTTTTCAGTAAAAACTTTGCAAACTGACTATTGGCACTGTCTGTGGCTTTCTTCTTGCTACTTCCAATTCTCCCTAAGTACTTGAAGGTTATTTTTAACCACACCTGTAGATTTTTTCCTGACTTGGCATGTGACTCTTCCATAGTCCTTCAGTAAAGATAAATGGGAGAATAAGGTCTTCATGGAGTGTTGCAGAATAAAATTAAAGAAATAGATATAATATAGCATCTCCTGAAATGCAAGAAGTTAAGTTTTTCTCATTAAAATTGAATGCCCATGATTTGTCTGTGTGACATATCTCTATGATGGCTCATGCATCTGTAAGTTACTCTCCTGGGAATGAGGTAGGTGTTGGAAGATTAGCTATACTCAGCATGAATTGCTGCTATGATTTCCAAGGCTAAGGGGAAGTTATGGTAATTACCAGCCTTGACTACTGAATCAGGAACCAGCCCTCAGAGAAACTGTTTCCCCAGTGAGCTTATGTGTTGACAGTTTTTTTCCCCCCCTCCCTCGCAGCTTCGAAGAAACAGTGGGATACTTTGGGATAAAGCCAAAGCCTGGCGAGAAGGAGATCACACCAAACTACATTTTCACGGTGTGGTACGAATTCTGCAGTGACTTCAAGACCATTTGGAAACGAGAGAGCAAAAGCATTTCCAAGGAACGGTAAGGTTCTAATAAAGTCATTAATACCATTTTAGATGTCTGGGAAACTGTTCCTTCTCAAACCCAACAAATTATACTCCTATATTTCACAGGCGTCATTGTTTTCTTTCAGATCTAATGGACATCAAGGAAAGATTATTCCCTCAGGGTGCGTAGGAAAATTCACCAAAGGCATGCTGTCCCCACAAAAAGATAAACACATATAATCTGATAAATTACACTTTTGTAACCCCTTCCAATTACTAGCTAGTAAAATGAAAGGGGAGCTGTGCTAATTTGTAACAGATTGCTTCTCTGTGCATTTTCATGTTGAACTAGCCTAAATGAGGCGATATTGCTGTCGCAGACAGTACAGACAAATAAAAGTGAATGCTTTTCCAGTTAATATACTGCACTTGCATCAAAGGGAAGCCCCAGAGATTCAGGCCACACTTAGCACAGTGTTGAAGCCCCACACTGAATTTACAGCACTACTTCTGACTTTTGGTGTCCTGCTGAGGACATCAAACTACTTGCCGCTAGATCTCACCACAGTCTCCTGATTTTATTAGTTAGAGTTAAAAAAAAAAAAACCAACACCAAACCTTCAATTATTTTCTTGATTTTCTTAAAGAAGCTTAAAATCTTTTACAAAGAAAAAACAATTCCATTACAAGCACACCATGCTTACCATATCTCAGTTCATTTGAAAAGACCTAAAGAGTGGTAATGTGGTCATGCTTTGGAAAAAAATGGATTAATCACTTTCAGTATGAAATATAAATCCAGGTGCTTATTCCAAATTGACACAGATTTAGAGAAAAATGTCTTTAAAAGTATCAGCAAAAGTAGTAAACTCATTGACACTTACATTTTCTATTTTGCTCCAAATCAGTGGACCTTTTAGGTTCATGTAGAAGTAGATTTTTAAAGGACAAGATGTAGAAATTATAAATTCCCAATTATCAACCTTATCAACATTGTTTTACAGATATTACAGGTTTTAAACACTTGAAAGTTGTAGCTTTATGTATCGTCTATGTTATTATTAAATAGACTTTAGAAGCTGACAACTGCAAATATTTACAAAGAATCTTTTATTTCCTTGTGTCTAGATCAATATGCAAATTTGTTTTACACATTAAAAACTGTGTAAAACAAACAGTCACTAGCAGATTGCTATAATCATGATACGGGTCATCTCAGGGATTTTCTGCTGAATCATGACTTATTTTTGTTCCAAAAGCAGTTAGGAGGAATAGAAATTAACTACCCAAGGGAAAAAGGAAAAAAAAATCCAGACCATACAGCCATTCCTTTTTATGTAATTAGCACCTTGCTGATGGCATACAGTGATCCCTTCAAAGAAATTGATTTAAAATGCCTTGTAAATATTTTAACACTACATAACTTCTTAACTTTCTTAATACAATATTGAAGAAATCTTTGTTTGTAACTAAACTGCTATGTTCTGTGCTTTCCTACTGGGGAGAGATGAGAATTTCCCATGGTTTAATAATTATATAAATAAAATCTACAAATAATAAAAACACAGCACAAATACTTAATCAGCTTCTTTGATGGATACCTTTATTCCTATTCATAAATGTAAAGCAATACCAGTAGAATGCAGAGCACCAGTTACCATAATACTTCAAAGTGCTGACGCTTTCTGGATTAGATAGACTGTTTTTCAGGGTTCACTTCAAATTATTTTACAAAGTTTCATTAATCTCAAAAGGACAACTCATTGTCCTTTACATTCAAAATGTGGGTGATTCATCAAGACAATGAGCTGCTGAAATGAGGAGCCTTGTGTAATACGTAAATTAGAATGACAGAAGAACTGTTTTCATCATCCTAAATTGTTTTGTAATGTGCTAGTGAAAAGAAGAACATCATGAAATCAGTAGATTAGCATGATGGAAAAGCTATTTTCATCACCTGAAAATGTCCTGTAAAGTCATGACCATTTAAGGATTCTGTCTTACAAAGTATGACACTAACAGTTGATGAGCTACTGTCCAAGAAAGTTAGAAAGCAAGCTAAGAGTCATTGTGCACATTGGTAACTAAAAACCTTAGTATGACAGGAATGGACAGCTGTCTTCCTTAACTGGCTAATTAATTGGATGCACTATTTGTTTTGCATTTTTAAAGTTTGTAATTTAATTAAAAAAAAATCTGTTTATCATGAACCAATTCTTTTGTTTTGAAGGAAATTTTAAAGACGACGAATTGGGAGTGTAAGTCAATATTTTCAAACTTGGGTTCTGAAACTGAGGCACTGATATCCTTATGTGAACACGTTTACAGTTGGATTACCCTTCAGGAGGAGCTGCAGAAACTCAGCATAAAATGTGTCTGAATTACCTAGTCACATAGATACCTAAAAAATGGATTTCATTGTTTACATTTACATAGGAATGTTAATATTGGATTATAATTTGTCTCTTAAGAAATATGGCTCAGAAAATTCAAAATTTAATTATAATATGCAAAATTATCGTTATGCAAAAGCATAATTAAAAATGTATTAGCTTAAAATGAATAGTAGTAAAAGTAGGTCGAAATATCTAAGATTCCAAAATTAAAATTTTAGACTCAAAACTAACTACTTTACGTTGTATAACAGACAACTTTAAAATCTCTGAATTTCAGGAAAAAAGAATACTGCCTTGAACTAAATGACAGCCTCAGCTGCAAGAGCCTGTTTTGTCTAAAAACTGCTTGGCTCCCAAATGTGACACAACTGTAGAAATCTAATTAGATTTCTATGAGACTTTTTCTTAAAGTAAAGGAAACACTTTAACTGAGCTGCCCTGCATTTAACCTACCATGAAAATAAATTAGCTGCCTGCAAAATATAGTTGAATCATTGTCTCTTTCCTAGACAAAATTTGCACACCATTTAGGAATGCAAGACAGAGTTACAGACAGATAACAAACCTAGATTGATACAATATGATATGATACATGATACATGATAGGATAGGATAGGATATGATAGGATATTATAAATAAATGACTATAGAGATAAAATGAAGAAAATTTTCAAAACTGTATTCCTGATAGGAATATGATGACAGTTTTCTTTCAGACATAGTATTCCTTTCAATACTAGAACACAACTACAATACAATAAAATTTGCTTTGATGATCACCTCTTCATCTCTGACAAACAGCTTAGTGTAAATGCACCATAATACTCATCAAATGTTGGAGACTTTTTTTTTGTCTTGTTTTGCATCAAACCCCAGTTTTGTTGTTGACAGCTTTATAATTTAGTATGTCTGTGCATGCAGGTACATCAACTGCTATTATGCTTTCTTCTGTTTATAAAATTTTGAGATGATAACTGAACTGAAGACTAAAACAAAGATATATTTTTTTTTGGCAACAAGGCAGTTGCACCGTGGTAGATTGCATGTAATTGCAGTCTCACTTCCTTTTCTTAGACTACTGATTTTATCTGCAGTGGGCATGTCTAAGAATTCAGAAGCAAAACAAATATGTAGCTATAACAACTTAAATACATGATATATATATATGTATAATGCCTATCTATAAGTCTATTAAAGCATTCAAGATCTGTTAAAGTATATTTTAAGAGGATATCCTAGCCAAGTCTGAATATAGGGAAAAAGTATAAATACAGAAAAAATACTAATGGTTTGCAGTGAGTAGTTTCATCGCAAACTGTGATTGCGTATTTTGCAAAAGAAACGTGACAAGGATTATCATTATGTGTTTATGGGTGTTACCCTTTAAATATGAAATAATTAGATACAAAAGGAATTATTGCTGTTAATTGACCCACTGCTTACAATGCAAAGATAAGATTGCTACAATAGTTACCATACTGGATTAAGCCAATCTTTTTCAGATAGAACATACATACAAATTTTATAGGTTAGAATTTGAAAAGAAAAAGAGAACCAAAGATTGTCTCAATAGCTGGAGAAGACGTAATCATTATTTAATGAGCAGAATTATATACTTCATCTTAAAAATAGGGAAAAAGTCCTACTTTTTAATGGTACCTTTTATAAAAGGTCCTTTTTTAAAATGCTTTCTTTGTTCTTGGACTTCATCTCTAGCACAAAACATGTTGATGGTTTCAGCTTAATCTTGTGAAAAAAGGCATAGTGGGTTTTTTTGCCACAAAGGCAATAACAGGTTTGAAAAGCAGAAGCTCTGGCTGTAGCAGTGTAGATAGCTAATGGTAAAGATGAAAATGTCCTAACAAAAGAAAAAGCACCAAGCAGTGCCCAACTAATTTTTGTTTATTATAGTAAATTGGAGCTGGCTATAGCTTTCTACCCAACTCTTACATTTATTAAATACAAAATGAATCGTATTCATTGCCCTCTATTTCTGCACAGGAAAACAGTAAGTCTGGGGAGTCCTTGTTTGTAACACCACATGGTCATAGGAGATAACGTGTAATTGCAAAATCTCTTAGCAGTGCTGGCCAATACAATATTTAATATTTTTAACCACAGATTAAGCTAATTATGAGACTATCTTGTGCCTAACAAATGACTGAAATTTGACAGAAACCCTCACCACAGAGGGACTAGTGGATTATATTTTCATTTTCAATATCACTGTGGGCAAAGAGGAGAAATAATCTTTGGTTCAAGACATTTTATCTATTTTAGAAGGCCAGATTTATTTTATAGTTTGATTTAAAAGTGAATTTCTCTTTCATCTATTTTCTTCATGTCTGTATTACCTAAGACAGTGAGAGTCAGTGAGAGTCTAGATTTGCAGGCATTTTGATCAATTTGTACTGTGGTAGAACACTCAGTCCTGATGATCAGTCAAACACTCCAAAACAGGGCATCATCCAGGTATCATACAATCTGCATGTATGGTAAAAGCCAAAAGATGAGTGTAACAGATGTTGTTTATTTCATTTGATATTAAACTAATGGTCTAATAAGGCAAATTGAGATCACAACATAAATGAGTTTTAAGGAAATATTTAAAATATGATCGTTAGGATCATTAGGTGACTTTATGGATTTATGCTGGGAGTTCCTTGTACACATAATTGCAGCATTGGGAAGAGGCAACATATTTGTGAGAAAATTTGATCAATGAACCCTACAGCATTACCAGACTGGAGGCTAGTGGTTCATAGTCATATAAAAGCTTTTCGAGTGAGTTTAAGTTATTGTGCTTGAGTGAACAAAGAGAAGAGGAAAAGGTGCCATTCTACATGTCTGCATTCCACATGCATTTCGAGTAGATTTTAGGTGGCCAGTGTAGCCTTTGCCTATACCAGAAAGGTAGGGTTGAAGTAGCTGGTACATGAATTAATGAAGACTTCTACCAGATTGTTTAGCAATGCAGACAAAGAAAAGAACAGAGGATTTTTACATGTTTCTGAGGTTAAGGTGTAGCTATGGTGCAAATTGAGGAGGTAATTACAAATTACAGGCCTGTGCTGCAAAACAGAAATAGCTATTTCCCATAGAGCATACAATAGATCTGGCAAAGTGCTGTGTCAAGGCTTTTGCTCTTGGAAAGAAAAACAGTGTTTCCTTTTAGGTGTTATTAGGAAAGCACTACACAACAAAACAAAAACCATCGCTGAATCATTATATGAACCTACAGTTATCCATATGTAGTCCTTTTCCCTTCCTCT
The DNA here is from genome assembly GCF_000737465.1 of Haliaeetus leucocephalus. NCBI lineage: Eukaryota > Metazoa > Chordata > Aves > Accipitriformes > Accipitridae > Haliaeetus > Haliaeetus leucocephalus. The sequence continues at coordinate 4,240,366 of NW_010972853.1, forward strand.
CTGGAAGGATATGGTAGAGCTAGGAGAGGTAAGCAGAAGAACAGCTTCTGCATAAGGAACCATTTAAATAAAGGGGAATTCTTCGGCTTGGAAAGGACCCTACTGAAAAGGATATGATAGGGATCTGTACAAGCATGATGGGTGAATGGGAAATATAGTTATTACATACCTCATCTAATACAACAGTTGAAGAGCATCAAATGGAATTGGCAAGTGGCTAGTATAAGCCAAATGCAGTGATGCCTCTTTACAGTAGGTATACTTAATCTGTTGAACACTTTGTCACAAGATGTCGCAGATGCCAAAAGCTTACATTGCTTCCAAATGGTGACAGTGGAAATTCATATTAGAAAAATCCATGGACTGTTATATATGAAGAGAGTTTCCAGCTGTGAAAGTATTCTGGGGATTATCACTGTATGCTTTGGCTGTCCTTGTATGCTCCTAGGTATCTGCTAGTGGCCAGCTCAGATGGACTGAAGCATATTTTTGATCTGAATTGGTGTAGCCTTTTTCTTTCTATTGTTTTTTTCTTATGCACCAGCTTTCCTAAAGGCATAAAAATAGATTTTTTTTCTTGTGACTACAGAGCTAAAATTTCTCACACACTTTATACAGATAACCAAAACACTGTCAGTAGATCCAGAAAGAATAGAAACATATCAAGCGTATTAGCAATCTGAGGTTTGGAGACAAATTCCACTGGCAACATACATTTTACTGTATTTGTACTGATTCAGTTAGTGAACGTTTATTCTAAATGCAATGTAAAGATTTGATTAAGAATGACCAAGTTCTTACCAGAAGATTTAAGCCTGAAGGCTTGATCAGGCAATTGTATTGTACAATACGGTAATAGAAGTGGACAATGTTCAAACTTCATAGTCTGTTATAAGGTTCCTAATGGTGAAGCTAACCAAGAACTCTATAAAATCGTCTGCCAGGCCAGGTAATACACAGACATCTGTCTTCTAAAATTTTGAGACTGAAATGTAGCCTGTTATATTGCATGGGCTAACTGTTTTCAGGAAACAGTGCTGTTACTTAAGGATTAGTTTATGGGCTGCATGTAGAAATTACCATATGACTGAGAGCAGTAAAGCATGTAACACACTGAAGGAATTTGAGCTATGGGGATATTTCTTAGCCTCTCAAGGGGAGTCACTGTTCAGCTGTGTTAAGGATCTGGGCTGGGTATGCAGCTTGGCTCTAGGTTGAACAGTTGATGTTGACTGTAGCTACCCCTAGCTTGTTCATCTCCACCCATATCTGAAGATTTGGTTTGCACAACAGTTCCTATGCCAACACAGTCTTATGGCAGAATTTTGAATTTCAAGTCATGGAAAGCTCAGGTGGCACAGAATTGTGATTCCAAGCTATTTCATAACCCACGGCTATCCACATAACCCACCAGCTGCATGGAAGGAGCTGTAGAAGCGAAGCAAATGGATTATTCCAGAATATCAAGAGGTTGAGAGAGAACCAGATAATTTGGTGTCTGTCTTTGCACAATAGCAGAGCCTGAACATGCTGGCAACTGGCTTGTTGAGTAGCAACTGGCTTGTTGAGTAGCAACTGGCTTGTTTAGAAGGGATTCTAGTTTTCCTAACTGGGGGCTTTAGAGCATGGAGCCTGCCAGCTCACACCTTCTTCTCTCTGACTTGAATGGGAAGCAGGGGTGAAAATGATAATGAGTTTATCTGGTTAGTCCCTGGCTTGATAATCTCTTTTCCTGTAAGGAGGAAAAGTATTTTCATGAGCTTAGGAAGGAAACTTTTAATAAATATGGGCTTATGTTTAGATTTCAATTCTGTGTCCCCAGTTACAAAATAAAAATAATTTTGAATAAAAATAGCATCTTTATTTTTCACTAATATCTTCTAATTTAAGAGGCCTGACTTGCATTCAGTTTACAGGGGAAGACAACACCTGCCACACAGAGGCAGGAAAAAGCCAATGATATTCCCATTGCTTATAGTAAAGATCCATATGCAGTGTTGGAGTCATGGTTCTCCTACTTAAAAATACATTGTTTTGATAATTTCATTCAATTTTTTTCCATTTTGTGTGGTAATGTGCAATATTGCTCAGTATTACAGTTGATACCACATGTTCTTTATTCATTAAGGTATATTGACCTCTTTTGCTCACTGTTGAAGAAGAGTAACTTTTCTTCTGAACACATCCATGTTGCACTTGGTCAGATTTCAAGGCTTAACTGACCTGCATACCTTAATTTTTTGGCCTCATGTTATTGATTGCTAAATTAGCACCTGCACACCCTTTGTCTCTGTGTTGTGATTCAGCTATTCTACCATCCTTTCTGGTCTCTTTGTTCTCTGCAGTGCTCTCTGTTCAAAAGTGTCCTTGTCACTATTTTTCTAGCGTGTTTTACTACACAATTCAATCCCTTCTTGCTTTTCTGTTTTAGTTATTTAGATTCCATTGACTTTTCTGTTCCCCTTTCTTCCTCCTTGATTTCACATCTGTTAGATTCAGTCCCAATTTCTCTTCCATGAAATCTCTAAAACATGGCTAGACTAGTGTGTCCATCCATGCTATTTTATACTGATATAGGAAGAAAAAAAAAATCTTTTCATTGAGTCCATTCCTTTGCACATCTCCAGACTCCCCCTCATGGTCATGCCTCTGTAAATGTCCAGCTCATGTGAGCTGCTCCCCTGTACATTAATTCACACAACAAAAACTCAGAAGAAAGGGGTATAGAGTGGTTGGTGGTTCTGCTTAGTTTGTGCTATTCAGCCTATATCTGCAAGCTGTAAATTGTGGAGCTCTATCTTGGGGCTTGATTCTGCTACTGTTTCTTCAGGATAAGGCTCTTGAGGAGATTCTTGTCAGAATACATGTTAATTGAACTTCCCTAAGTTGAAGAACTTATCAGTCCCTATTATCTTTCCAGCTGGGAACTGGAGTTGTTCAGCCTGGAGAAAAGGAGTCTGAGGGGAGACCTTATCACTCTCTACAACTACCTGAAAGGAGGTTGTAGCGAGGTGGGTGCTGGTCTCTTCTCCCAAGTAACAAGTTGATAGGACAAGAGGAAATGGCCTCAAGTTGTGCCAGGGAAGGTTTAGATTGGCCATTAGGAAAAATTTCTTCACTGAAAGGGTTGTCAGACATTGGAACAGGCTGCCTAGGGAAGTGGTTGAGTCACCATCCCTGGAGGTATTTAAAAGACATGTAGACTTCTGTTTGGTGTCTTGTGTAACACTTAAGTAACGAACAAACTTAAGTAACAAGATGAAGTGAGTAAACATTTTAAGCCCATACTTTGTAAATCTTACCCCCTAAGCAGTGTCACCAAGACACTACTTAGTCTAGTAAATCTACGGTAAATGTTTTAGTATTTCAAAGTCCTCTTTAGTTGTTTTGTTGACCGTTACACTGAACACAAGACTTGAGTAGATTTCCCATATTCCCTGACATTCTTTTCTATTCCACCTGATATCTATAAAGTATAAATGTTAAAACTGGCCACCTTCATTATCATCTAATATAACTGCAGTTAGTCACAAGAAAGAAGGGAAATTTAAGAGAATATTTATTTACCTTACATTTTGACATTCTATACCTAACTTTTGTTTTACTTCAAACAGGCTTTGAACAAGTAATTGCTGAACAATTACAAGTAGTCAAGGAAGTTTATACTTTTATAAGAAGAAGTTAAACAATTTACATCTATATAAATTCTCATAAAATACAATTAATGCCTTACACAACTTTATAATATGTTTAATAGTCTATTTTATGTTAACTAAAAATAATAGTATGTTGTGCAGTATATCTGCAGATTGGTTAATAACATAATATATGGGTGTAAGAAAAGATCAGAAGATAATTAGTAGTTTAGTTCTATCCTTTTGAATATACTTCATTTGTAATTTTGCTCTTTCTGTACCTTATTCATCTCTAATTTTATTTCTAATTTTAATATACTCCTAATTTTTAGTATTTTAATGACAAGCTTTTCAAAAAAAGTTATGCTATTATACGATTTCTACAAATGGGAAGTTATTTCTATTTGTGCTAAGGAAAGATGGTAGAAGAAAATAGAGTCATCAGAGAAGAGACATACCTACGTTGAATTAACTGAGTTTGTCTAGTCGCTAGCTAGTCATTCTTTAAGTGTGTGATTTGTTTGTTTTTACTTACCTGTTTCACTAAAAGACTCAGTCAAATGTTGTGCATACATTCAACTTTAGATCATAGAATCACAGAATAGTTTGGGTTGGAAGGGACCCTTAAAGGTCATCTAGTCCAACCTCTGCAATGAATAGGGACATCTTCAACTAGATCGGGTTGCTCAGAGCCCCATCAAACCTGACCTTGAATGTTTCCAGGGATGGGGCATCTACCACCTCTCTGGGCAACCTGTTCTAGTGCCTCACCACCTTCCTCAGAAAAAATTTCTTCCTTATATCTAGTCTGAATCTACCCTCTTTGAGTTTAAAACCACTACCCCTTGTCCTATCGCTACAGGCCCTGCTATAAAAGTCTGTCCTCATCTTTCTTATAAGCCCCCTTTAAGTATTGAAAGACTGCAATAAGGTCTCCCTGGAGCCTTCTCTTCTCCAGGCTGAACAACCCCAGCTCTCTCAGCCTGTCCTCACAGGGGAGGTGCTCCAGCCCTCTGATCATTTTTGTGGCCTCCTCTGGACCTGCTCCAACAGGTCCATGTCTTTCCTGTGCTGAGGGCTCCAGAGCTGGATGTGGGTAAAGAATATCGTATGTGTTTCTAAGTTTTGATGGAAGGCTGTCATAGCTTTTAATGGACAATTAAAATTATGTGTTCGTATCTGGGTTTTTTTTATGAAAGTAAAATAATGGAAAAAGCATATGAAGATTAGACTTCTGCTGTTAGCCAATTTTATGATTTTGAATTTGATAGTTTTCATACTATTTCATTTTTCTCATTTCAAGGATAATGCTTCCAAACACAATAGCCAGTTCTAGTATCCTGTTCATGTTTAACAAAGAATTATTTTTATTTCTAAGGCACCTTTACAGCATGGGTGCTTCACTGACGTAATTACTGAGCTAACTACTTTCTTAAAATTGACCCATCTGATTTTAAAAAGTCCCAAAGAATTACATTCCTTTTAAATTATACACTTATGTTTCTGATAATGCATGCTAATCTTATCAGTCACATGTTAGCAAAGCGATGGCTTTTTTCCCTATGAGACCAGAGTGGAGTATATAATCAGTCTGTCATTTTTATAAGCCAAATATCACATGATTCAAATCCTGTTAGTGAGCAGGTTTATTTTTATTTCGTATTCCGAACTATGCATTCTATTTTTAAAAATCCAGGTTTCCTGGAAATTGTGCAAATATGGAATAAAATACGCAGAGCTAGGCCTAAATCAGGGACAGGCATCATTTTCTTTTTAAGTCTAAAAGTTTATAATCCCTAGAATTCTCCCTTCAGATTAAAATATGGACTCTAAACATTTAAAAACTATTTGGAAAACACTTCTAAGACCAAAGAGAATGTGATCGAAAAGAAAATGTGCTCAAAATAGGGAAGAGTTTAGAAGTCAATCCCTTGGTGTGGTTCTGCTGGACCTGAATACTGTCACTTGAAATACATTATCATCTTTGCATAAACTTTGTAGCTGTGAGGAACAGCATGCTGTCCAGTGGGCGCTATCATCCATCATTAAGAAGTAAACTGTGCTGTTTAACAATATTGTAAAAAGATGGAATGGTGTGTTGCTGCAAAACAGGGAACACTAATTAAGTTTTAAAAATACTTCAGAGCTATTTAAACATCTACAGAATAATAATTTCATATTTGTGTATTTGAGGGTGTACCTACAGCTTGAATCAATGTTGTAGCTAAACAGTGTTGAAAATAAGTTTATGTGAAAGTAGTGTAACTCTTCCCTCCTGTTCTTAAGCACTGGAAAGTGAGACAACACCAATAACTACCCAGTAGATGCATCTAAAATACATATCTCAGAGAAGGAATTTTAGTTTCCAACACTGAGCATTGACAAACACAATAATGAATGTGTTCTATATTTTTAAAATAATCTAGTTTGCTGCTAGTCTTGCAGCAAGGAGGTACACATCAGTAATTGCAGATATAATCCACTTTCCTATTTGATTTTCTTCCAAAATTCCTCAAAAATTGAGTGTGTCGGAAGTGGTTTGACCTGGACATGGTATTTTAAATGCTTTTTGACTGGCCATAGCAATTATTTCTGCCAGTGGAGAAAATTAAATAGGAGAAGAAAGTAGAATTTTTCAGTTCAAGAGTGCCAAGAAATGTGTTGTTTCTCGTAAAAGACTGATTTGGTGTGCATTAGTGAAAATTGGTTTGCTGAGTTCTCCTTGCTTGTTAAAAGTCACTCGCAACTTCTTTAACTCTGCATTTTGCATACAGAATTGTAAAGTAGGTGTTTATAGCATTAGCATTTTAAAGGCACTGATAGCTGGGCAGATCCTGTCTTAGGAGTGCCAAGAATTTTCTTCTCTTTTTATCACTGTTTAGCACATAATTTCCCTGGCCCTTTCTGCTGTCTGTAAGAAGAGTCAAGTCCCTTTTTGTTAAATTCCCTGTTTCTCCTTTTCCTTCTGATTAAACTTCTGATTGGGTTGTTCTTGTTAAATGCCCACAGAAACAAGGGTTCTGTATGCAAGACCCTAAGAGCAAAACGCAAGAAAGTGAGGAATCAGGTCTGTGTTCTTCTTTCCCCTTATCTCAATAGTGCTCTCAGTAGACTGGTCTGTAGCTGCACACAAGAGGGATTTAACTACCCCTAGACAAGAACCCCTTCTAATTTGCCTCTCCGCCTATTACCACATCAGTGAGGCTGGTCAGTCAATTCCATGTAAAGCAATGGGGCAGACATTAAGGAAAAACTGGCAGATGCTTTCATTTCAAGGTTTTCAGAGGAAATAAAATGTGTAGCCTGGCAGATGGCCTACTAAAATATTATATTCTATATATACAACAGATTGAGCCAGCTAGCTTTTGGCTTTTTCCAGAGGAGTATCTTCTTTTCTTGACACTGCAGCTTTTTTGGTAGGAAAGATACTCCATAAAACCCAGATCCTGCAAGAACAGAGAAATTGTTTGCCTGGTCACATTTTCAGTGAGCAATACAGGCCAATTGTCCTTTTGCTTTTGATATTCTCAATTTAAAGATGTATTTTGATCTACTTTTGGTACTTCATTGAGTGCCTTTGAATAGTAATAGCAGTTTGTTGGGCTCGTGCCTAAAATAAGGTAGTGGTGGTAGTTCTTACAGATAGAATGTGTACCAAGCAGAGCCAGAACACCTTTAATTTCTTTGAATCTAACGATGTCTGTTCTATGTATTTTGTTTCAGAATTAAAGTGGCTCAGCAATCAGTAAGCAAGTTAACTGCAGAGAAGAAAGTTGAAACAAAGAAAATCAATCCTACAGCTAGCCTGGTATGATGTTTCTCAGTATGACATTCAGAAGGGTTTTTCTGACACTATATTCTTGTCATTCAGAATGGTGGCAGGTTTCTGCTGTTGTTGAAGGGTGACATAGTATGCTTAGTTTGAATGTAGCAGAGTGATTTTCTTCCCAAGGAGAAATCTTTAATCTTATGCCCTATGGTAGTCCAACAGTTAACGTTTAAAACTTAGTTTAGTTGTACCTAAGCATGGCTCTGCTCTTTTAGATAACAAAATATGATAAGAGCTGCTTTTCTGGTTTCTTCCCCCCTTCCACTGAAGTCTCTTGTGTTTTCTTCCATGCTCCATAGTGCACTGAGGCTCAATGCATATATTTGTCCAATGGCTGAGTGTCTGGTTTTTTTCAAAACCTTACAAAACCCTGTTTGCTCTGTTGAATAACGGTAGAAGGGATTAAATCCCCATTTTGTTCCTTGCTGTTTCCCAGTTTTTTTAATACGACGCAAAAAGACGACTAATAACTTGCACTGTAGATAAAACCTTTTTTGTCTGTGAGCAAGACACATAGGTGAGATCAGCATTTCTCAAACTGTAGGAACCAAGAGACTAAGGGAAGGAAACGTACATGAAGGAATCAGTATATTACTTTCATTCCCAGCAGAGCATATCAGTTGCAGGACAGGCAGCAGAGATGTGAATGACTACATTTGCTTGGGAAGAGGTCATTAAACAACAGAATCTAGCTAATGCTAAATTAGAGCCTTTATGTCAGCAGAAACCATTCCAGACAAGAAAAGGTATTAGATTCACATGAATTTGAAATGTATCTGGTTTTCTCTAGCTGCACTGGTCTTCACAGAGCTGAGCGGTTTTAAAGGTACATGGTATTTGACAAGTGTGTAGCTAAAGCAAGCTCAGTTTTTCTACAGTAAGTAATGAATTGGTTCTGAGCCTTGCTTGAGTGCTCCAGGCGTTAATTTTTTTTTTAATTAAAGAAAACTCTAATCTATTGTGACTAGTTTAGTACTTCTCAGTCTTCTAGACCAAATGCTTATGGCAACTTGAGTGGAGATGGAAAAATTGTAGACAAGAATGATAATAAAACTCTTTCTTTTTCATTAACAGAAAGAAAGACTACGTCAGAAGGAAGCCAATGTGACCGCCAACTGAAAGAAGAAAGATGCAAATGATAGTGTGACTTCATACCTTGCATGATGCTTTACTACACCCATGGCCCAGGGAGCACCTTATGTTAGATACTGAATTCTGCTTTGCTGATCTGTTCCAAGACAATCCACTAAAGACTTTTCAGTTCCTTCAGAGGGGTTTGTACATTCAGTGGAGGGAATTCTAAGATGGTTTTTACATGGGAAGTCAAAATTATTTTCTGTAACTCTTCCTTTAAGCAATGTAATTGCTTAAAATGCATCTGGTTGTTAACGGTTATTTAAAGTACTCTGTGGATAATGCACTAATATGGAAGAGCTAAAATGAGCATTTTGGATGCTGAGTTAAGTAATGACTAACAACCTGTAGGTTATTTACAGGGCTTTGTGTAGATGAGAGCAAATACGCCATTCAGCTCACAAAAGACCATTACATCATACTTTTTGTTACTTCAGCAGTAACTGAGGTAAAATTGACTGATTCTAAATAATTTTACAGTGTCTAAGTATTGGATGCATCTTTCTAAAACTGATTAAATGTAACTATAGATTTATGCTGTATTTTACTATAAATATTTTTATAGAAGCTTCAGCTTATGCCACACGTTGAAATGGAAACAATATTTTGCACATGAAAAGGAATAGCTTCAAATTCTTTAGTTTTATGATTGATGGCATAACTGATTCCTTGTTTCTATGGTTTTAACCTAACATTTCCTAAATTTTGAGCTTCAAAAGAAAAATTATTAAAATGTATATTTTTATTTCAGTATATATTGAAAATATGAATTCCATAAAATGATGGTTTTATTAGTCATTATTCATTGAACTAAAATACAATAATATGTCTCCATGAAGTTACACATTTGCCATTAAATCTCTGGCTTTTAATTCCATTGAAAGCTTTCTTTTAAACAGTGAATATCTCACTCTAAAATATATTAAGCAGCCTGCTCTTGTCCCCTATATTTGTATGAAGAATGTGTCCAGCATACATATGTGCTTATATACATATATATAAAATTTAATAAGTAAAACTTGAGGAAGAAATAAAAGAGTCTCGCTGTCCTCCTGTAACATTTTAACCATTGCCCGTAAAGTAGAAGAGCCTGAAAGAAACCCTATAGAATATCCACTGTTACTTGAAGATTTTTACTGCATTTTAAGGATTTGGATTCTTAGGAGAGATCTTGAAGCAGAAGTTAATTTAAGGTAAAACAGAAAAGTGATTTTTAAATACAAGTAGGTAACGGCCTGTAAATAGGAACAACAAACGGAGAAAACATGCTTCTGCTTGCTGTCCATAAGAGAGAAATCCCTTTCTTTATAATGGTGTCTGAAGTTCGTTACGAAGAGAAATTAGGTGAAGCAAAAAAGTACAAAAAGGTAATGGGGGGAAGGTATTAATCCTTTGCGTAGAAGCTGGAAAGAATATACACGAGACAGACATGGGTTATCCATACAGCAAATTAGAGAAACTGTGATGAAACCTAAGGCAAAGTCATCCCTAGAAGTGTACGCTTATTAAGAAAAACAGCAATTGTGGAGACCCCCATTCATGAATTAACTTGAAGATTTCATATTTTGCAGGTTTCTTCAATGAGTATCTCTCATTCCTGCATAAATAAAAACAGGGGAATCAAGATTCCCTTGTATGCTTTGGAGTTTCTAGCTGCTGCAGATATACTCAAGATGTGTAAGCATAATTCTTATGAAAACAGTCAACAATATACCAGCAAAAATAATCTGATTTGTAGTTTGCCTATTCCCATTGCAGAGAAATAAATTCCAAAGATTGAAGTTTTCTGTCTTCCACCAAATAGGTAAAGCACACTTGTTTCCAATATTATTAGTGATAAACAACCAGAGCAATAATGCTTATAAAAGCCAAAGAACAACAGCAAGCAAGGCAATTCAGATGAGTGTTTAAGCAAATAAGTGTTGAGTTTTGATACGGTTTTCTATCTATCGTGAAGGTAGTGTATATTGCTATCTGACTTGATAGGGAATTTTTCAATTAAATGTTCTAATTGAAATATTAATCAAGAAGAGTAACACTGTGAAAAAGGATTGGTCTTGAAAATTCTCATTAGAAATATATTATGGAAAAAAGTTTTTAAATTATTGAAATATCCTGTTTCAAAATTTCTAAATGTGAAGTTTCATGTTTCAGTTCAAATTTACTTTTCATTTTGAAATGTTGAAAAATGTATATAAAAAGGGATTAAAATTAAAATTATTGATATAAAGCATTCCTTGATAAGATTTATAATTCTGTTTTCAGATTATCAATTTGCCAAAGTTTTGAGAATTTAGGCTATTTTTTCAGAAGATTAGAAAACTTACATAGCACAGAGACATTGTTTCCTCCTCATCTTCAATTGTACTGATTTTTCTCTAAAGACAGAGATTCTGATTCCAACTTAACCCATGACTTAAATCCTCTACTACTAGTTAAACTATTTTTAAGTGAAAAAAAGAATTGACCCACACTATTTGATACATTCTCTTAATCAAGACTAAGACTCCTGGATGGAATTCATCAGCTAAATATCACACTTACACCCCTAGTGATACCCCAAAGTGTCTTCAGACAGTGATTGAAGTGACAATGGTACACTTGCTGACCTTAACTAAAATGTTGTATTGCAGAAGAGATATTAACAGATATTATATATCTATGTAAGCTGTTCAATCATGAATTATTTAGACACTACAGACATAACAAGTGCATCAACCAGCATTCATCTTGGGGTCACCAAGTGTCACCAAAAGTTATGTTTTAAGCTTGTATATAGTTTGGTGCCTGACTTTACCCTGAGCTTTCTAGTTTGGGGGGAATAAAAGAAGAGGAGAAAAGAAAGAAAATAAAAAGGTGGACTGGAACAGAAGTCTCTGGTACATGTCTACATTGCTGTCAAGGAAGTAAAAGTAAAGAGTAGACTAAATTAAGCCAAGTAGCAATAGCTAGACAGTTACAATTTTCTGGGCTATGTAATTTAAAATACCTCTACACTACATAGAAGTCACTTCTGTGATGATAAAGTAGATGTGGCTTAAGAGGGGGGTTTTTTTCTGTTCTTTGTTTTGTTTTCAACTCTTCTATTATTGCCAAGCTTCTCAAAGTCTGTAAAGCAAAGCACTATTAAACCCTATATTACTCAGTAGGTGCTTATTACGCAGGAAAAGTATATACATTACTGATTTGTAAATTGAATTATTAGGAAGAATTCAGTTTAGATGAGTAAATATCAATAATTTGTGAAGTGCTCTTTACCTTATTTACAACATTACCACTTACTGATTTTAAACTGAAAGACCTTTTAGCATCTTTGAGATATTTTGACAATATAAATTATATTTTCATTATGTTTTTATTAATCTATGAAAACTACCCAGGTGTTTTGCCATGACTAACACATGTAAATGTTTATCATGTGCTTTATTATACGGTTGTGAAAGTGTAGATTGAATATTATACTTTTGTATTTAACTTAGAAATTTTCTGCAGCAAAACAGAAACTGTATGATCTTCAGTTTCTGTACATATAGAAAATTAACGTAGAATGGATGGAATATTCAGAAAGCAGAGAGAAAAATAATTGAACATCTTAAGCAGTTCTAGGAAGGATAAAGTTTACATAGGGTTTTAACCTTTCTGAATTGCTGAGAATATCTCCTCCAACCAGATATGAAAAGCCAGGTTATCTCTGACCAGTCTATGTTTTTTCTACATGAAACATGAATAAAATATTTTGTTTTCCATATGATGTACAGGGTTCTTATTGCCCTGATTTTCCAGTAAATTGTTAGCAATTTCTTTCTTAGATCTAAACATCTTTCCTAGCTGATGATATGGGGCAGTGGAAGACTGCATATTTACTTATTTGTTAATACTATTTCTTCATTGTTTTAGGGCAATATCTTAAAAATGGATGCCTTAATCTCGTGTAGGTGTGGAATTTCAGAAACACCCAAACAAGTTAGAAATATTCATCTCATTACAGCATTGATGTGTTTTTGAAAATCCACCTCCATAAGCTGTGTTTAGTCACCAGTCTAAGTTTATAATTTCAGAAAATCATATCCACCTAGTTTTTGCTCATTCTTGGCCTTGTCTCAATCCTGTTTAATATTGTTACGGATCTTGCTCTTTCTTTTTTTTCTTTTTCTTTCCTTTTTTTTTAACGCCTTTAGAATTTATTAATGCCAGTTAGTGAATTTCAGAATTTGCAGTCTGGAGAGTTCTCTTTGGCATTCCTTTCAAGATAAGCCTATGTATTTTCATATAAATGTAAAGAAAATAAAAAAGAAAGTTAAGAGGTAACTTGCTTGTAGTCAATAAGTTGTTTCAAAGAGAGAAGATACTAGGAACTAAACAGTTCCCTGAGGCAGCAAGAAAAAATATAACAAAAACAATATAAAAATTAAAACCAGATTAATTAAAATCAGCAATGAATTCCAAACTATTAGTAATGAGGCTAGTTAACCACTGGAAGAAGTTAGCAAAGATAATTGTAGTTTCTCCATTTCTGATGCTTTCAAATCCAGATCGAAGATCTTTCTCAAAGGTTTGTGTAGTCTAATACAGCTTATTGGACTCAGTTCAGATGTACCTAAGTGGCATCCCATATCCATTGACTCGCTAGTCCAAATAGTTCCTCTAGACAGAAGAATATAAGAATAAGTATGTCAAAAGACCTAATAAAATATTTTTTTCTCAGCTATAATAAAATATTCTTATCCAAGCTAGAAGAGCTCTTTGTTGTGAGTTAAATTTAAAAGATCACAAAGTGTGGTGTAGAACAATATAATGCAGGAAACCATTGTCAAATTATAAACATTTGTATTTCAAATGATTAATTAATTAATATCTATCTGATCCATCTTGTGATATTTACAAGGTAGCAAATTTATATGCTCTGGAATTCAACATTGGTTTAAAGATTCCCAAGCTACGTCTGGGAATACTGGCATTTTGGATTGTACAATGTGAAATCCCAGAATCACAGAAACCCTAGTTCCTTAGTATTTGTCAAAGGTTTGAGCATATGCAAGGGAGTTTACCTTGGGTACAGCTAATGTGATGCAAAATTTAAATAACGGTCTCTCATTTTAGTGAATTATTATATATGACCGGTTAATATCATTACCAAACACTTCCACTGCTCAGTAGGGTTTGAACCATAACAATTTTATGCAATTGTTTTAGAGATCTAAAGTTCAAAAGTTGTGCAAGCAAAAAGACTTGGTTTTGCAAGTTTTTTCCAAAATGCCTGCAAGAACTTTTCTTTCTTGATTTTTTTTTTAACATTGTTTTCAGTTCAATAAATATTCTTAGAAACATTACTAAAATGGATGTTAGGTTTTTTCTACTTGTTGAAAATGTGGTACACCTAAACTGTAATATTTTCAGTAAATTTGGCAAGCTTCAACTGGCTTTAAATGATTTTGATTTGATACCTCATAGAATTCAAGATTTTAAATTAGGGCCTCTTTGTAAAACGTAAGCACTGGGTATAAGAGAACATTTGTTTTAAGCAGCAATGAATTAAAAATGCTGAACTGATAACTTAGACTCAGAATGCACCACCTTCCTGCGAGGACATTATCAAGTAGCATAAGCTTTCCCATAATGCAGAGCAGCATTGCGTTTCCTGTGAATTGTTTCTGCCAGATGTCATCTTAGAGTAAACTGAAGGCAGCAATTTTTTTTTTTTCATTAAATATTTCTGGTTAATTTCATTTCATACTTTGTCACCTCAATTTCATCTTCAACAATCTAATATTGAGGTAAAACGAAGCCTTTTTATAGAGGCTGATAGTGCTTCTATATGCAAGTAGTTTTATTTATTCAAGTATTCCTGTGGCCCACACAGTAAAAAAAATCCATAGAGGACATTATGGGGTCATGGGACTGAATAAAATCTCTTTTAGAATCATGTTATGAAAATTATCTTGAACTATCCTAGTATGGGACATGGATTTCTTTTCTGTGGTAGGATCTGCCTCAAAATGTTTTGGAGCTCTGGGAGCTTTTGGAGGATGGAGGCTGAGGCTGTTGGCATGGCACCTTTGCTTTAGCCATCAATTCCTAAAAGTAGGGCTTCTCTGGAGTTACATTGCAGTTGAATTCCCTGAGCAAAGATTGCCCCAGGGACTCCTGGAAGGGAGACTGGAAAATACTGTCAACAGCCATACATTTTCAAAAGGGAAAGACATCATAGTTGTATTTCCAGACTAAAGTAAAAGCTAGCGAACTCTTCCAAAATAGCAGAAATTTTGTATAGTTGTATGTATCCTTTAATTAGGTTCTATAGATTTCAGAAATTCTGCATTCATATATGAACTTCATTCTGTGCCTGTGTTCTTGTATTTATTGCTCATATGATCATTTAATATGAACATAATCACTTACATATTGTTACTCTTTTATTGTGCTGCGACCACTAAAATGTAGACTACAAAAACTGTTGAAAGAGAGATCCATTAACAGAGTCCTGACAGGCAGTTGTATTTCAGGTTTCCCAGTGTTGTTCTGCTGGGAACCTTCATATTCTCCTAGAGGTAGGAAGAGTTTAGCTGCCATGCCATCTGAATTCTCAGCCTTTCCTAATCATAAACTGGTACTTGTAGCTTAGGGCCAAATGATGGGGCCAAATTCTGTCATCACTGATAAGTATTGTCTTTGCTGCAATTAGAAGTTAACTGGGGCACAGAATAATGCTAAAGATGGCAGGTGAGGTGTTTTTGTGATACCCATTAAACTGTAATGTATTTGATAAGCTCAAAGTCCTAAAGAGTACTGACACAGTCTAAGATTCATGTGCTGTATTGACTCTGACTCACAGCATCCTTATAGGTTAAGCTCAGGTGACTTTAGAAAGAGGAGCTGTAATATCTGTTCACTAGTTGATAGTGTTTCTTTAATCATTTTTTTGAATCCTCAGCAAGATGATTTCTGTCCATCTGCGAATTAGAAAACTTTAAATGGTACATTTTCTCTACAACTTCTCCCAGAGGGACCAAGCTTGTAGTTCAGTATTTTTGCTTTCTCATTTGGCCTGCTGTAAATACATTCCATTGTAGTTGGACAGATGCTCATCCTGAGCAACTATCCACAGACAATAGGTTACAGAAACTGCAGAAACTGTGTAGAGTTCAAAGAATATAGCACTATTTCCTACTGCTTGGAGCATCAATAGTCAAATGAACATACATATTGTATAGCACCTGATGCTTATTTCTTAGTTGTAAAGTAGTTTAAGGAATGTATTGCTATTAGCAGCTAATCACTATAAACTGGATAAAAGCCATGTTCTTCTTCTATTTTTTTTTTTCTTTTTATTAGAATGAGTTGTTGTGGTGTGGGTATCTTCTAGATTTTAGCGGGAAAGATACCATTTTGTAATGAAACAAAATGGAACAAGGTCACAGTTCTATTCTAGACTTCTTTCATATCTGACAGAAAGGTGAAGGAATAAAACTGATTTCTTTTCATTCCACATAAAACCAATATTTTTTTTCTGATCCCTCTTCATTCAGTTATTCATTTTGTGTTACAGTCCTATGTTTTTTAGAAGGGCTGTAAAGAAATTAGAAGGTTCAGCTATGAATCTCATTCCTTAAAGATTCCCTGTAATGTTCAAATTCAGCAAACTGGGATCGGGAACTCCTCCCCTATCACCATTTTCTTCAGTGATTCATAAAATTCCCCACTCTCCTTTTTTTATTAAAAGTAAAGTCATATAGTTACCAAAGGTCCAAGAAAAACTGAACTATTGGGTGCAGAGAGGTCAATTAACTTCCAAACCACAATGAAGACTTGCACGTCTTTACTGCGCACGAGCTGAACCTTTCTAATTCACATAAGTTGAATGCAACTCAGTTCCAAAGAGATAGACAATCAATACAGTGTTTTCATGCATTTCTGCTACTTATTTTACATCAAGAAAGCCTGTCTCTCTGAGTAGGAGGCACAACTTGTGCATTTAGTTACGTAATCAACTTCTGCTTGATTCCAGACCAGAAGTATGTGTGATATGGGAGATATATCTGAGTGTTTCGGCATTACGTTTTATACTTATTTTCCATCACTTATCTAGGGGCCAAGTAAAGAGACCCAGTAACATACCTAAAATGAAAATGTTGGTTGAAAATGCCATTGAAACAATATAAAGCTTACTATTTCATTCTAGTGGATATTCATTTGAAGAAATCCATCCTCACGTAGTTTCCTATTGAAGTGTTTGGGTTTGTTTGTTTGTTTTAATTAAAAGTTGATATTATATCAGATAATCAAGCTGGCTTGTCTGGGACAAGCTTCTATGGAGGCTTGAGTGCTAGTCAAGTAAAATAACCTGTGTGTATGCTCAACAAGTCCACTTGTAACTACTGTAGTCTGAACAGCACCGTTTCATCTGCATATAGCTCAGAAAAGGGAGAGACTTGAGAGGGAAATTGTAACAGATTTTCTGGTGTCAAGTTCAGAAAAAGCTATGTCAAATGATAACCATTCTTGTCATATTGCACTGGTTTTGAAACATCAATGATACCTGTTGCAAAGAAAAAGACTCATGCTCCATGTCAGATGGGATTGGATAAGGACTTTTTATGGAGAGTTGGTAAAAGTACTATTTCTTGTAGGAGCTCTCAGCAAAGCTGTGAATTCCCAGCTGATGACTAGCAGGAGAAACAGAATTATTTTTGTAGGTTTTTGAAAATATGTATTTATTATAATGACACTTTATTTTGAGGGGTATATCAGCCTCAAGAAGAAAAGCTGCCCCTGTCATTGTACTCAGCTATTACTCTCTGTACAAGCTAAAAGCTTTGCCATATTCAGAAGTTATAGGAAGCAAAAATGGAGAAATATTATTCTGGGAAGAATCAAAGTTGACCTCTGGAAAGTGTTTTTAGTAGGATTATAGTATGATTTTCAACTTTCATTTAGTTATTTTGATTTTTTTTTTGTTTTCCTTTCCAATCATTTTGAGTTGAATAGTTGCACTGTTGAACATTATTGTTGTTGGTACTCTTCCCTCTCTTCTCTCCATATGACTCAAAGCCATCAAAATACAGGCCTCTTTGGCTGGTTAACTTCTCTTTGAAAATGTAGCAAAATGACAAATTCTCTCACAATGCTACTAATATTCTCTGTATACCTAGCGAGTTTCACAGACATAACAGGGTTTAAGTCTCTCATGTCTATACGGGATTTGCTTTAATAAAATCGTAGTTTTGCTTGAATGTTCACACACACATTCAGCAATTAAATATTTGCTGTCATCTGAGCTCAACTTTGCATTTTTCATCCCACAAAAGGTACAGCAAAAGTAATGGAATATTAGTATGGTTTAGGTTTTTTGTTTTTCAGGAATCAAGCTCCTTTTAGTTCTTGACTAAATATGTTGTAAATGTCTTAAAAGAATAAGCTAAATAGATTCAGGTGCTTTTTTTCCCCCCTTCTCATTGTAATTATATACTTGTGTGTGTGTGTTTCTACTATGTATCTGAAAGTTTTTCTCAAAAAACAAGATGTGCACATGATTAACTTTGTAAAAGTTATTGTAGTGGAATGGAGTATTTATTTTTAAACTAAATTCTTAAGGAGCCATTGACTGTAAATAAAAGACTATATTTTCCTCCTCAGTATTTTTGTTCATTGTATCAATTGTATTTTTGTATGTAAAATATATTGTTGAGTTACTGTAGGTTTCTCTGTTTGAATAATTCTGTCTAAATGACGGGTTTTATTTACACTGCTTTACTGATCCAGTTCATATTCCAGGTTCAGAGTGTTTGTTAAAAAGATACACAATGTTTTGGGGATCTGCAAAAAGTTCAAATATGTAGCTTACTGATGTAAATTTCTTGGAGGTATTTTAATAAATGTTGGCGGGGGGGGGGGTTGCATCGGAAACAGTTTGTGCAGACGTCTGGGGATGTGGGTTTCCTTTAATTCTTGTGCCACTGTTAGCAACTTGTCACATTTCCAAATACATAATACTGAAAAGCTCTTCAATGCTCTTCAGTAACTCAGAGAGGACTGCCCACAAAATGATATTAAATAGTATTTGAAATGTATCATTCATGTCCCCAGGCACTAATATTTGGGCTCCATTATCTAAGGGGAAAAAAAATAAGCTATAAATTACATTATAATTTTATCTATATTTTACTGTTGTATTACTCTAGACTAATAGCTTAGGAAACCTTATTATAGATCATGAGAGATATTTTTTCCAGTTTCTCTACAGTCAGAATAGAAAACAATTACAATTTAAGTATAAAATTAGGCAGTAGTTTCATCCAGCAACTGACCATTGGGGGAGTACAGAAACTAGAAGCGTCTTCACCAGGATGCTCAGCAACTCTCCAAAGACTGGTATATTTTAGCCAGTTTTGAGGCTTTTTTTGGCATCACAGATCACATAAACTTAAAATAGGAAGAATGTGATTTGGTTTTAGATGTTTCTGAGAACAGCATTAGTGTGTTTGTTTGAAAATCATTATCCTTACCCAATAAGAAGCTGGAGTGATCATGTCAACAGAGTAATAGCAAAGATACGCTATGAAGGACCTTGAAAATTGTAACAAACTACTCAGGTTAAGAGAGGGAGTCAGTGGAGATACTCAACAAAGCTACAGCAGCATGGTCAAACTCATGGGTTTTAGTTTGAAAAGTTGTATTTCTCATCACAGAAGAGACTACTGTAATAAGACTGGAGAAGACAAGAACCTGAGCAAGGATTTCAGCTACATAAATGAAATGGGGATGCCAGATAGAAATAATCACCAAGATGTAGACATTAACCAAATATGAAGAACTGTTTGCAATCAATTTTCTGTAGAAGAGAAGGGGACACATAGGTATTGGGAACACATGCTGGATGTTTAAATACCGCAATGATGAGCATGTTAGAAATATCTAGATAGGCATTGAACAGTTAATCAAGTAGGTAATGAGTTAGATCATCATAATTAAAATTAGCTAAGCCAAAGCAATCCAACTTAGAGACAGTTGCTCTCTTTTCTTTCTCTTATTATTTATTGTCTAGTTTCTTGATCCTTTAAGACAATAAAATGGTGTGCTGCTGAAGAGACAGATGTTATAAGCTTCTTTGCTTGGAATGCTACTGATATGCCAAGATGTCAGATGACAGATTGTTTTTCTTTACCCACATGAACAACTGATTTAGTGTTCACTAAGAACCTAAATTTGACCCGTGGGTCCAAAAGAAGTGTTGGAGCCTTGAAGCTCTTGAACTGTCTTTATGCTTCTTGAAATGCAGGATTTTTTCAGCAACTCAGAAGATCTAGCCAAAGAGCAGTATTTGCCATAGTGCTGTGCCAGTTATTCTGAAGGAGAAATACCACATGCAGGGAAGCAAATACATCAGATAAAGTGAACTTATTTCCAAGAATAAACCTTCATAATAACACCAAAGCTGAATAGAAATCCAAAATGGTGAGATCAATCCTGAAGTTCTGAAATAAATGCTACTCTTCTGAACATACAAAGCTCTCATCAGACATAAACCTTGTTTTCTATGCTGTAGAATTCTTCATTATTTAATTGTTAGTATATTTCAACTCTAGGGTTATTGCAGTGTGTTACTTCATAAATACAGAATGAATTTATGATAGACTGCTGTTAAGTACTATAATACAAATTGCTTCTAATCAATAGGTAGATCAGATTCATACAATTAAATAATTTCAGAAATGCATTGTTTTGTATCTGTAAATATTACAGCTGTTTATCCATGGGCTAAAGTTGGAGATAAAAGCAGGTAATTCCTAAGTTATTTTATTTATAAATATACCGATACATATATATGCATATGTGTATTATTTTCTTAATATACACACACACACATCTCTAATACAAGCTATGCTATTTATATGGCAAAAGAAATTGATCCAGTCATAGAACTAATATCTGTATTTCAGGAATATATAATAAAATTTTCATACATCCATTAGCTCAGGAAAGGATAGTTAGCTCAAAAATCAATATTAAAAGCTGGGATACTGTAGTTACTGAAATAATTTAAAAGCAAATGAGCTGAAAACTAGCATTTGAGATGTGCTTGTCAGAAAACTTTAATCAAAGCAGACTGGGGATTTCTATGTAACTTCTTTCATGAGGCGCATCCCAAGGTGCTTTGCAAAATAATGAAATTAACAATGCAAATATTGATGAATACACTAGGTCAAAGCAAGCAGCCCTTGGTCTTGAGAGTGCCACTACCATAAGTCAACAACCCAAGGGTTTCCAGTTGCAAAAAAAGTACAAGCCGCAAAGGTAGCCAAATGGGATATCTGCCTTTCACTCTGCACTCTGTTTTTGGGAAGGATGAAAATAATGTTCAAAACCATTTGCAAGTCTTGGGTTTGCTTTCTACATAATTGCTGCATTTCATTGTGTCTATTTGCTCTAGGTTTTTTGCATCTTACAAACAATCTTTGACACATTCATGAATGTGCCAAATCTCTTCTATAAGATGGTGGATGAACAGGTGTATGGGTTCAGAAGTTTCTGGTTCCTGTATAGGCTACCTACTGTATGGGCTACTGCTGGAAGAAATACTATTCTTATATAGGTAATTCCCACACACTTAAGAAAAGTTAGAATTTTTCAAGTTTGGTCTTACAGTACTGTTTTATCTATCCCTGACAAGAGAAACTAAAGCTCCACAGATCACAGCTGAAGACAGGCTCAAAAGAAATGAGTGGTGATTTAACTTTTACAACTTATTCTTTCTGAGTGAAACTTGTTTAGGCATGCTGGGCCTTCATGAAAACCCTCTGCAGCTTCTTAAAAAGAATGTGAGGGGTGAGTGAGGAATAATTTTTTCAATCACAGTATGCTATAAGACTTCTTTCTTTTTTTTTTTTTTGTATTGTTTCCTCTTTGTAAATTTTTCTGTCTTCCTCTTTCTCCCTCCCTGTTTAAGAAACCATTGCTAGTTTCATGTGCATTTATCCAGCTCCAACATTTGTTCATTGCTAATAATGAAATTTATTCAAACTGTAAATTCCAGGACTGCAATGATTAAGCCATTTGAAATGGCTCCATTAATTGATCTCCAAATTTCTCAGCCAGATTATTGGTCATACTTGTAAGTATTTGTACTAATACTTACAAACTTTTATTTCAGACTCTATTAGTCACAGAGTCAGGCACAAAAACCCACCACACAATTCATAACTAATCAAAATAGTGCCAATCAACCATTGAGAATTCTACAATTATGTAATTAGCTGAGCAGTAAAACTTGAAATTAACTTGTTATGAAAAGCTTGACCCACAAAAGGCCATACAAAGTCAGCTCCAAAGGACCATGTGGGTGAGTTAAGGGAAATATTTTTAAATTTTGACGTCTGTATTTTTTATCTTTCGCTTCTCTTACTAACCTCAAAAAATGACAACAAGGTGGTGTTTGAAAATGCTCATTGCCAATCTCACTTGCAGCATTTATAGCGGTATTTTGGGCTGTTGATTGGTTATGAATCAGGCAGAAGGGTGATGTGCCTATTTTTTTTATTTTTTTTTACTTTGAGCATCTTTGATTTCCACTGAAGTACTGATGAAGACTGGTAGTGCTAGTTTTATATGTGATTCAGAGCAGTCATAATGACCCTGTCTTTAAGAGATGCGATGGTATGATGCAAATGTTCCAAGGAGGCTGTGCATTCATGATGTGGGATAATAGGGTTTTAATTATACATCACAAAATGCTTTCAGATGTTTGAGGTGTATGCATTCACAAAACATTGCAATCCTTAGGGTCTGAAGTTCTGTGATTTTAAAGATTTGAATGATATTCAAAGATCTCAGAATTTTAAAGGAAAGCACCATGTGAGTTGTGTTCTCTGACTACAGAAATTAGTTCCTAGAGGATGAATAAGAGATGAGTTAAAAGAGAGAGAGAGAGAGAAAGTGTTTCACCATGTGAATTTTTTCCTGATTTAAGGTCATCATCAGAAATGCTCATATAATGATCTTCCCCACACACACGCCCTGGATGATGCATTCCAAAACCCCAAAATGAGTATGCAGATCCAAGATGGGTTTCTGAGACAGCTTCATGCACACACTTCTGAAGTTGTCATCTTTATTGCTTACATACCATAGCATATTTTTAGAACTTTTCACAATCTCACAAGAATACGTCTTCTTTCTACTCGTTGCTCTCTGTTTGGTGATACTGCCACAGAAAGCAGGTTATGGGACCATACACCATGTCCTGACAACAAAAAGAATGCCTTGAGATTTTAAAAGAAGTTTCCTATCTCTTCTGGTCTTAAGTGTCTTCTAAAATATCAAACCAAATCCATCTGCAAGCCTATTGTGAAACTATTACATTAATAAAAAACGTGAAGGGAAATCAGAGTTTCCAGAACCTGAGAAAAGAGTTAAGATTCTTGAAAAGAGAACAACTTGCATATGAATCTAAAGATCCTATTCAAAGCCAGGCAGAAAATCTGGATATTTTCCAAAAGCAAGATTCACTATAAACTTGCATCACACTGTGATGCTAGTGTGTCCTTTCCTTTAAGCAGCATTGAACAGCTGATAATCATTCACCTTACTTTAGCAGACATTTTTTGAGAGAAAAGGGGCAAAGGCAATATTAATTTTTAAGTAATGTGAGCACAAGAAATCTGATGCCAAACTGCCCTTTTTGCTCCTGGGATTGTGTTGAGCTAATTCCCAAGGCATCCTTCTGAAAATGTATCCTTTGGACTATTAAAAAAAAAAAAAAAAAAAAAAAGGCAAAACCCACCCTCTTGGACCCTACTGTTTTAGTTCCCTGTGTGAATCTTCTGGTTTGATTTAGGAATGTGCTGCTTGGTTCCCATGTGCATTGTTGTTGTAGTATTTACTTTGGAAGGAAAAGTGAGTATACGGTTCACGCCTTAACCTTGTCAAGCTTCCCCCTTACCAACTTGAACTGACACCATACAAATTCTGAAAGGAAAGGCCACAGCCAAAATTAATCATAAACATTAACCATAAAATATTACTCTTGACCCTACCAAGGGGCAGACCTCTAGGAATAACATCCTGCTCCTTAAGAAAATAACATCCCTCTCCAACCGAGAGGAGCAGACGGTCTCGTCTATGCATGACGGACATGCTGACCTGTGCCTCAGGGAGTAACATCCGATTTCAACTCGGTAATAAGCACTCCAGGCCTTACATTATGGAAGTCCTTCCCCAAACACAGCCCTACACATAAGCTTTGGCAGCTTGCGCCGCCTGCATAAAACAAGTCCTGTCCAAGGTTGTGCTGTAAGGTTAGGTTTTTAGGCAAAGCCAAACAGACTAAGGCTGAAGCTGGAAAAATGAGAGCTGCCACCCCAGCTTCCACGCTGTTTTGACCTGAATGAAAACTGTCAATACACCTCAAACAATGAGCCCTGAGGAAAGGCTACAGTCCGTAGCTCCTTTGTAACATTTCACTTGAATGGATTCTATGCTTAGTTTATTCTTAGAGGCACAATCCACAGATTGGCGAACCTATTTCCATAGCTATCAGGCAGTATGTTGTTCAGCAGCAAATTGAATTAATTAAGCCTCTGAAAACTGAAAAATCCCGAACCAAAACATATTGCCCAATATTAATTTCATCTGGTAAAGAAATAATAGATCAAAGAACAACTTACTTTATTGCAAGTCACTGGAGATGAGATTTAGGTGCCTAAATCACACAAGACCTGCAACACTGAATGAAGCATTTCCTTAATATCACAAAAAATCTGGGTGTGGAGCAATAAACCAAATTTATTTCCAGGAGATGTTGGTTGTACTGGCACTGACAGTGAGAGATTTCAGCAGCAAGCTGTTGAACTTGTGTCGAGAATGCCCTGCAGATATATTTCTGATATTGCACTCCTCCCTGAATTCATTCCCTTGCCAGCAAGGACAAGATGGAAGTAGCACGAAACCCCACTTTGCAGGGGTTCCCTTCAGCATAAACCCCCTCCTCAGTGTCACCTCACCAAGCGATTTTGGTCCTCCTTTTCCCAATGTGTTAGCCCCAGACAGAAGCCGAGCTGCTATTGGACAGGCAGGTTAAGTGGGAAGAGAACTGGGGAGAAAATAGGACGGCATTCCTAAAGGTTGGTGCACTCAGCAATGATGTGATATAATCATTATATACGATTAAAGGAAGATTTCCCTGGTAACTCTTGTTTTTCTCTGCTGGGACAGAAAGCAGGGTTTTTCTCACCTATTCATAATTCACCATAATCATAATTAAAGAATAAACTTCAAGCTTTTGAAATTAAATTATTGATCGTACCCATGTTTGTGAGGTTAAAACTTATCTGGGATTTCTATGCCACACTGAAGTGCAGCTATGCTCCCAGTAAGTGAACGTGACAGATTTGATAGAGATGGCAGAGGTTACTGCAGTGTCATCTGCTGGATAAACGCCTTGAGATGAGTGAGTATTTTCACAGGAATTGATCTGTACTTGATTTGTACTTGCGTAGTCTATTCATATCTAACAAATATAAACTGTTCTCTACCCAGATGGCTTATTTCTAACACAAAACAAACCAAGTACACTCCTTCTTTCACACTAATGCCAATACATCTCTCCTGTTATTAATAAGCTATTTATACACATTCTGACAGCAGCCTAGACCTCATCTTTGAGATCAGTACCTGACGGTCATATTTCTTCCCTCTTGCCCTCTGTTTCTTTCCACCATCCATCACACTGACTCTTACTTCCTATCCTCTCCTGTGAAATAGACACTACCTTCTTTTTTCACCAACAGTAAAACAGATCAAGGTGGTTCCATGTGTTGGTAAAGATAAATGTCGAGGCTAAAATCTTTCCTTGTGTGGCTTCCATTAAATTTCATTGGGTAGCATTTGCACACCTTTCAAATATGATGCACAAAGGCTAGCGTTGCAAAGATTTTTGGAGTCTCATAACATCATGCCTTTTTAGGAAATCAGTGCTTCTGCACACCTCTTAATTGAAATCAAATGCCATTTAAACCTCCCTATTTTTTGTGACTTAGTTGTCCAGTCTTTTCAAATAGCCCCTTCTCTAATGGTACAGGTGGTATACTATGTCAAGGAGAGGATTGACAAAACGTGTCTTGAAATTATGCAAACAGTATTTCAATGCAATTGTGCTAAATAAAGATAGTAGACTACACTAAAGATGTTTTAGCTCTGGAGAAGTAGCAAAGATAAGGAAGAAAAGACGTGAAGATGCATTTGAACCTAAGGCAATTCTCACTGGAAGAATTTTTTGCTTTACCCAGCTCCTCTCTTGGGGTGAGGTAATGGGAAGTCTTCTCACTTGTCATGGACACGTGATAGGAAGAGAAGAATATTTATTACCGTGTATCCGTGTATAATGTTTTGTTCTTGGTAATGAATGAAAATATTTGTTTCTGAAGGAAGGAATTTTTCTTTTGGTTTACAAAGGAATTTGTTGCAAGAACTAAACTTGGTGGTACAGGAGCAGGGAGGCTGCTGACTTCTGACAGCCCACCGACACTGCCAGTTTAAAAAGACCTGCCAGGGTAGCTGTTCCCTCAGCTGGCTGAGTGATGGCAGTTCCATCAGCAGACAAAGTTCAACATTTCCTTCAGAGGCAAACTGACTCTGACTTCTTGAACTTTCAGACTACTGGGCTGAGCAGAGTGAAAACAATTGTTTAGAGACATCATGCGTGAATCTAAGGGACAGATGGCTCTGAACTATGCCAGAGAACTATGATAAGACATTCAGGCTATATACCAGGATTGCCTTCTATTTGTTTCTTTTTAATCATTGTTCTTGCTCTACCATTTGTTCTTAGTCTCACTGGCTTTTCATTGTTTCTCAGTAACAGTGAATATATATGAAATACCCTGCTAGAAACCTGAGGCCACTTAATAAGCAGCTGTAGGCTGAGTTCAACCCACATTCACAGAGCAATGGCCTCCTTGAATGTGAAGAGCCAAACTGAAGGCAAGTTGGATACCTCTGGGATATTATGGTTTCTTGAAGACTTTCACTGGTGTCCATTCAGTGGCAGTTCTCCTTTTGAAGCATATTCTATACAAAAAGAATCCTAAAAGCAACTTAACGGTGAAATGAAAGATCTACATAGATTGCACTCCCAGCGCAAGGGAATGGATTAACTTAACTTTCAACTCCTGCTGCTTAATGTTCATTTAATATATTGTCTTGACTTTTAATAAGGTTATTGAAAGATAAAAGCATATAAGGAGCTGTGCCACAGATGCAACAGTCAGAACTTCATATGCAAAATAAAAAGAGACATTATAATAAAAAGAAAATTGAATGTTGCTTGTATAAAATCTGGCTTTGTTTTGATGCATAAAACAGCAAACACTGCTCCACACTGAGGTTTTCAAGAATGTCTTAAGTATACAATGCTTCTGATGCCACCCCAGTTGCCTATATATAGATCTGTCTTGTGTAAAGAATTTAAAAAGCATTAGAATGGAGAAATCAAAGAGACAATAAATTTTAAACCAATCTTATTGTCTGCAGCCTAAAGTGTTATTAAGATCAAAGTGGAGCAAACATCTGGCATTTGCCTTTCTGCAAAAATTAGATCAAATTACCTACCATAGGATTTAGATCCATTCAGTAAGTTCTTTCCATTGTACACATAGTTTTCTTTCTCCTTTTTATTTGTTAGATCTAACTTAACACCCAAATTCTAGCCTCTTCATTCATTTGGAGTTGAAACATATTAACAACAAAATGGAAATACATGTTCTCCTTGAACATCTGTTTCCTAAGGAACATTCAAGGTCCTTCAGATCCTAAGGAAAGAGGTTCAGCTAGCCTTCATTTTTGCCATTAAATGTAATTGCCTAGAAATAAACTTTACTGGGTATGCACAACCCTGTCCCCCTCCTTGAAAAAAAAACCTTCATGCCTACTCTTGTAATTGTCATTACAATTGTTGACTTTATTCTATACTAATCACTCATGAAGTATGTTGGTAAGAAGCTTGGCACACTGGCCCATACTTTTATGTACAAACTTATCAAATGTACATTTTTCAGACTTCTAAATATATCTAATGCATTCCTAGGCTTTTGGTACCTTTGTTTAGAGAGATAAATACATGTATGTTACACCTATATAGCACAATTTTTTAATTCTCTGAATAGAAGAATATACTAATACAAAGCTAAGATTATGTCTCTTTTCTTAAATACAAAGACTGTGCCTTTATACCTCAACAAACTAATTACAACACATAGAAATTCAGTAAAGTTTAATTTAAAGGAAAAACAATATTTAGGTCTGCATCATTAAATAAATCAAACAAACTTCACAGTGCTCTGTAGTAATGCCACACAATAACTATAAAATTATGATTAATGAATTTGAGTGTTGCTGTCCCAGATGAGCTGTAACTGACACATTAATTCTTTCCAATTGCTTTCTTGCTGGAATCCATATTGATATTACTAGACAGAAGGATAAGATATAGCTCTCAATTATTCTAGCGAGAGATGGAGATATTATTTTAACCTTTGTTCTTTTGATCTCTTGTAATATGAATTGGAATATGGCTGTTCCCATAAGGCATTCTTTAAAAAAGAAAGGCAAACATGCTGATTTCAAATTTTATTTGCAGAACTTTTACTGGGAGTCAGTGTAACTTCTCCATTTGATTCATCCCCAAACTACGTGATTTACATCTGTATCACAGCAAGGAGGAATTATGGCTTATCGCAACTTAGAAGTTTGGGGTTTTTAATACGATCCCAAACATTCTTCTTTTATGTCAGTATATAATTTGATCCTCATATCTTGCTCCTTGATCATTCAAAAAAGGCAGATTATGAATTTTATTTTCAATATTTTTAGAAAATAATAGGAAAGGGAGCAATTGACAGTTAAAATTTCTGTACTCCTCCCCCCAGACCCATAAAAGCTAGAGGAGGAATTCAGGCAGCCAGAAGCCACACATTGTCAAAGGGCACCTTAAAGTCATCAGCTACATTCCCAGGCAGGCAGTGCAGACAGGCTTCAGATGTTTTTATGAAGCTGCCTTACAAGGTCGCATCAAAAATCTGCACTGAGATTCGTTATGATACCTGCATGTTGCTGTATATTTCTGGTTTCAGTCTCAGCTGATAAAAAAAAAATAAAGCAAGGTGTCTGACTCCTCTTATTATGGTTAATCTTTTTGATACCTTGAGGCCAAGATCTGATGGTTATTAAAAATATGTACCAGTGATATCTCCAGTGTCTTGACTAAATCCAAAAACACATTAATGTTTTCACTCCCTGAAGTTTTAAATGATGCAGCTCTCTCCCCTTCAAAAGTCTTTGGTTAGTGGAACCATCCAGGTCAGCAGAATGACTCAGACAAAATTTTGGACTGTCTTCTGCTGATATTAACTGCTCTATTTCAGTAACTAATGAAGTGGTTTCTAAGGCAGGTTTGAGTTATTTGGAGTGAATAAGATGTATCTTTTTTAAAAAGGAAAGAGTGTGTAAGGAGATCATTAGGTTAAGCAAACCAGCATTCTCATCTCAGTCTTCTACCACTGACTTGGTGCTTCCCCTTTAGAAAACCTTTTGAAACTAACAACTCTAGATTTACTCTTGTACACTGGATAGCACAAAGAAACATCAGTCCCCAAGGGTACAGTTCTCTGGTGCTCCTTTTTTTTTTTTTTTTTTTCCTTGCTCAGAAGGTAAATTACAAGGTTAAATTACTCCTCATTTTTGCAAATGCAATGTCCCTCTTCCCAACCAAACACTGCTGCGGACAGGCAGCTGGAGCGGAGCCATGAAGCTGCCTGTTCCACTGACCCATCCAGGACACACCGTACCTACTGTGCGCATGAGTTGCTCAGATGTCTTGCACATGCTCAGCGAATCTGACATGCTCTTGATGCCTCAGTCCTATAGTGTGTGTGAGAACCAACTGTGCAGCACATGGATGACAGAGCACACACAGAAATCCCAAAGAGAAATGTAGCCTACCTCACTGGGGAGAGAGAAAAAAATAGTCTTATTTCTATCTGTGTCGCTGAAAGCTGATAAAGGTGTGTGAATTCTCTCTCTGTTATCTTCTTTTGGTCAGTGTAACTATCTATAAAGCACATGGGACTTCACAGTGGATGTATCTTCAATTCAAAGCTGGTATGTAGGCCAGACATAAATTATAATGTATGTCCAAGCTTGTTAGCATATAAATAGTAGGACCATGGTACTACAGAGTACTAGGAAGGTAAGTCCAGGAGGTTTTTCTCTCCGTTTTAAATATTCAAATAAAGAGGTATATGCACATCTTTTCAAGGAAACTTGTTCTGTCCAGCTGTGCCCATATCTCAGACCGGAAAAAGTCAGTTGCCTTCTAAAAATAATGACTTTAATGTTATTAGCCTTTTAGTAAGTTTTAGAAGCAGAAAAAAGCTAGAAGAGAAGGAAGACTAAACCAAAAAGCCTTTAAAAGACCCCAAACAACCAGTACAACTAGACTGCTCAGCTCCATTATTGCATGAAAGGAAGAACACACCAGATATCACCAGCACCCAGCTTTTTCAGAGCTGGGAACAGGACATCTGACCCTTTTCTCTGGTTATCTGTGTGTGCCATGGGAAAACATTACATGCTGTTCTCTCATACGACCGTGTTACCTGACTATATGTCATCCATTCCTTTGAATTAAAAGGCGTACGTCTGAAAATTGCTAGGCTTATATCACTGCTCAGAAGCTTATGTGAAATCAGTCGGTTCTCAGTCCGGGTCAGCGAGGTGGCTGTACCTATCAGAGCAGCTTTCTTCACAAGGGCAAGCAATGCCACCGCTACTGCAGACAGCAGCACTGCACCGGGGTCTGCAATGATCGACCAAGTCCCTCACACATCTGACAAGGCAGCAGGTTGGAAAGGTAAAATTTATACCACT
Organism: Haliaeetus leucocephalus; assembly: GCF_000737465.1. Lineage (NCBI taxonomy): Eukaryota > Metazoa > Chordata > Aves > Accipitriformes > Accipitridae > Haliaeetus > Haliaeetus leucocephalus. The sequence continues at coordinate 4,270,879 of NW_010972853.1, forward strand.
GCTGCTTATCTTCCACTGGCGGGGTGGAAAGTTCAAAGAAACCTGGTCTCTGTGTTTGCAGTCCTTCCTCAACCCTGGCCTGGCTCAAGTGCTGCCAGCAGGGACAAATCTTCCTTTTCTCTTTTATAACTATTTTTCATCTTCTCTGTCCCTATATACAGCTTGTAACATGCTGTATTGTGAAAGTGTTCCTTACTCTTTTTTTCTAAAAGCAGGAGTAAACTGCTAGCTAGACGTAAAACTGAGATAAGGTGTAAGGCAGGCATGCCGACTCCAACTTTAACTCTACAACAATTCAAGGCTGATTTATATTTTGAACTGTCACTGTATGGTTTACAAGGGGAAAAGTGCGAGTAAAGATTGAGATTTTCCTTCTATAAATTGTGGAAGGGTGAGGGGGAAGTGACAGATCTCATTTAAAAACCTTATTGAAGTAGCCGTGTTGAATGATGGTGCCATTGCTTGTCTCTGTGTCTCATTGTCATAATGTAAGCACTTTTATAATTAGAAGAAACCACAGAAGTCAGAGTAAAGTACAACAGATCCAGAAAGAGCTGGAAACTTAAGGAAGAAATAAAAAAAAAGCCAACCAACAATAGACATGGGCTGGAGAAGATATTTTATTTATTTGTTACTAGTAGTTAAAATGACGTACAAAATGCTGGGAAGAAAAAACTCCAATTCTATTCAGTTACAAAATAATTAAAACTTCATTTTAAACCAAGTTTTGCTTTGTGAGACCGAGCATGAAAATACTGCAGCCTTAGGTTATATAGTCCATTGTTTTTAGAATAAAGCAGACATTTAAATACATATTGTGGTTGATATTAAATATCTCGTATAATTGTAAGTTAGCAGAACTTTCTTACTCTCAGGCAATAACTAGCAATTCATAAAAGTTCTTTGTATAAAATTTACATATGGGGGGGGATTTGTCTCAAGGGGAGTTCCATCATGATCTATGCACAGGCTGTTTTGAAACATAAAGATTTGTAAAACTTTTATCAATTTTCCTTCAGAATGCTAGCCTAATCTTAAATAAAGAAGCCAGTAATGTCTGAAGCCTTGCTTAATGGCTAAGGGTTTAGGGACATAGCAGTCACTGTAAAAGACAATGGGAGTTTTGCTGTCAATTTCATGTGAAGAAAAAAATTCATTCTTAAGGTGTTCCCGTTTCTTGAACAGAAACTCTAGCTAGTACAAAACTTTCAGCAATGACTGAGATTGGCCCTTTCCCCTGCAAACCAACTCAAAAAAGTTATTTAAAGGAAAACAACCCCTGCCTATTATCAGTGAAAGAGGATTTGTATTAATAATAACATTAAATATCCATATCTTTCTGTTTAACTATTCACATTCCACACAGTGGAAATCTACTTCCTGTAATTCCAGATTTTAAAATTGGATTTTAAAATCCATGAAGAATGTGTCAAACCTGCTGAGTGAAAGTACACCAGATAAAATGCATTTTAATAATATCAATCAACAAGTTGCAATCTCTTAATCTTACAAACGCAGACCTCACAGCAGTGGATTTTACAGTAAAAATGTATTCATTGCAGAGACGCAGGATATCGCCAATAACTGCGTGATGCGTTGTGTAACAGCTGGGGCATCTAATCTAATGAGGGCACGCAGGATGCATCTGCGACACGCCACTCTGTGTATTTTTCCCTTTGGACATGCTAGTAAGGGCAGAATTGTCTTCCTTGGCATTCAATGGACAGAAATACTGTCAAGATAATCACCTTATGGCTGAGAGAGGCATCTGGTGTGAGAGAGAACAGTTACACTGATCGTGGGTACTAGAGAGTATTGCTGCTGGACGGAGACACTGAGCCCTGGACGATCCAAGCCCCATCACACAGTCAGTGGGGACCTAACTCCCGTTCCACTCACGTCAGTGATGCCAGGGTTGCTTTCAGGCCTGGTACTGACTCTGGCATGGGAACATGCCTTTCCTTCGGTACCCCACCGGACAGGACTGGCTGCTGGGGCCCCGCCGGCCCAGGCCCAGGCCCAGGGAAGGTGCGCAGCACCCTGTGAGCTCTTCAGCACCGGCAAGAAAGCGCCTTTGCAAAGCCAGCACCCAGGACAGCATGAGCAGTCTGCACGCCATGTGGTCCAAGGTGCAGGCGGCGAGACAACCCCCAGGCTTCCTTCCCATCGAGCGCCCGCGAAAGCAAGGGCAACACGCGTGGAAGGGCTGCCTCTCGGGTCCGATGGCCCACCGCGCTAAACCAACTTCTTTTGCAGGACCTGTGCTCTTGCCAAAACCTACGGCCCTGATCAAGTTTAAGCTCCTAATCCTGAAGGAAAGAAAAGGCAGGATAACCTCACAGGTGAGATTCATCGAGCTGTTGGAAGTAGTGTGTCCCCTTTTATGGTTTTTTTCCCCCAAAAGAGAGGGGCAGTTAGCCCTTAATTTTCAGGAAATTCTCTTTACTTAGTCCAAATCCAGTATAAATGCAAGTCTGTGGTAAAAGATATAAAAAGAGGATTATTGCTGGCAAAGTTCTGCATCTCTTTTTCAACAAACTGCATGCCTGTGGCAAAGCTAAAATAACAATAACAATGCAATGTTTACTAGTCATGAATGTCGTGTCTTTTGTCTCTTGTGTGGTTATTGCATTTGCAGTCACATGATGCTTGTTTTAATTTTTGCTTTGCTCTTTATGTACTAAATTACTGCCATTCTGTACTTGATCTTGGTTAGCGAGATTTTTGTGCTGTGGTTATGTATGGTTTTTATGTATGTGTGTGAAAAAGAGAAGGAGAGAGTTCGGATACACACAATGGAGTATGCATACTCATTGTATGTACGTATAGATACCAATGACTAAAAGATACTGCACGTACATATATATGTAGATATGAAGAATAACTGATATCAGAAATACAAGACATCAAATGATCTAGTGGCACAAGAATGGGTTTTGACTGATTTAGAGAGCCATTAGAATTCAGAAGTATATTTATAGCCTTGTATATAGTTTCTCTTTAATTTATGTAATATATGACTAGGTATATAAATTAAAGCAAAACGTAAACAGAAGACAATATCTCTTCCTCTGTGTCTTCCTATTTATGTCTTTCCTTTTTCTACTCCCTTTTGTACTCTCCCCATCTACTTACTTTGGCCTTTTGCTTTCTAACTTGCTGTAGCTCTGTTTTCCATCCACCTATAGTGACTTTTCAGCACTCCCACGTCCCCCCATTGTTCTCCAGACATGGCTTGTGAATTACAGTTATTTTTTTGAAGAAGCATGTTACAAACTCTTGATACAGCTGCTATTTTCAGTGATGGTTTTGCTATGCTTTAAACTGCTTTTTGCCTACTTCGTATTTAAGAATAGATTCATGCTTTCAAATATATTGTCCTTTCACTTTGATGTTTCTCTTAATACAGTAAAAGCAAACAGCACAGCAGGTGAACATTAGCAAAAGCCACAGCTCCACTTTCCCAGCAAGCGGCAAAAATGTGAATATACACTAGGAAACCTAATTCATGACTGAGGGTAAACAAATTTTTTTAATATTTCATACCCCTGTTAAATTTTTTTGCCATAGTGAACATTCATATATTGCTTGTACACATCCGTTTTCCCCCTTACACACAAACACACACACACATGCGTGCCCTTCCTTTACATAATTTTTTTTCCTTTGTTTTTGGGGTTGGGGTTTTTTTTGCTTGTTTTAGGTAATTCACTAGGTTCCTTTCAGTTTTGTCCAGCCCCAAGGTATACTAGTTCATGCCACTCACTCTCACGCTGGCAATGATTGCGTACAGTCAAGAGTGCAATCGCTACGTTTGTCTCAGTTTAGTCCAAGTCAATAGATATACACCGGCATTCCTTAACTCGGGTGATTCTTTTCTTCTTTCTCGGGGGCTGAAGCTCAGGGCAATTGAGTGTAACAGTCATGGTGGTGAATTTCTTGGGCTTGCAGAAGGAACAAGATTGGAAGGAGCCTTCTTCTTTACGGACATGCCTGGGGATGTAGAAGGAATTGCACTGGCCGTAGCAGAACCTGTTGATAATGGTACGACTGTTGCAGCCTTCTTCATGGATAGTTTGTTTGAGGGGTTGAGTTTTACACCAATCCCGCTTTAGGTATTTGCGCTCAGTGATGTGCAGTGCCTCCTGACTAGACTCCAGCACCTCTTCAGCAGGCATTGAGGTGCCTTTTCCTCGTTCTCGATGCCTAGAGCCTGACTGCTGCTGTGTCTGCATTTGCTCTGAATCATTGGGCTGATCTTTGTCAGGAGGAGGGATAGCACCTTGAGATCCACGATTCCTCTTTCTCCCTTCTGCTGTTGGTAGCAGAAGTCCCATTAGAAGAAACACAGCACCGACAGCATACAGTGTGCGGACCATCCTATATGGAGGAAGTTGAGGGAATAAAGCACAGTTGTGGATTTCAGATATCAACAGAAGCCAGGTATGCAGTAAATTTTCAGTTCCATAAAGGAAATGTGTGTGTGTGCATGCACACACTTACAAAAGATAAGCATTTAGCCTTTACCAGCTGGAAAGCTGTTTCCAGATTACCAAGTGATAAAAGCTTTCATATATGGTGATTGGAAGTCAAAGGATAAAATAAGTCCAAACTAAAGTTCATTTTGTGTAGCATGCATCTTTTCCCAGCTCTTTTCTCCATGTATACTACCCTAGTTAAGAGTTCTCATTCCCTTCTGATAGCTCACTGACATCAGGAAGGTTGCTCCTTACTCACACTGGTGGAAGAACAGATTTTATGCTACACAAGGATTTATACGACATAGCTATCTATGGTACCAGAGGACTAAACTCTTTCACTCAGGAGATCTAGTCTAGCTATGTGTTCCTTAGTCAGACTCAGAAGCTTTGTACAGCTTCTTGCATAATATACATCCAGAAGATAATGTGCATGCTGTATCCACCTGTTGCCTGAATTACAGCGTCCCAAGCTCTGTCACACTGCACCTCTGAAGTGGTCCACTGTGGCTGAGTGTGATGATGCTTAAGGTAAGAGATGTGCAACAAGACAGGCAATTAACGTAAAAGAATATTTAGGTATAGGTTAAAAGAGATGCATCTGTAATTTCAAATTACACCTTCTCGCACATTACTCTGAACCCTTGACAGAAGTTATACAGATGCAGTCACAGTGTTAAGAATTTTTCAGATATCTGAATTTTAATCATTATATACAGCATGATATTGAAAAGACATATGAGGACAGCAGCGTTTTGTACACAACATGAAGCATCATGTAGTTTGTGCATACACAAAAAATACATTTCAAGAAGTGCAGTAAGTGGAGACTATCAGGTTCTTCAAAACTGCAGCCCTGCTCCAAACCTAATAAACAGCTTAGGAGCAGCCTTTCTTGCCTCCCTTATTCCATCATTTCTGCTGCTTCCCAAAACTCTGAGTTCTTTTGGCTGCTCAGTCAGCTCAAGACACCAACCAGCCGGGAAGAAACTCATCGGCTGTCACACTTTTCCCCCTTCCAGAAGTACCGTGGTCTCCATGTTGTTCTGGAAAGCCAGGGATGTGGCAGCAAGACAGACAGATCGGGGAATGAGGCTCTCAGGCGACCCTCCCTGTGGGAGCTTGGAAGAAGCCAACAGAAATGAGCGACTGCTTGCAAAAAACCCGTAAAACGGGAGAACCGCGAAGAGGCACATGCACTGAAAAGGGGAAGAATTGTGAAAAAAATCCTGAGGAAGTTGGTGTCTTCTACCTGCTTGGAGTGCTGTGGTTGTATCCCTTATTTGACTCGTTTTATCAGTAAGGGATAAACTAGCGTTTGAACTGAAACTAAGGGCACCGTCCTGGACAGCTTTATCCGCTTTGCCTGAGACCACACAACTAGGCAGGAAAGCAGCCAAATGCCAATACTGTAAAGGCCACCTAGAGACTCAGCAGAGTACCATCTGCTATAAAAGATAACTGTTATTTCTCAGTTACTAGGTCTTTCCAGTCACACGGAGAAAATAAATGTTATATTATGCCGTTCAAAAAGTGCTTCTCACTGAATGGACTGGGAAAGGAATTGCTGGAGTGGAAAAGTATCACGGGGGGGTCCCGCGTATTCAGGGATTTGCTTGTGGATCTAATGTTTTAAGTCTTTGTCTACAGATTGTTAAAACACCTAGAGTTTATAATACATATGATAAATATATGCATTAGTTTTATTCATTTAGGTTTATGTACCAGTATGACCTATGTTTGGCAGAAGCTTCAGGCTTCAAGCGAAGGATGTAAGAATGACGTTATTGACGACTCCAACAGACAACTTGGAAGGGCTGCTTTTAATATCTAAATGAAATATGGTACAGAACATGCAATTTCAATAACCTTAAGGCTCTGACATAGAACAAAAAAAACAGTTGGGATTTCTAATTGAAGACTAATGCAGCATAATTTCAAGTGTCAGCTTGAAATTCACATTTGCTGTTTTTTCCCCATTTCTATTACAACCTGAATGTTATTTAAACATGTTTCTTTTTAAGTTTAATTTTGTCTTTAAAATAATTTTTTAAAAAAGAGTTACAAACCACTGCTTATTTCCTCAGGAGACCAGAATGACTTCTTCCAAAACTATTCCTATTTCTCCGGCAACTGTATACCCATGCTGTATTTAGACAGTATTTTAATATGCACTTTATTTACTCAAGATGGTGCCAGAGCCTTAAAAGAAAAAAAAAAAAAGTCATTGCATGCAATTGAAAATAAATTGGTAGTTTATAAGCAGTGCCAGGAAACTTCAGGTGTTTGTTTAGTGTCCTATAACTGAGTTGAAGTTCCACCAACATGAACATGCATATTCCTGGACTACTTTTATTTCTACAACTGATGACCTACACATTGCTTCACTTTTTTTTTTTTTTTTTTTTTTTTTTTTTTTATAAATGTGCAGTTGTTGGCACAGTAAGGTCTAGTCATGTGAAAATGAGGTGTACTTTGGGATGGGAATTTGGGAGAAATTTGGTGATAATGTTTACTATTGTAAGACCTGTATCCCCAATTCATGCATCTTTATTAAGCATGTGCTTAACCCTAAGGAAATGCAAGCATGTGTTTCAATATAATCCTAAACTGGGGGAGGAAAGGTAATTTTTCACTGAGTTGGTTTCCAGCCTTAAAGGTGGAAGCTATATTACATGCTCATAACAGAAATCGTGATTCAAATGAAAATTAGCAACTCAGCAAAAACTTTTGTTATGGTCACTTCCAAAACACACACCTAAAAGTAAAAGTAATCCAATCACTTAGGGATAAATACAGTTTAAACATAGACCCACAGAACAGGCTGTGTGAACCTCATGATCCCCACAGCAGCTCAAGCAGGACTTTCTTTTAATAGTAACTTATTAAACATTTCTTTTAAAAATTAAGATTATTTTTTAAAAAATGCAAAATACAGAGGAAAATGAGGTGCCATGCTTCAGTAAGGAAAGCCACCGACATGCAGTGTGGGCGCTCTGCCCCACCTCTGGTCCCAAGGCAATGCATTTGCTTATGAGAGAAGACGACACCTCTGCTTGCTTATGTTAGCAACTCGCATGGTTCATCCATCTATGAATTAGTGTTTGTGAACGTTTCCTTAACTGGGGGGGGGGTGTGGGTGTGGGGTATTACTGCAAAAAAATAGAACACAGAAGAGTACAATTAGCTAAATCAGTGTTACCATACCCAAAGGTGTACCAAAAAGAAATCTCTCCTGAAGTAGATGTATTTTTTTCTTGTCACAGCCATCACTCTGCAGAAGTAATAACTCTGGAGCTTGGGTAGGAGCTGTGAGGAATCAGGCTGTAAAATCTTACATTCCAAATTTCTGCAAAATTTTCAGTACTTGATACTAGCTGTCACATTGGCATAACCAGAAATCCTTTTGAGAATCTATTTGAGAATCCTTTGAACGAACAGATGACTATAACCAAAATGGTCAATTCCCACTTACTTCATTCAGATCCAGAGAGATCTGATAGGATTCATATTTATTTTTAAAAAGTAACAAAATACTTCAAAAATCTATTCTTTCCATATTTCACTGCTGAGTTCTACTTTTCATCATCTGTAAGCTCTTAGTCCTGAAGCCAAGAGAAGTTTTATTGCTGACTTCAAACAGGAGCAGAATTGGGCCCTAACATTCATATCACCTCATATGCGGTTGATCTAGAGCCTGGGATCTCATCATCTAAAACAGATTAGGAATTTTGTGGATTAATACTAGCAACCATTCATGGAGAAGTGTAAATGCTTTCAGGTTTATTATTTCATACAATTAAGCTGTAATTTTTTCGTTTATACATTTTCTGCTATAAATTAAGTATCTCCACATGTCAGTTCATAAACAGAATTTCCCTAGGAGTTCCCAGGCCGAGTCAGAAAGTTATTACTGAAATTTTTAGCACAAAGCAACTTGTTTGAAAGAACTGGACGGAATCCTGGTTCTGTTGAAATATACAGGAAAATTCTCACAGACCTCAGCAGGCCCGTAATTTCATCTGTGAACCATATTTACTAGGAAAATATTATGATGAACCATGGACTCATGTGCTTCACAGAAAACATGAAAAATAATCTGACGAAGACCTAAAAAACCCAAATGTATTTGGTGGGCTTCAAATACCAGCCAAAGAAAGAGGCCAAACACAACCCTTTGACTACTGAGAAAATTGAAGTGGTTTATGTCCCAAAGGATCAGCATAATTTTATGCCTGGCTTATTATATATGAATTACAGAAATAGTCTTATGTAATGTTTTCATAGTTCACAGATCTGTATTTTTAAATATACAAAAAGGCATGGCAATGGCGGTTCCCAGAGAACCTTTTTTTTTTTTTTTTTTTTTCTGAGATCAAGACAGCAAAGCTAACATCTCTGCTTGGTAGAATTTGGATACATTTACATTTCAGATAATTTCTTCTTGTGAGTCGTGGAGATGGCTTTTGTTGAGACACATAATGAGCGTAGGCAGCAATAGAGAAAAGAAAAAAAGACCTTGGAAACGTCTTTGAGAATCCCCCCTTTAAGAAAGCGTTGCTCTGCGGGACATCCTACGGGGCTCCAGGGAAGTTGAACATCATGGTGGGCATGGCCGGTACCAAACCCGACTTAGACTTGCCTGAAGACGCCCACGCAGCCTGACAGCTCCACGCCGCAGAGCGCAACTCCCTTCAGACAGATTTGCTCACGGAGCCCTACAAGCACCAGCACGGGTTGGCTCCCGCGCACAGCCACGCGTACGGACGAGGAGCAAGGCTTCAGCCACGCGTTTCTGGGTGACATCGCCGAGAGGAAAAACACCCAGATGCTCTGGCACAGCGTGGGACTGCGTCCCGAGAGGAGCAGAGCGCTGCGGGCACTGCCGCCCCTCACCACTGCCGGGCAGTCTGCGCCGCACGCTGCGTGGCCGGTTACTCGCAGGCTTTGTGGGGCGGCGAGGCGCGGGGGCGGGAGAGCAGCCCTGCCCCGGCCCACGGATCCCCGCGCTCGGCTCGGCGCAGCTCTGCGGGGCTGCGGGCTCGCCGGCGATGCGACCGAACGCCTCCGCGCACCCCACAAAGCGGGCAGCTGCACCCCGCGTCCCTTCGGCCGCCGGGGCGCGCCAGACGCCCGTCGGTGTTGCCGAGCCCCTGCCTACGCAAAAAGAGGTTTCCCCGGCACCGGACCTCGGCCCCGACGAGCGACGCGGGGGTTCGCTCGCCAGCCTTTCGCCGAGAGGAGCCACCGGCGGGACACCAGGAGCGAGACCGCAGCTGACGGCCGGGGGCGGACGCTACGGCTCACAACAGCAGGCCGGGGCCGGGCCGCGCAGCCCGCCGGGCCGCGGGGGACCGC
>NW_010972853.1:4281076-4281813 GCF_000737465.1 Haliaeetus leucocephalus
GCGGGACGCGCGGCGCTGCCCGCGGGCGCGCAGCCGGTGCGCAGCCGGTGCAGACCCTCCGCTTCGCGGCGCCCGACCCCGCCGGCACTCAGCGAGGCCCCCGGGCGGTGCGGCCCCCGCCCCGGGGAGGTGCTGGGGGCCCAGGCGCACGCTCCGCCGAGCAGCAGAGGTTTGCGAAGGCGGGCCGGGGCAGAGCCGGGGGCTGAGAGGTCTCGTAGAGGGCAGCTCGGCGGGACGGGACGGGACGGGACGGGAGGGGCCGGGGCCGGCACCTGGGGATCTGCCCCCGCCCCGCTCCGCGCAGAGGCCGGGCCGGGATTTTGCCGTGTGTCGGGTGGGCGCCGAATCCAATTTGTCGGGAGTGATGCTGTAGGCGGAGATGAGAGGCAGAGCTAACGGGGCTTTTGCAATCCCTGGGCTTGTCAGGGGAGAGAGATGTAACGGCGCCCTCAACCCCAGCGCTGCAGCGGGGTTGTCGGTGTCCGCCTCGCTCCCGCCGACGGGAGGGACGGGTGTCACCCTCTGCAAAACCGAGGCGCCACGGAGTTTTGCTAGACACCGGTGAACGACTCCTCCCCTTCCCCCTCCCCGAAGGTAGGAGAGAGAGATTCAAATTTTGCCTCCCACAGAGCCCGGCCGAACTCCGTAGCTGCCGTTCCCGTCTGCGCCCCCGCTGTGAGTGCGCGCAGCGCGGCGCGGAGCGGAGCGGCGCGTGCCGGCTCACCTGCGCGGCGGCG
>NW_010972853.1:4281823-4295104 GCF_000737465.1 Haliaeetus leucocephalus
GGCGGCTCCTCGGCGGGGCCCGGGGCTCTGCGGGGCTCTGCCCGGCGGGTCACTCGGCGGAGCGGGTGGCCTGGGAGACCGGAGCTGCCCGGGAGTCCATAGAGAGAGAGTCTCGGATCCTGCCGACAAATTGCAGCAGCGCCGAGCTGTCTCCCATTTAAATGTCTGCCAGCTGAGATCTGCTCTCCAAGCCCCTCCAGATCATTGGACAAGCGCCTCCAAAGCCCGTGTTATCCGCCCCCTTTAACACTTCCATAAACTTCCACCAGGGAAAGCTTTCAGTCATCCAGATAAACACTCGACTACTTGCCTCTCTTAAAAGAATCGGTGCTAAAGGTCACCACCCCAAGGAATTGTTCCTGGAATGCACAGAAAATTCACATTTTCCATCCCCATTAAAGTATGACATTTAAGAAGAGTTAAATCCCCCCCCTCCGCCCCCGGCCTCCGCTGCCCTTCCACGCACGCTGCCCGGGGCCGTCGGCCGGGCTGCTGGGGCGCTTCCCTGCCCAGGAGCCGGCCGGGCGAGCGGTGCCGCCGCAGGGACCCCTCACCGGCCTGCCTTGGCCAGGAGGGAGGCAGCCACCTTTCCGGCCCTCCCTGCTACGAATCGCCATTGCTGAGGTTTGCCTTCTGTAAATATGCCGGGAGTTACGCAGCTTTGGCAAAAAAGCCCTGTGTGTATGGAGGGGGGAGTGTTAAAGCGTGGCTCCCGGTCCGCAGCCACGCTCATAGCTCTGTATCAGCTTCAGATCTTTTTTTTTTTTTTTTTTTTTTTTGGCCCCGCAGGAGGGGGGACGCCGCGGGTGGCTTTTTTCCCTCCCGGCGCTGCGTCTCTCAGAGGGCTGCGGGCTCCTCAGGCATCCCGCGAAGGGCAGGGACGGCGAAGGAGCGGAGCGTCCCGCCCGGGCTGAGCGCGGAGGCGGCCGGAGCCGCCCGCCCGTCGGGGCGGCTGCAGCGATGGGGGCCCAGCGCGCCGCTCCGCGCCCGCGGCCGCCCCGCAGGCGGCCGCCCCCGAGCCCCTAGGCGAGGCGGCCGCGGTGGCCGGGCCAACCCCCACGGGATCCCGGGGGTCGCTCGGAGCTGGGCAAAACCCAGCGGGGGCTGAGCGTCTTGGCGGACCGAGCCCTTCGCAGCCGGAGCCGGGGGGCGCAGCTCCGCGCGGCGGCTGCCCCAGGCTTACCCCGCGTCTGCAGCCAGCGTGGGGTTGGGGGCGTCGGGGGGCAGAGCCCGGGGGGGGCGAGGGGACCCCCCTCGGTGCCACCCGCCCGCCCGGCCCTCCAGCACCCACGGTTCTCGTCTCCCACGGGCTTTTTCCCACGGAGGGCTGCAATGCTACCGAGAGTCACTGCGAGCAGGAGCCGCCTCTGAAATACGGGTTGACCTTTGGGCTTGCTAATTAAACAGAGGCGTCTGTCAGCTGCCACTTCCAGCGGTGGGCATCACCCAGCACGAAGCAAAGCAAAGAGAAGTGCCCTGCGACGCACCCAGGCCCCGCAGACAGTGCTGCAAGCACCGGTTTGTTTTCTCCTTACTGTCCGGCACGAAATTACTGCCCGCGAACGAACCAAACCAGCCCTGCACCTCAGTCACCTGGCCCTGGCAGCGAGCACGCGCCTTGGGCCTCGGAGAGGCCCAGATCTCACCTGACACGTGGAGGTTTTTATTGTCCCTGGGTTTGCAGATGGGGAAGATGAATTAAAATGAAAGGATCTGCTACATTAGGGATGCCAGGGCTAGGCAGGATGCCAGGATGCCAGGTTTCTGACTTTTCACAGTACTTAGTAGCAGCTTGCTCTTTGCTAAGGCCCAAAGCATGGCTCCACTTAGTGCCAGTTCCACAGGTGAGCGCTCAGCAACGTAGTAAATTAGGCCTCTTGCTGTAACTCACACACACATTCAGCAGTAACTTGTTAAAAAATAATCACATCAGTCACAGGGCAAGGGACCATAGTGCAGTGGTAGGTGGCAGCCTGAGAGAGAAAATGTATTGGTGTGCAGGGGCCACTGAAATTCAAATACAATGAAGGGGGGAGGGATTACTGGCAAAGAATCACAGCAAATGACATCTAGAAGGATGGAAGGAGAGGCCTAGGGAATTTTTAGGATTTTTTGTTACTGTACTCAAAAAAGTACTATTAAAATTAATAGATGTTTTTAATTAACTGGGGTCCTTCCTTTGTGAATCCAGAGAAAAAGCTGCAATTCCCACCTCTCAGTATGTTGACAGACTTTATGCTCCTTTTCTTTTTCTTCTGTTAAGTAATTGTACTGACGTGTTCACCTCTCTTCTGCTCGCTGTCTCTCACTCTGACTACTTGCCCTAGAGCTGGGCTGGGGGGCTGCCCCTTTCCCAGGGCCGTGGTCAAGGCATTTGATGCTGGAGGAAGTGTTTTCTGTGGTTGCTCTGAGCTCCCGTTGGTGCCTGATGATGGCACTGGCACTGCATGCACTTCCAGGCATTGCTGCTGCCTGCAGGCAAGCTGCCTCTCCGCTGTGTTTTTCTGCGATGTACTTTACATGCCACTCTGGCAGTGACCTTCCTAGATGATGATACTTCTGGGCATCTGTTGCAGAGCAGTCATCACCACTTTAATGCCTCACTGCAGTCAAGCATCTAGCCAGAGTGGCTGATGTGGAGTAGATCTCAGTCTGACTTAAAGCAAACTAAGAAACCCTTTAGGAAGCATCTTGAGGTGTGGAAGATATGTTGCCTCCTCAAGAGCTCTCCCCATTTCTTGTGGCTGAATGTTCTGCACCATATTTCCCCATCTGTTTTCTTTCACTCAGTTCAATCGCGAGTGTTTCAAGTAGGCAGTAGCATCTTGGGTCCAGCAAGACAATTTTTCAGATTTCTCTGATTGTTGCAAAGTAGAATTATTCCTGCAAGAGTTTGCCTGCTCATTCAGAAAAATAAACCAGTTGGGTACCAACAAGGTAAATAATTGTAGCTGTATCTGCTTCCTTGGACTGAGTGGAGGTAGAAATAAATGTAATAATAATAATAAAAAAAAGACTTGGCAAAAAACAAGAAGAAACATTTATGTCTATTTTTTTTCTTTGTAGTTGAGGGTGTTGGGGGAAAGACATCTTTCTCCTCATTGTTCTTTTAACATCAGGTATCCAGATAATTTCCAGCTTAGAAGTTTGTATTCCTTTTACTGCTGGATTCTTTAACAAAACATTCTCCAAGTTTACTCCAAAGGTTCATCTGTGCTGGTCAGATCCCAAGTAAAGATGAGGTTCTGCTATCTTCTGGCTTAAAAAGCCCCCACTGCTTAAAGAAAATATTTCCCTTCCTCCCCCCTTATCCACACCTGAAATTCTGTTGATGCTCAGCAGTGCTGCTAATTGGAGCTGGAATACTGATGGGGAAATTGTAAAGAATTATTTAGCATAAAAGCGGCCTATGGGAATATGCATATTTTTGTGGCATAGGTTTGAGAGGAAGAGCTTCAATGCCATGGGGTGGTGATGGCGCGTACTATGAACCTGGCTGGATTCAACTACCCGCTCGCTATTGTTTTGTTGGGCTTTTTTTTTTTTTTTTTTTTTTTAGTTTCCTCTCCCATTTCTTGCTGGTATTCGCTGTGTGAGTTGTTCTTTGTTTTAGTGGAACAGTAAGAATTGTTTTAAGCTTAAAAGAAGTGCTGTACTTAATTCTTGCAGAGAAAAATGTTATTGGGCTGAGCTCCTGTCTGCTACTGCTAACTTTGAGCGCTACTCAATATATCCTCACTGCCAGGACAGTTGGCGCCTTATTAAAAGCCTTTGCAGAGAAGCCAAAGAGTGACAGGGGCCAGATCCTCTTCTTGAGTAAATTGGAATAGCTTATAATAACTTCAGGGAGATGTAACTGATTTATGCCAGCTGAGAATCTGGCCCTAATATACCTAGAAATCCAACGTCTCTCACTCCTAGACATGTTCCTCCAGGTCAGAAGTAAGGCAAGCTGTCCAGGAGAGACAGGGCACATCTGAACTGCTTTACTTGGTATTTTGAACTGTTCTGCTAGAGAGAGAAAGGAGCTTGGTTTACAGGGCTATGAATCTGGCACCAATTTACAGAGGAAAAACTAAAAGGGTACATAAAACTCAGCCATTGATGACAAAATCTCTCATGTTTTCAGTGCTTTTTGTATGGCAGTGACTTGAGATATTTCCTTTCTGTTGGTAACGTTCGAGAAGAGTAATGCCAGACCACTCTATTCATGTATTTTGAAGGAGAAAATATGAATGTATGCATCTACATACCTACCTACCAGCATGCCTCAACTTCTTGTTAATACAGAGGTAGTGATGATTTGCTGTGCTTTTTGCCCTTTAAAACTCCAGTGGTGCTTGTGAAAATCGTGTGAAAATGAGGGAGCAAAGTGTTAAGGAAGAAGTTGTCTCACCAACACAACCATAACTTTTCTCATTGAGCTTGTAATGAGGCTAGTAGCAAGCGCCGACTTCCACTGCGGTCTGCTGCTCGCCACCTGCCACCCTGGGAGGGATTTAAAACTGCCCAGCGGAGGCGCGAGGTGATGAAGTTTGGCACAGTTGTTATCTGATGCAACAAAAGATGCGTGCGTTGCAGAGATGTCTGGTTTCAGAAATGGATTTTGCGGGATGTGGTCTCAGAGATGAGGGTTATCTTCACGTTACAGGGATTGTCGACCTTCTGGTGGTGTATGTGGCTGATCTTCCTAGCTTGATGGGCAAGATGAGCAGTGTCATTCATGGCTTGGAGCATAAGCAAGATTATATGTGGTGTGTGTTGGGTGGGCTGTGCATAGAAATGCTCCATCGTTAGTGTATCGCCCAGGTATGGGAGCTTGTTTGCTTTACATGGGGAAACCCCCCCGTGTTTTGTCATAGAAAAGAAGTGATAGCCCTGTGCGGTTTAGATATATCCAAAAGTAACGGACAAAAAGTGGTATGATAAACTAAGGAAAAACATTTTTTACTTTTTATTTCAAACCTAAGTAGGTAGACAGTAATAAATGGCATAAGATGAGGGATGGAGATGTTGTAGGCTTTCGTTTCAAGTTACTCTATTAACATAGCAGTCCTATGGTTCTTGTTCAGGTACTTCACTGTTTATTCTATTACAGATTACAGTATGAAAAAAATCCTCATTTAAATAGGGTAGCTGAACCTCATCTGACCATTGTACTTCATATCAATCTGTATAAAATAATACCAGAAAAGGCTTAGGTTAGCCTGAATTGAGTTAAATTTCTCATAAAGTTTACTAGAAAAAATCAAGCTTGAGACTGTGCAAAAATTACTTGAGACTAGCAAAGTTCTGTTTAATTAAAGAATGTAAATCTTTATCTTATTTGAGTTTTAGAATTAATGTTCATGTGGCTGAGGCTCCACCCCACAGCCTGAGAAGAAAGATTTGGATAATACTGTACTTACTGAAAAAACAGTATTTTAGATGTAGGTTGACAGAACATCAGCATTTTAATGTATAGATTTCCATCAGGTGAATGAGAGAAAATAAAGAAGGGAAAATGTTTGTTTGTTTTTAAATGAAATATTTTGATTTTTTTTCTTTTCAAAACACTACTTCATCTAGGAATATTCCCCCCCCTCCGCCCCTGTTTCATTTGTGAATGTTCAGAAACAGAACATTGGAAATCAAAAGAATGAATGGGTCCAAGATGAAATCCCTAGCTTTTAGCACCTAAATACTGTAAAAGTCTGGGATCCCGCTCTGAATAGTATGGTGGCCTGGTATGTCTGAAAAGCTTTCTTGTTTAACATATACTACATGTAGAGTCAGGTTGTGAGCTTGTAATGATCTCTGCACCTAGAGCCGTGGTCACCCACCAGCATTCTACTCTGCTATGTGCTGCAGACATAGAACAAAAAAAAATACATTTTCTGGCCTCAGAACACCTACATATATAATACAATCCATATGTGACTATTTTTCAAAAGTGATTTAGAAAAGCTTATTTTATTAGGATGAAGTTTGACTGCTGGACAAATATAAACTTTCATGCCAAATGAGGAAATATCATTTGTCAAGCTAAGCTTTTTATAACTCTCTTCACAATTTTTTTTGATGCATCTTATGTATTTGATGGCTATAGAAGAATTTGCCAAGAAAATGAAAGCCATAAAATACCCGTGAAAAATTCCTCTGCCCTCATGCATTTGCTTTTCTTTTTCTTCTGTCTCATGAATCTGTAGGAGGTGTTTGCTGACATGTGTTGCTTTCAGGGCAGCTCTGGAGCAATATGTGATACAAGAAGTGACTCAGCTAAGCAAACTGAGTTTGTATGACCATAAGAAGCCCTTATAGTCTGAAGTCGTAACTGGGAATTATGAAAGGAGGCATCTAAGGAGCTCAATGTGTTATTTGATTACGTATTTCACTCCAGGGATATGACAGCTATGAAATACAGTTTCCAGTTATGCTGCAAAACTAAAAGACTCCCTTCCCACACCTCACCGCGTCCCAACATCTTAGACAGATTACATACACTTTTAAGACATGTGTAGATATCTCATACACAGTCCTGGCAAAACAGTCCCTTTTACTCCTTTCTTGCTGTGATGAAAGGCAGTTTGTTGTTGTGTAACCAGGATGTTACCTGGAAGAGGAGTGCTTTCTCCTCCTTGCAGTGTAGGGGCTTCTGTGCAGCACCTATAGTGCATACGATGTCAGGTAGATAGCTGGAAGTTAAGGAGTCGAGGCTTTGTTCCTGACTCTGCCACTTACTGCCTGTAGCGAAAGAAAAAGGAGTAAGAGGCGCAGGAGAACTATTTTATTATGTCAGGAGAACTATTTTATTATGTAAGAAGATTTGCAAGGCTTTTGTTTTGGTCTGTGGGGGTTTTTTTAATCCCATTGCCCTCTTCTCAAAATTGAAATCTTATCTGTTCTTTTTGGTTTTCCTGGCAATATCAGGGTAAAAACAGAATACCAGATAAAAAAGTAGCTTTGCAGGAATGAAAGAGCTGAAGCCCGTTTTGGCTGAGACAACAACTTATTTAGATTGTGTAGAACTTCTGCATTTTATATTTGAAATCCAGTGTCCCAAAAATGGCTGCTGTGTTATGGGAAGGGAAGAACTCTGTTAAACAGTTGTACTGCTCCAGGATCAGTTAGTCCACTTCTCAGAGTGAATACTAATGCAAGTGGGAAGAAAAACAGAACTCTTCCTCACTGCCATTTTTTGTTTAGATGGTCTCTATGTCAAGAAGAAGAGGTGTAAGAGGTACAAGTGCCCCCCACCCCCCATCTTCATCCTTTAACCTGTTTCACTCACACTGATTTTCTCTTGACTCCATTTCCCCCCCTGTAAAACTGCAACAGGGAACAGAGCTTTCAAAGGAGCCAGAATAATTTTGGCCTAGATCCTTAAAGCTTGTTCAGTACCAAACTTCCCATGAAATAAGCAGTTAATAAGGGGAGTTGAGAGTTCAACTTAATCTGGGAAGATAAGTCATATTTTTTTAACTTTCACTTATTTTGTGTCTACGTGCTTGAATGCATCCATTTTGAAATTTCTGAAAGCTTTTAACAGGGAAGAAGGCCTTTTAACTTCTGTAATGCTCCACAATAAAAAAAATTATATTTCCAGTGAATAAGCCAAGTTTTCACTGTTGTGGACAAAAAAATCTAAAGGCAAAGAAGTGTTTAACCAGTTGTGGTTATCTAAAAGAACTGCTAAAGATAAGGCTCCAATTTAGCAGTCTTTGTTGATTTGAATAGCATTTTAACTATATACATAAATGCAAACAGATATTTAAGTGCTTTGGTAAGAAAAGTGGACTTGTGTGCATACTTCAATTTTTTGCTAAACTTAGATTCAGACCGGAATCCTGCAGGGACTTGCCAGATGCTTGACTTTGTTTTCAGTGGGGCTATTCGGAGTGTATAAAATGAAGCGCATACAACCATCCAAGAGCCTTTCTAAAAGACCCAAAAATAATTTAGATACACATCTTTCCCCTGTTACAGGGGGAACATCTAGTTGATGTGCATATTAGAATGCTAAACTTTATGAACTTAAGAATTAAAAGTACAGTACAATAATGATAAAATACAAAAATAGTCTATTTTTTATCTGTATAGTTACCAAAACTTTACTCTTTCAGAAATTGCCAAAAAAAAAAATCACTTCTGGGAAACTACACAGGCGAGCCTAGGGCCAAATCTCTTGTCTTGGTATTTCCAACTGCTCTGTTTTGCTTCTTCTGTTTCCTTGTCAAAAGGATCCTGTTTAGCCTGTTTGGCTAAGGGCAGTTGGATATTTATTCCTTGATCTTTCCCTTTTTTACAGTATCTTGAATTCTAATTAGCATTTTTCAAGTCCTTTTACTTTAGTCTCCAAACATAACTACAACAGACATCACTCTTCACTTTTTGTGGAGCTGTTCAGAGCCATGGAAGAGCATCTTACGTTCTGGGACTAACCACACTGCCTAGCAATTCTCTGCTTTCATTGGCAGTTTGATGAAAATATATTTTTTTAAATTTTTTTTTTTCCCACAAATAACATGCAATTCAAAGTGCCTGGAAAAGCGTAAAATCACTTGATGTTAGGAGAGACTCTGTAAATCAGCTCGGGAGCAATCCTGTAGGTGTTTGTAATTAATCAGGCACCAAAACCTTGGAGCTTTTGGATGCACTTTTAAAAAGTCTAAAAATGTAAACAGTTTTCTTTCCCCTCCCCAGGAAGTCTTAATGCACTAAAGACGTAAGCGAAGAAGTTAAATCGCAAGTGATCGAATCAATTACACTTCAGATCAGACTGTGGCAGGGCTTTTTGGTACTCAACCAAATGGAACTAGACTCCTTGTAAAGGAGGCATTATTATTTCTTGTCAGGGTTTCAAAATGAACATATGAATTCACAGTAAAAAAATACGTATTTTTCCTTTTGAAAAATATAATAGAACATTTAGAGGAAAGAATCCTTGGGAGCTGGCATCACCAAAGCTATCAGACACCTAAAAAAAAAAAAAAGATCCTTGTAGCTATTTCTTGTTCTTCTGATCCGACAAAAGAGAAAACAGAAACGAACAGGATATTTTCCTGGGTTGTGAGGCAAAGAAGAAATCCTCCTTTTTAATACAGTAAATTCTTGGATTCAGAGTTTATGACTTCTTTTGGCTCTGCCTTTCCTGTAGGCTGAAGTTTTTACACTGAGACAGCTATCGTGATGTAAAAACATATCAGAGCCAAGGTACGGTGGTTTTTGTCTTGATCTGATTAGTTGAGATAAAACCAGGTGAGGGCACAGGCTATCTGGAGGCAGAAAGCACTTTTTTTAATCCAATGGAGATGGGACAATTTGTTTAGAAAGCTTCTGCACATTAAGGAGGAGGTGACTACTACAGTCAAGTGTAACAAGCCTGCCTTCCTAGATAGAGAAAAACCACCATAACCAAATGGTACTTCTTTATTTCTAATTTAGAGAAGTACTTTGTAAGACCAAGTACTTTTATGTTTTAGTATCTCAAATCAAAGTGTTTGTTTTATCTGGGGTGCAGATCCTTCTTGCTTTGAGTATACTCCCACCAGCTTCTGGAAAAGCTTTGAAAACCCCTTCAGTATTTGACCCTGCATATTTTAATAGGGAGAATTGCACCTGAAATCATCTTGAAAGGAATTATTCCTGCTGGTGTGGAGGAAAAGATCGTGACTTAGCTTCAATGCTGAAAATGCTTATAGCAAGACATGTCTTGCTATAAGGAGATGTCCTGTCAGCAACACTAACAGGGTCCCTTAGGGTCACTGGAGCCCTTGGTGAACAAACCTGATGGATGACAATGATTGCAAGATCAAATTTGTCACTGGAAAGCTAACAGTGAGTAAGAAAGTGGGGTTTTATATGCTTTCTTTTCAACAGATGCAAAATGATCTAAAGCTATTTTTTAAGTTACTAGAATAAAGAATGCAGAGTCAAGTAAATGAACTCTTGCTAATTTGTCTCACTAAGTAACATTCTTCCAATTATTTGGGTAGCAGCTAAATACATCTAATTTTCCTGCAAAAATATTACATTAAAAATGAGTAAAAGAAGGCTGGTATTGTTTCAGGAATCAGAAAAGAAAAGATTGCGGTCTCTATCTGCTCACCGGAGGGGTTCAAGCCTGTATCTCCTACACCTCCAGAGGTGTAGCCTCTGAGCCGTGAGGCAGGAGCCTATTCGTATGGAGGACTCTGCACCTCCCCTGCTGAGGCTGTTCAACAATTCAGGAAACAATTAAATAAAGACAGGGAGCCAAAATAAGGCATCTGGTGGGGAGGATGGGGGAGGGTGGTTGGATCGTTTTCGCCATGCTCTTAAGACTGCTTCTGTATTTTTATCCAGTGCCTGGCTGGCTACCCAAACACTCCTTGAGGATTAGCTAGAGCCCAGGTGTTACTCTGTCCTTCCTCATGTTCACCCTGCCCTACTAACCACTAGATGACAAATTTGTGTTCATTCTTGATCCCCTTCTCTGATGCTGTTAGAGCCTTGATTCTTTTGCCATACTTCTTCCAGACACCTTTTTTTTTTTTTTTTTTTTTTTAATTAAACTCTCTATTTCTGCTGTGGTATTTTGTGCAATGCCTGGTCCTGTAGACGGGTGTGAGGTGGGTCCTTACCAGGCTGATTCCCCCAGGGAGTATAGGGGAGGAATTGCCAAGTTTGTGGATTCAGGTTGGATTTAGGACTGAGATAGGTGTAGAGCTATGCAGGTTCACCAAGTTTCAAACAGTCCTAGGCATGCATGGAAGTTGAAGTTTAGGTGCCTGAGGTGTTTCATTGACAAGAAAACATAGTTGTGTATAGACTTTAGCTGCCTAAGGAATCAGGCAAGGGAGTCAGGGCTTGAGGAAAATGTGCTCGGACTTTGGTATTTGTATTGCACGCAAGTCCAATGGTGGGCACTTAAGCCTTTAGTGGAGCCAGCCCTCAATCTCTTTGCAACTGTTCACTCATCTGTTAATTGGAAATCATTTCCAGTTTTGTAAACCTCCAAATCAAGAACCTTCAGATACACAACAAAATAGGCACAAAGTGTTTTTAACAAGCGACTGGTATTTTAGGGGCTGCTTATGAAGGTCTTATCTTCAAGCTTGCGGATAATTCTTGTCCTTTTAAGGGCTCATAGGTCGCTGCTGAGAACATAGAAACACAGCAGGAAATAGCCAATATGGTTAGAAATGAGGATATAGCCTCAACTACTAAAGCAGAACATATTAATGTAATTTAAACTGAAAGAAATGTATACTATTCTGACCCATATTGCTTGCATGCTGGATAACTTGCACTCATGAGAACCCCTGAAAACAAGTCTTCTGAGACTCCCTAACTTCAGACCCATAACCATCAGAAAGCCTGCAGCAAAGTTGGAGGCACTGTGGGGATAGCAGGAGGAAGCTATAAGGAAACAGAAGCAGGGCAAACTTTTCTGTTTTTTTTTAACTGTGCACACATTACCTGCACGTGCACAAACCCCTATGGCAGCTGAGTTGTATGGTTGTTTGGGAATTTAACCAATAGCCAGGGCTTATGCATGAACTATGATAGCAATGCTTATCTGTTATAACAAAGAGTTTTGAAGAACTTAAATCACCTGTGACTATTTTTTAAAATTGATAAATAGTTTATGCAGCATTAAAAATAGGTTTCTTACTTCAATTGCAGTAACACAGCTTTAAAACCCATAAATCCTATAGCTATTGCACTGCCCGTTGGAGTCACTTAAGGTTTTGCAATTGAGTTAGTCAGCAGCGTTGTTAAAAAAAAAAGGGCAAAAATAACCAATGGTGAATTACAAGTGCTTCTCTGGATGATGTGACTTGTTCTTTCATGAGTCTGTTTTGTCCATTTGGAAATATAAAATGCCACAATGTGGTATTTTATTTCCCAGTGTAGAAAGGTGTTCTCTGTTAGGATAAGGAATCAGGACCACATTTCCCCATAGCGGCTATCCCACTTGAATTTCAGCCACTTTTAGAGGACTTTTGGACATTAGAATGTAGATAATGCACTGAGGAACTGCTAGGGGGGTTTGTTTGTTTGTTTCTCAGAATAAAGAATTAATTACAAGAGGCTAAGCTGTATGCCCCTTCTATGAGCTAACAAATACTCAGACCTAAAAGCCCTATCATCTGTAATGGAGATCTTTGGTGACTCCCAAGAAAGTTACATTGTCATATGGTGGTTAGGTTCAGAACAAAGATCTGAAATAAAAGTAGTCAGTGTTTATACATTTAAAATCAGGACTTAATGGTCTGTAAATGAATGACACTGGTTAGGGAACACGGGAGAATTTGAGGCTAGGAGCAAATAACACATTATTTTTCTTTGTGCTTTCTCCTTTGCCTCAGTTTACAATGAAATTTAGCCACCGACTCCCACTATTGTTTTTCTTGGATAGCAGAGTAGGATGAAGAAACACAGTGATTAAATGTAAAAGACACCCATGCATTGCATTAGGAACTGGATTTGGTAACAGGAACTATAGGAAAAAATAAAAAGAGGTGAATCGAGCCTACCTAATCTTTAAAATCTGAAGACATTCTCAGTTCCTACCATCTCTGATTCCTTCCCCACCTCTGCCCCACATACAAAAATAGACCTTGTTAGTAAAACAGGAATTTTTTTTGAGTTCTTTTAGTTCCAATTGGTAATGCTGCTGCCATGATACTCACATCATTTAAAGTTTGTTATGCTCCCAT
Organism: Haliaeetus leucocephalus; assembly: GCF_000737465.1. Lineage (NCBI taxonomy): Eukaryota > Metazoa > Chordata > Aves > Accipitriformes > Accipitridae > Haliaeetus > Haliaeetus leucocephalus. The sequence goes on from NW_010972853.1 coordinate 4,294,507, forward strand.
GTGTTGAACACATGGCTAGCAGCTCTTCCAGCCACCAGGATCCATGTAATCACAGCAAAGCGGTTAGCATCATAAAGAAAGCAAACATGAACTGATACTACATACTTCCTTCTCACGGTGAATTAGGATGATGAACTGGAATTCAGTGCCAGTCTTCACCTAACAGCAAAAGGCTTGAGTATGGTAGACCTGGACCATAATATGGAAAGAATTCATTTAACCCTTTCATTGTCTCATATTTGGAAATCTTGGCTTGGGACCCAGTCCTGTGCCAGTCAGCCATGTGTGCGGTTCACGGGGCCCTTCATGATGGTAATTGCACCCTCTTCTTCTACATTCAGCAGCATTCAGTCAGCGGCGAGGCCAGCAGAGCCAACAGTAAGTGGGCGCCCGGGCGCCCGATGGGGGCGGGCCGGGAGGTTCCCGCGGCCCCGGAGCGCCGGGGGAGAGCGGAGGGCCCCGGCCAGAGCCGGCGGCTCTCACGAGAGAGGCTGGCGCGGCGTGGCCGTTGCCAGGGGCAACCGCGGGCGATTTGAACGGCCCCGAGGGGCGCCGGCAAACAGGGCGTGGCGCGGCGGTTGGCGCAGGTAGGGCGTAG
>NW_010972853.1:4295273-4295671 GCF_000737465.1 Haliaeetus leucocephalus
GGAAAAATGTGGCGACACAGGCAGAGCTCCCATGTACATGTGCAGCTGTCCAGGTCTCTGGCTGCAGGGAGTGCCTGAGTCTATCGCTGATGCCAGAGGGCAGCGGGGGCACCTCTTGTGTGCGGTGTGACCAGGTGGGTGATCTGCTCAGCCTGGTGGCAGAGCTGAAGGAGGAAGTGGAAAGGTTGAGTAGGATCAGGGAGTGTGAGAGGGAGATAGATTGGTGGGCCCACACCCTGCCGTCCCTGAGGCAGAGGCAGCAGATGGAGGCTCCGCAAGAAGCGGAGGTTCCCCTGCCCTCCTGCCACCAGGCAGGAGGGGATCCAAGAGATGGAGGGGAATGGATACAGGTCCCTGCTTGGGGAGGCAGGAGAATCCCCTCCTGGTCTCCCTTACCT
>NW_010972853.1:4296151-4296400 GCF_000737465.1 Haliaeetus leucocephalus
ACAGGAAAACACACCTGGTTAATACATGGCTCAGAGGCTGGTGCCATTGGTGGAATTTTGGGTTTTTTGATCATGGGGAGGTTTACACGGCACCGGGCTTGCTAGCAACAGATGGTATCCAGCTATCTCAAAGGGGTAAAAGAATCCTCGCTCATGAGATGACAAGGCTCATAGAGAGGGCTTTAAACTAGGTTTGAAGGGGGTAAGGGATAAAACTAGGTGCACCAGAGATGAGCCTGGGGGCAGCAT
>NW_010972853.1:4297552-4301313 GCF_000737465.1 Haliaeetus leucocephalus
TAGCCACCAGAGATGAGGAAAAGGCTGAGGTACTTAATGCCTTCTTTGCCTCAGTCTTTAATAGGGAGACCAGTTATCCTCAGGGTACTCCACCCCCTGAGCTGGAAGGTAAGGATGAAGAGCAGAATATATCCCCCTTAATCCAGGAGTAAATAGTTAGTTACCTACTATGCCATCTGGACACTCACAAATCTATGGGACCCGATGGGATCCATCCAAGAGTACTGAGGGAACTGGCAGAGGTCCTTGCCAAGCTACTCTCCATCATCTGTCAGCATTCCTGGTCAACAGGGGAGGCCCCAGAGGACTGGAGGCTTGCCAATGTGACGCCCATTTACCAGAAGGGTCGGAGGGAGGATCTGGGGAACTACAGGCCTGTCAGCCTGACCTTGGTACTGGGGAAGATTATGGAAAGGTTTGTCTTGAGAGCACTCACGTGGCAAGTCCAGGATAAGAAGGGGATCAGGCCCAGTCAGCATGGGTTTACGAAAGGCAGGTCCTGCTTGACCAACCTGATCTCCTTCTATGACCAGGTGACCCACCTAGTGAGTAAGGGAAAGGCTGTGGATGTTGTCTACCTAGACTTCAGCAAGGCCTTTGACACTGTCTCTCATGGCATACTCCTTGAGAAACTGGCATCTCATAGCTTGGACAAGTGTACTCTTCACTGGGTGAAAAACTGGCTGGATGGACGAGCCCAGAGGGTTGTGGTGAATGGGGTGAAATCCAGTTGGCGGCAGGTCACAAGTGGTGTTCCCCAGGGCTTGGTGTTGGGCCTCGTTCTGTTTAATATCTGTATCGATGATTTGGATGAGGGGATTGAGTGCACCTTCAGCAAGTTTGCAGATGACACCAAGTTGGGAGGCAGGGTCAATCTGCTTGAGGGTAGGGAGGCTCTACAGAGGGATCTGGACAGGCTGGATCGATGGGCTGAGGCCAATCGTATGAAGTTCAACAAGGCCAAGTGCCGGGTCCTGCACTTCAGTCACAACACCCATGCAGCGCTACAGGCTTGGGGAAGAGTGGCTGGAAAGCTGCCCGGTGGAAAACGAACTGGGCGTGCTGGTTGACAGCCGGCTGAATACGAGCCAGCAGTGTGCCCAGGTGGGCAAGGTGGCCAACGGCATCCTGGCCTGTATCAGAAATAGTGTGGCCAGCAGGAGCAGGGGAGTGATCATCCCCCTGTACTTGGCACTGGTGAGGCCGCACCTGGAGTACTGTGTTCAGTTTTGGGCCCCTCGCTACAAGAAAGACATTGAGGTGCTGGAGTGTGTCCAGAGAAGGGCAACCAAGTTGGTGAGGGGCCTGGAGCACAAGTCCTATGAGGAGCAGGTGAGGGAACTGGGGCTGTTTAGTCCGGAGAAGAGGAGGCTGAGGGGAGACCTTATCGCTCTCTACAACTACCTGAAGGGTGTTTGTAGTGAGGTGGGTGCTGGTCTCTTCTGTCAGGTGGCTGGAGATAGGACGAGAGGAAATGTGCTCAAGTTGTGGCAAGGGAGATTTAGGTTAGATATTAGGAAAAATTTTTTTACTGAGAGAGTTGTCAGACACCGGAATAGGCTGCCCAGGGAAGTGGTTGAGTCACCATCCCTGGCGGTATTCAGAAAGTGCGTAGACGAGGTACTCCATAACATGGTTTAGTGGGCATGGATGATGGTTGGACTCAATGATCTTGAAGGTCTTTTCCAACCTAAATGATTCTATGGTTCTATGATTTCCTTTTAGTTTTTATTTAGTTTGCATCTAAGTAGGTCACTGTCAGTGGCTGAGCACTTTAAGGGACCTTGTCTCTTTGCTGATGGTTGGAATCTGCCTTTGGCTCTAGGCACCACAAATAGGTGTCCCTTAAGGACAGAGTATTTCTGTATTTTAAAAGAAGACTTATTATTTGAGATAATTCCTGAACATGATACTTATTTAAGAGTACTGAAGGTAATTGCATGACTTCAAACAAAACTGAATTTTTATGTGTACACGTACATATACATGTGGCAATAGATTTTATATGTTCAGTTTGGTTTTTGTTGTTATTGTCTTTAAGACATATCACATTGCCATCCTTTTTGTATCAAGCATGGTGGAAATGTAATTCATTCTAATTGTCAACTCTACTAGACTGAAATCTTGGATTCAGATGTCTCAAAATTGAGACATTGTCCTCTGATTCTCTGATAGCCTTAATAGCTTCTAACTTGGATGGAGAAGTACCTTAAATCTTACCTATAGCACACTTAGCTATTAAAGCAGTGAACACACTCATCTCCCCTGTGGGTCACGTGAAACTGTACTTTCCTTGTACATTTTAAAATTCTGGGTGGTCATGGTAGCATCTTCTGAAACTGTCTACCTTCCCTTTCTCCTTCCAGAAATCTGAGTCTGTGACTTTGACTAAAAAGTTATCTTTGAACTCCTTGTCTTAATGACCCAGACATTCCAGGCTTGCATGTAAAAAAGAAGTACTTGCATAAAAATTAATTGACAGGACGAGTGTTAGAGCATTACAAATGAGGTAAGAGTTGGTTTAGTGAGCTTACCAGCAAAAAGGCCAGAAAATTCCAAGTTTGTTTTGAGTTGGTGATGTTGTGGGCTTTTTCCCAACAATTTTAAGTGTTTCAAAAATTAGTTTTTGTACAGCATGAAAATGAAAACAAAGCCTTTTCAACACTTTCACACAGCTACTGGTTAGAGGCCTGATTTGAGGGCATGGACTCAAGTCTCCTCTTCAGCGTCAAAAAAAAACTTTTCTTCATCCCCAACTCCTGACATTTGGAAACAAAGGGGCTTGAATTTTACTTTGTCTACAACGAAGCCAAAAACTTAATTGACTTGGTAGTCATCTTTCTGCCTGTGTCCTTCCTCAGTTTAACAGATGAAGATACGCTTCATCCTATTTTGATAAAATAAGTTTCAGATAGCTTTACTTACAGTCCTTAAGTGACTCTCGGGACTCTGACATCACATTCCCAGGAACTACTTCCAAGTTTCTTTGGTTTGCTCATGACTTGCTGAATAGATTAGTGGCATGGTTTTGTTAGGCAAATGCAAACGTGCCAATAAAAAGAAGCATATCACTATTTCCCCTCCTAAATAATTCAATAAGCATTTTTATGTCACTTTCTTCTGTGGGTTGACATCTTTATATTCTTTACTACTGAGTTTATTATAAGACTGTATTATCTTTTGAATAGTGTATGTTAGTATATGTGTATTTGTGTATATATATATATATATATACACACACACATGCACTGCCAGAGTAAGTTTTGTGTCACAAATACTACAATCTACTCAGTTAGGCAGTGCTTTTTTTAAACTAGGGTCATAAATATTTCATTACCAGAAAAAAGCAAAGTTGCATGGCAATACACTTTATTTTGTATAGCTTCTTTCAAGAACATTGTATCTCAAATACATTAGAGGTCATTAACACACTTGCGGATTTTAAAATAATCTAAAAAGGTTTTAATTAAATGAAAATTCTGAACAGCAATAGCAATATACATGCTCCTTAATTCACATGCATCATAAAGGTAAAAGGATGATTTCACCTGTAAGAGCTGAGCAGCTGTTTACATTCTTGTAAATAGTGGTTTGATGGAGTGAGTTCTTGGTGAGAGGGATAGTTGGTATCTTTGTTCATTGATTCCGAAAGACCAGCACTGTGGTGATTCTTTATAAAAAAACTACATATACATGTTTGGACTGTTGTTGGAGCAGTAGGAAGGACTTTTTTGCGGGGGGGGGGGGGGGGGCTTTTTTTT
>NW_010972853.1:4301323-4328804 GCF_000737465.1 Haliaeetus leucocephalus
AGGTAGTAGAAGACATGGGGGGGGGGGGGAGTGCCTTTTTTTTTTTTTTTTAATTAATATGGGACTACCAATCCCAGTACAGAAAAGCAGCTCTGCTATGAAACTGAAATTGGAGTAATTAATCTCATTATCATGGTGTAATAGCTATATTTTATTAAAATTTCACAACAGTGCTGTTGAGTCTTCCTGGTGAAACACTCAAGCTGCCTGATGGACTCAGCAGATGGCTGCTCACCGCCACGTGTTTGATTTCTTCCAACAGACAGTTCCTGTAAGACGCATCATTGTATTGTGCAGTGTAAAGGGGTTTTATTGCTTGCATTTAAAGACAAAAACATCTCTAAATTGTGTAATTTTTCCTTCGCCTGCTCTGTGCAGATCTATCACAGACAGCAGGGCAGCTCCTCGGGCCCCACCTGGGCCGCAGGCAGCCACTGCGGATCCCTGTCCTGCTTGGTTTGCAGTGCTGGATTACCACATCCCCACACAGCGGGTGTAGTGAGCTGAAGCACTTCACGAAATCAGACATGGGATTTCTGATACTATTAAGCAAACAATTCTTCTTTGCCCCTCCCTTTTTAAGCCCCCCATTTACTGTACACACCACCTTTTGTTACATGCTGGTCCTTAGTAAGAGCTTAAAAAATGACATAAATTGCCTTCGTGGTTGCTTCATTTTTGTGATTAAAATGGGTTTTACTGGAGCTAATAAGGACAGAACATAGCTCAGACTACTTTAAAAGTATTGATAAGACACTTGAGTACCTGAAGAAACACCAGTTTCTTAGGAACGGAAATCTAGCCTCTGACCAACTGGAAGCCTTACAGCAGCACCAGCGGCTGACTGTGGGGTTAGGTGGGTGGAATGACCATTTCATGTACTTGGGGCCACTGGGCATCAGTGGGTTCTGATTCCAGATTCATGCCATGATACCTAGTTTTTTCTGTTTTGGAGACAACCTTTGCAACTCTCGGTACCTATGTGAAGACTAAGCAGGAGTGCAGGTAAAAAAAGTAATCTTAAGAAACAGGATACAATTTCTATCATGTGAACAGCTGGATTACTCCCATTCCAGGCACTGCAAGTGGAAGGAGCTCTGCGACTCACACGAACTCCTCAATTTTGTGACACAGGTGAGTATAAACCCCACTGCATTACTTACTACTTAGTTTTCTATTCCAGAATTTTCTTAAAGGGGAAATATGATGAAAGACATGATAGCTCAGCCTAGAATGTTATGGAGTTTTGCAATCTACCCATAAATGACGTGAGAGGACTGACTCTCTGCATACATAATTTATTACAAAGTGCTGGGATAGAAAAAGCAAATGCCATACACAGTCATATTTGTGCCATCCTGTTAATCTTCTGTAGCTAGGACCTTTAGTTTCTGCTAGTTTCTTGCCTGTTTTTTCTAAGGGATCATCATTATTTTACTGCATCTTTCTGTAGGATGGGGAAGGAAACTACATTTTTTTTCCCATAGATTTGAAGTTCAAAACTGTAAGCTAATGCTGTTTTCCATAATCCCAATGCCCCATGCACATGGCTTGAGATATTTCAGATGCACCCTGAAAATAATAAAATTTTAGGTAATTTTATATTCTCATCTATCAGAAAGGGAGAGCTCAGTTTTCTGGAATATAAAGTTCTTCAATCTCCTAGGGGCAAAAAAGGCAATTTAAGCTTCCTGGAGCAACTTCAAGAGCAGCAATAGCTACCAGTGTTATTAGAGCATCATAGTTTTTCAGAAGATCATCAGCTGTAGTGACCTTCATATCCTGGATTTAGATTCAGTGGATGTTGACACAACCTTATTAACACAGACAAATGTCTCCCATCTTCACTTATAATATCCCAGGGACACATAATTTAAGCACATTATAATGCACAAATGCTGCTGTTACCAAGACAAGGTGAACAGATGAATTTCCACACAACGGTACCATTGATAAGGAAGAAAGATGTGCAAGTGTTCAGGAAAGTTGTGGACATGGAATGACTAAAACCAACATAAAAATATTCCAGTGGATAGACTGAAAAAGCAGTTCTTTAATTTTTAAATTTGCACAGCAATAACCGAGACAAATAAGCCTCTGAAATATTTTGGAAAACGTCACTTTGCAAACCTTGTAGATTGCTTAAATGTTTATTAAAATGGACCAAAAGCCAAAATTCTCTGGGTAAAATAAATACTTTGTCCTTGCTAAGTAACAATATTTGTGAACAAAACATAAAACTATAATTTTCATGTGTCAAACATAGTAACATTTAAGATTAAATATTGGAGTCAGACTGGGCATTTTTTTTTTACATCTTCCTATTTACAAGCTGCTCATTAAGACCATTTACCTCACGTTAGCTATTAAAATGACTAACATTTTTAAAGTTTGCTCCATGACTAAAATAAAAACAACAGAAATGTCCTTTTACCATAACTTAACAAAAAGCAGGACCATATTTTTGTTATCTAGGAGAACATACTGTTATAAATACAGCTGTTTTTCATCTACAATTATATAAATAATAAACATGCTGCCATTCACAAGGATTTTAATAGATGATTATATATAAGCAATATTAAGATCTAGCAGAGGATGGCATGAGTTTTCATCATTCATTTTTACTGTACTTATTCAGGACCCTTGTCTTCATCTGAAAAATGTGGAACAGACTTCTTTGCTACAACATTATCCAGTCGCTGTCCTTGCAGATATGGGTTCACACTCTGAAAAAGTTTAAAATTATTTACACTTATTAGAAACAGGGAAACATATAAAAGGTAACTAGAATTAGCAGATATGCTTATGTATTTCATATCTGTCAAATACTTGCAGACTGAAGAAAAAAAAGAAAGCGTTCCCAGGGAGTAAATCTAAAAGTTACTCAGTGTTTTGTTTTCTAATATTTTTTGTGTGCAAGAATTTAATCCAACCCACTAAAAAGAATACAAGTGAAAGCGGACTATCGAGAATATAGAACAATCTGAATTAAACACTCTCTTTTTGCTCCACTTCTCCTTTCCTCAGCTCAGCGGAGAAGCAGCAGCAGCAGATCTAACTCCCTAATTCTTGAGGCAGGACAGAACTTGTTAGAGAAGTACAGGTAAGCTTTAGCTTAAACCACAAGACTCTGATGGACCTTGTGTTGGGAGACAAGTTAGACACCATGATACCATTTTTGACCAAAGTCTCTTCTTCAGCCCATCTCCTCTCCAGGAAACCCGTCCTCGCTTCCTCTTTTGATGCTGAGATAAAAAACTGCTGGCACAGAAGCAGAGCCAAACAAGGTTTTGGCATAGCAAATGGCTCACATACTACCGCCAGAACAAGGGAATGCTGGAAAGATCATCCCCGGAGAGGGTTTAACTTCACTTTGCACCATGCAAGCAGCACAACGTTGAGACTGAAGATGAACAGATCTTGTCTCAAAACTGGAGATCACAGTAATGTAGAAAGCCTATGCTTGAATTTTCTCTATACCAATGGAATAAAATGTATTTTACTGTGTTTGCAAGTATCAAGCAGTGCAGTAGAGCTTCAGAATTAACTTAAATGTTATTTACACCCACTTTCTGGCCTGTTACAGTGACAGTGTAAACAGAATTCAAGTATATACTTTCTCCTTCGCAGATCTAGGCAAAAATTCTAGTGTGCTGGTTTTTTATACCCATAAAAATTGTTTGCCTAAGGACAAACTTTGGAGGAATGCAAATTTTCTAGCATCTCCTGATTCTTGTCAGGCTGGCTGTATCACAGAAATTACATTTCTTTAGATATTTCTGTGCTGCCTTCACCAAAACATAGGAATTCAAAGCTATGGGGGAAAAAAAAAAGGTTTTAAAATAAGCATGAAATATTTATTTTCAAATATCCTGGGTATTTGTCAAATCTCTGGAAAATATTTGGGGTTTGTCTGTCTTTGAGTTTAAGCCCTTGGGTTTCTCCAGATTTGTAGACGCTATCATTAATACTGAAGCATAACACAGAGCAGCCCTTTTGCTTACTTCTATTGTTTTTTGAGTGCTTTGCCTGCTGCAAGTGAAAACAAAAATACTAAGAACCAGAAATGAATGTGGAAAAATCTTTGAAAATAGAGCTAACACTAATTTAATGCTTGAAATTGTTAAAAATAAGACACATGTAAATGATTTGTTTGTGTTTGTTTAAAGAAGTTCTGTTTAATGTTAATTTAGTGAAATTCGGCTGTTGCATAAACTTCTAGGAATTATTTGAAGATTCTTAGGAAGATTAATTGGTCTTTTTTTTGGAATGGTACTTGCTTGCTACTTTTTGAAATAAAGTAGAAGAGAATGAGAATACATAAAATTTGAATCCTTTTCAACCGACAAAAGAAAGCACAAAATATAATGCAAAATTTTTGGCTGATTTGACTGAAAAAATATTTAATCCTATACAGCTGTGCTGAATTCAAAGTAATGCTGTTCCCGAGTACCTTCATGCACAGCTGCAAGCCCATGGCAACGTGACTCATTGATTACAGAAGCACTCCTGTCATGTTTGGGATATTAGATTCTGGACAAGACTATGCTCATGCATAGAAATTTAAAAAAGGGGAGAATTGCTAGTTAAATTAGGAGTCACTGTAGGCTTCCTTGTCTTGCACTGCAAATGCTGCAAAAAAATAACACGGCAGCAAATGGTAAATACATGCCTTTGCTATATATACTGATTATGTGTATGTATGTTTGTATGTGTGTTTACATACATACATATAAATACATGAATATACACACATACTTAGAATGTGCAGTTTTGTGGACTCCAGTAGTGCCTCTGTGACTGTTACACTATAGCATCGTATAGACACAACACAGTTACTATGTACACAATTACACAGGACTCACTTTAAGCTAAAATCGGGACATTCTGACCCAAAAGACCAATCTGTTGCCAGAAGCTGTCTGCCCTAACCTTTCTGTGCAGAAGGGCATGGAGGAGTAGCAGGGGGAGTAGCAGAGGGCCGGAGGGGAATCCAGTGGGCTTTTTGGTTTCTGGAAGAATACACTCTGCTGCTGACAGCTCTAGGTTACCCTTCTGCTGACAACGTGAAAATTGTGAACTGTTCATTAAAGCATTAGCAATCATTACAGTATTACTCTCAAAACAATAAAATACTTTAAATGATAATGAATTTACCATTAAGTGACATGCCTGTGCTAAGAAAATAAATCTGCTGCAAAGCAAGAAACTGAAGCTTCACCTCCAAAATTCTGGGCTACCCCTGGCCATGTGGCTGTCATGTCTCTCCATTATTCCTTTTGTATCTGATTATGTCAGTCAGCACACAGACAGAAAATGTATTTAATTTTTTTCTTTTTTTCTCATGAATGTATTGCACCAACCCTACTTTAACATGCTGTTCTAGCTATTAATAAATATTCCACATAACTATTTCCAGAGTAAATTCTACTTACTTTAGAATCATGTGCCTACCCTTTTTCCTTTTCTGCTAACAAACTCAAAAATCAAATGTAAGCAGGAGGCACATACTAAGCTCAAGATGATAGATCATTAACATACGGTTGAACAATGCTTATTACCAGTGGTGTGTGAATCAGTAAGAAATCAACTCATCCTCTCCCTTTCTAGCAAAAACTTCAGGTTTGAGAGTTAAATAAATAAATAAATAAACCCTCTTCACTTACGTTTCAGTTATTTTAAACCAAATTTACTTCATTTACAATATAAACTGTGCTGTCATATTTTGAAAAGCTACTTTCTGGCAGAGAGCTAGACCTTTTCTTCTTGTAAAAATAACTATACTAGCAGCAAAGCTAAAGACTGCGACTCTGCCTGAAAGTGATTTTTTGGTAAAAGAAAGGCTGACATTACCAAAAACAAGAGAGACGATAGATAGTGAGGTGGACTGTGCAGAGATTCTCTGTGATATGTGGATTGCCTTCCTTGTTTCAGGGGGCAGAAAGATGAGAACCCATTCATCTTTGTCTTTCAAGCAAGTGGGACATGGAGATAGGAGTTTAATCTGAAGTAAATCTAAGTATGTAAGTGAATCAAATTACATCAGCTAAAGAACCAGTTCTACTGTCATTTACACCCAAAAACATATTCACGGGCATGGATAGTGGTAATTAATTTTAGCAATATTTTTAGTAGGAAACTTTTAAATTCTGTTTTAAAGACACTGAAATAATTTTAAATGCTTTTATGCAAATAGGATCAATTTAAAAACACAGATCATATAAAGTTTTTAAATTAATGCTCTGCACTGAAGTGCATCTTCTGAAAGCAACAGGCAATTTAGAGAAATACGTCTTGTACTTGGTGGACAGTCCTGAAGCCTGCTGTAGTAGTTAATCACAGAGATTCCCTGACTTTACACATTATGTAAGGTATAATGCAGATGCATTAGACTAACTCTTCATTTCAACAGTATGATGTTAGTTCTGATTAGCTCTCTAGATGATACAGGGGCTATAAAGTATTCTGATAGTTACCCTCTTTCTTCTTTTTGGACCACCATTAATCTTCTCAAAGAGTAAATTCTTGCTCTGGAAGGGGAAAAAATGCAGCCATCAAATTCATTACACTCTTCTTTTAAAATACTACTTTTGCTGTTAAATATTAGCAAGTTTAGAGTGGTGTATAGTTTTACAGGAAACATAAACCACAAATAAATATTCTGATATTCTTGCTAACATTTTGCCTTTCTTCAGGAGCAGTCACAGTCTTATCAACAATTATAAAGCCAGTAATTTTCCCCTATATTGCACTATATTATCATCTGTGTTCAGGCAATAAGTGCTTCAAGTACATGCTGGTATAATGATACAGACTGGATGTTCCCCATCATGTGATACATGGTAAAAATACATACATATTTAAAAAGAAAAAGGCAGAAGGAAAACAAGAAAAATTAAGAGTGGGAGGGAGAGAAAGCAGGAATCCTGACTCTGTTACATCTTTCTATACATTTGAAGTGACACAAGAACAGGAGCAAAAATATTTGCTTTACAAGGGATTTTCTAATTCCTTTTAAAAAAGGGAATCGGCGTCATTCCTACTGTTTTGTTGTCTTTGCTTATTCCCTTCCAGATATCAACACTTCCCAGTGCAAAGTTCTGCTGAAAGGAGTTCAGCGCCAACTCTTCCTTTGTTTAAGTAGTGCCCTCAATAAAGTTTCTAAAAACCATTTGGTCTATAACATTTTTAATGGCAAACCTTTTAAAAACTGCCAAAAACATCTTGGCAGAAGAGAAAGTTATGATGATGAGAAAAGGAAAAAAAACCCAACAACACAAAAAAACCCCTCTGACCATAGTTTACATAAGTGCATCCACATATTGTTGTATTTCATACAAGTAGTGAATTCTAATAAAGTCTGGAATAACACACACATGCTCAACACATTTTGTTTCAATTGTGTATTATGAAGGAAACCAAAACCAAACCCTAACCTGAAAATGGAAGGAGAGAAGAATTACATGTATAAAAGCAGAACACTGTATAAACAAGACCATTAATTCTGCTATAAACAACTGACCTAACATTGATTATATAAATAGAAAGTGTAATTCTAGCGCGAGACAAATTCACCAAACACTTCTACCCTCTCTGCAGCCTTGATATGAGAAAAAACAAACATTTTCAAGTGTTACAGTGAAATCTGCCAAAATTGTCTGTATTGTACTTCTCATGTTCATTAAACCCCAAATTCACAAGGCCTATCTCTTGCCCAACCTCAGTTATTTTGTCAGAGCTGTGCCAAAAGGGAACAGAGATGAAGTTGGCCAAGGGAGGGAGACATTCTTGGCTAGTCATTTATGCAAACTCACTTCAGGAAAACTTAAATTTAACACTTTAAAGAAACCCACGGATGTGTAAATTATTCTCTTTAGGAAACAGCATGGCTGAAGCCTCTCTTTGTAAACTATTTGACCTTATATTTTTCATGAGAGGAAAAATAGTGTTTCTGAAATAAAAAGACTTTCATGACTACTGGAGCTAACATTTCTGTCACTCAGGAAAATTCCTTACAATTGAACTGTTCCTGCTCAGGAAGATTGTATTTTGTTTAGTCTGTTTGGGAACATTTTAAGACCGTAACTACTACTTAAGCATTATGTGGATGGCAAAGCAAATGAGGTTATGGAGCATGAGCTAAGAGTGTGCTTGTGTGTGATAATAGCAATCCTGAAAATACGTTCCACTGCGTAAGGGCCTGAGCTCATCAGCCACCAAAATTTTCCCGTGAAGTGCTCACCGTTCTCAACCCTCACCTAGGAGTTGTTAGGAATGAAGGCACGGAGGTTCTCCGGTTAAAGATAGACCTCATATGGAGACGTGCTACTCATGAATTGCTACTTTTTCCTCATTCCTTTGCCCCCTCCCGGCTACTTGGATTAGGGTACTAGAAGTTGGGGTTTGGGTGGGAAAAACTCAGAAATTAAAATGCTTACAACCAACTAACTAATGCCAGAGAGATCTACCCTTAGATCTTTCAGACTTCACTGAAACTTCATTAAGTCAGTAATAATCAGCAGCTCAGTAATCTGGACCTGCACAATTATTAAGCAAAGCTGAAAAGGAAAATTGCATTAGCAAGGTTGCACCCTTTCAAGTGGGCTTTTTTTTTTCCCAGTCAATTTACAGTCTTATCAGGAATATCAAGCATGACAATTTCTATTACTCCATTTCTATTACACACTACTACACTGAATGAAACAATCTGTATTGTCTGAGATTGAAGATGGGGACCAGATCTACCATAACCCACCCTAATAATCACCATTGCCATCCAGATATTTAACAACATCAGTTGGTAAAGAAAGACACCCTTAATGTTGCTCACTGTAACTGGAGTTGGAATAAAATAAAATCTGAGTGACTAGTTTCAGGTTTCTATTAAAATTAGGAAGCCAGAGATGGTAAGTTCTTTAACAAGGAGTTCAACTTTGACAAATATTTTCATCCCTGCTTCCCGTTTGCCTTTCTTTGTACTGTCTTGGATTCCTCCACTGTAGCTGATAAGCAAAACTGACATTATTTCTACCTTCAGAGTGAAATGTTATCCATTGCTTCAGTAAAAAGAAGTGTTGCTGAAAAACATAGTTCCTTTTAATTTTCTACTTGTACTGATACTGGTGCCAGAAAACACAGCTGAACTTCCCTCCTCTTTTTAACCCCTACACATGGTAGTGGTTATTTATTGAAACCCAAAGTGTTAACAACTCACATATAAGTGGGTTTTAGATTTGTATTGTAAACTGTATATTGTAAACTATCTTTGTGCTAGTCTTTCTGGATGCCAACAACACTTCTTCAGACCATCTAAAGAGTCAAGCTGCAAGATGCGGAAAAGGCAGACTCAAATGGAAAGTACCTGTATCCTGCAAGGAAAAGTCTGAACTGAGGGGAAAAAAACCACCTCAGAAGTCTTAGAACTATAGTTGCACACTAGGGTAGAAACCTCCAAAAGTCCCTCATCTTACTATTCCCACTGTCCCCTCTACGTTTTCCACGTATAAGGAGAAAAAAAAAGTCTTCAGGGCTGGGGAGGAGAGTGTAAGCTGTGTATTTCGCCCTATAAACGGAGTCTGTTTCCGAGACTTCCCACAGGTCAGCATATTGATATATGGAGAGTTGTCCCAAAGACAGAAAAATTCTTCCTCTTTCTTCCCTCTCCTAAGCCAGTATACATTTATCACAATTTATGTATTTGTATCTTCCTACGTATTAGCAGTATAATACTATATATACACATATATATACTCACACACAATATTTAGCATCTAGATGGAATCATACACTTTGCTGTATGAGACAGCTTCTAGACTTGTTTTACCCTTATAAAAAGTGTCTGCTATTCACAGGGTACTGCAGAGGTTCCACAGTTTTGCAAGCATGAGAGCCTGTCACCAAGACACACCAACCAACCTGTTTCTTTCCCATTATTCATGAACAGGCAGGTCTTTTTTTTCTGACCTGCTAATGTAATTTGGGTTTTACTGTGGTTACGCTAAGGAATGCATGCTGGCTCCTTGCAAGGACAAGTCAGTGGGAACTGTAACACTGCCTCGACGGCTCTGTGGCAGGAAAAGGCAGGGGAGAAGCTCCCCGGAGAGCTGCGAGCACACGCCAGCTCGCGTGGGTCCAGGAGACACGCTGGCTCCAAGGGCTTCAGACGGCGGTGACAGCCCAGAGCCTTCACAGCACGCAGGAGTTCGTGGAAATGCACTCTCTAAATACACAGCCGTTACGGCCCCTGCGGCATTTGGTCCTAGGCTCTGCCACGGGAGAAGCTGCTGGCGGGCAGAGGGGATTTTGGTGGCTGGGGGCAGTGGGAGGATGAGGGTGCACATAGGTACCCGCCGGGCAGCCCGCGGTCGGCTGTGCCGGTCATTTGCGTCCTAATCCAGATGACAGTAAGTGACCTAGAAGACCCGATCTACTTTATCTCTCCTTTATAAAGTCTCAAAGAGCTAATTTTTAGAGTGCTTTTACTGCTCTTATGTTTCCAGAGAGATAAAAATAACAAAACCAGCCATAAAACCAGATACCGTTGTATTTATCTTTTTAATGTGTAGTAATATACAATGAGGAGGCAATCGGGGCAATTCTCCTGATCTCGGCAGAACGTTTGCTCATGCACATTACCAGCTGTTTCATCTCTAATTAAAAAGATCTGGAGTTGGCCACACTGCAGCTATATGATTACTGTTTAGTACCTAACAGTCTGTTTTAATCCATGCATGAGCAGTTTTTTCCCTCGAATTAGTAGTGATGGATGGAGAAATGAAAAAATGCCAGTATTCACTAATGATTACCTACCATTTGTTAACTATATATGTTGCTGATGACAACGCAGTATGTACGCTTGATTCTGAAATATTGCTATAGGCCAAAGATTTACAGAAGTGTTTTTATAGTCTTCAAAATGGTATTATGAAAGTAAATTACTTATGAATAATAAGAAAACTAACAGCATTATCTGGCATAAATAAGAAAGTTCACCATCTGGTGTTTTTAAAATGGAAACCTTTGATGGTAATTACTTAGAATGCAACAAGTTTCCAAAATTTGGATTTTTGGCATGATTCTCTCTAGAAATTTAGCACTCACGTAAGTAATTAAGACTATAAATCTTACACTGGTTTGATTATGAACGATGAATCATTGTCTTACAATTACAGCAGGAGAAGAGGCTGCCAAACATGTCCATTTATCGATATATGCTTACAGAGCACTGGTTTAGGGCAATCTTAAGTAAAGTGTTATAACAATGTAAAATGAGATTTCACGATTTGCTCTAGAAGCATAAATTATGATCATTGTTATTGTTTTCCTGGCGCCTGAAGATGGATTTGGGATTGGACATTTAACTGATGTAATCTAAGATTAAGCAGCAGAGCTCTCCTTTGGAGCCTCTAGCCTGCAGAAATAGTCTAGCTGGAGTTATTAAAGTCCTTGTACGCTCAGAGCAAGATTTTTGCCCTTAGTGTAGCTCGCTGCATTTATTATATGCAATGTGTAAAATAGGTTTTCAATATAATATAGCGCACAACCTGAATAGAGGAAGAAGCAGCAAGTCCTCCAAAATCCTTAAGCCAGACAGGATTCCTTAAAGCAAGTTGTCTGGACCTAGATTTTTTAAGGTGTCTAGACAATGATGCACTCCATTTATTTTTTCTTTAGCATCTAAGTAGCTGAATAGTGAATACTCACCTAACTTGGGTAATCTTTCAAGTTAGTGCCCTGTGATATTTTGATTTGTGCTACAATCTTTTGGTTACATGTTCACTGCAGTTTGAAATGTGGCTTGTTGCATTTATCAAGCACGTACATAGTTGTCATGCTTTGGGACAGGTAATAAGACAAGGATTTCTACTTTATATTTTTATGGGCTTTTCAACAGTCACAGGCATTATTTCTGTATTTTTAAGGGCAAGTTCACCTTTTTGAGAAGTTTCCCTTAAGGTGATAATTTTTCCAGCAATAAGCACAATATTCTCCTTGTGGTTTCATAGTATCCCAGGCAGCAGACAATACCCAGTTTCACATGCAACAAAAATAAGCAAGAAGCATGTACTCACCCACTTGCCCATGTTGGGATAGTCATGCTCTGGATCAAAAAGGTGTTGGTGCAGCTGGTATTCCCTGCTGAACTCTGCTGTGTCTGGGGTGTTTTCTAGACACCCATCATCAACTGCAAAAGTATGTTAGAAAGCACTGAGTGCTTGGTAGCTTTGAAACTCACAATACGTGCCACGTTAATCAGCAAACTTCTTAAGTGCAATTATGCAATTTAAAAAAAATCATTTAAAGAACTGGACGGCTGGAAAATATCAGGTATTTTTTTCTTTTGAAAAGAGTTTGTCAGCATATATTTGAATAGTTTTTTTAAAAAAAACGCAACTTAATGAAACTTCAAAACTAAACAAATTCATTTTCCAAGCTCTCCCCCTCCTTTTTGTGTTTCGTTTAAATTAGCAATTGAGCTTGATTTTACATAGAACTGCATGTTATTCTGATTCAGAAGGGATCCTCTTTTCATTTTTAAATGCCCACAGGAAGTTGTAGAAAGTGTTTAGGCAATACTTTTGAAGCTCATGGTAAAACAATGCTGTGAGCAAAGACAAAATTTCCTTCACTGAGTAGCTCTTCATGGAACTCCATTTCAGGTTTGTTACTTTGTTCAAAATGGCTGAAAATCATTTACACATCATAGGATCTCATAAAAATGCAATGTGGCAGAGGTTTTATGCTGAAGACATTTCTGCAGATTGGTAACTGATCTGATGGGTCCGGAGACCTCCTTCAATCACAATGGATGGTTTTGCAGACAGTGTCACATTGAGGATAATACCCTTTTAAAAATTGGTTTATGGACTTTTTACCAAAATAAGTCATCTTTAGATTAAATGAAGATTCAGCAACTTGAGGCCAGAGTAGCTCTTTGGATAGAGTCTGCTCCTGGAGCTCCCTCTGCTTTGTCAGCATGGGGAGCTTGCAGTGCAAGTTCCTCTCAGACATACCCACGGAGATCCTACCCCCCCGGGCATGACGCTGGGCATCCAGGCAGCTACACCTGCCAGAACACAGGCACTCCAGAGGACACACCTGGGGGCTTTCCCCTCCATCCTCGTGTGATCATCATGTAAAAAGATTTGCAGATGAATTATCATTTTCCCTTAGATGTGGGAAACAGTAAAGACTTGACTTAAAAATGGGTTGATTCGATGACCCGAGGAGGTTATTCAAAGCCCAACAGATCCTGCTTTCTCTCTTTTCTCCTTAGAATGGGGAAAAAAAATAAAGTTGCCAATAGGAAACGGGGGAAAACTAACCATACTGGCTAAGTAACTCAGACACCGTTAAAGCTAACTACAAGCACTTAAAAATTATTTCACTCTCAGCAGGGACAGGGTCATCTCAAGAGAGAAGCAGGTGACAAGAGAAATGGTAGACCTTCTCAGAGCATCTGTGTCTTTTGGTAGAAAACACAAAAGGGCAGCTGGACATACATGTGCCCTCTGTGACTGCTAATCCAGAAGTCTTCAAGCTCAAGTGCTCTGGGCTTATGTATTCCCGCCGTGGAATGTGCACATGTAGACAGTGACTGGAAAAATTGTTTTCCATTAAGCAAATCCACAGACCTGATTGAGGAAGGCCTCTGGTAATTTGTATGCATAATACAGTCACCACTTGAATTTCCATTTAAGGCTCTGAAAAACATTTTACTCTAATCCTAGTAGATAGTATCTTCACTCACAGCGTACCTATTACAGAGCCATTTATCTGAGCGGGCAGCACTTCCCTAAGAATTCTCCTTGTGTTCAGATCTGACTGTGTTAGCTTAGCTAACAACTTTTATTTCACCTAAGAAAGAAAAATGGAAGGGATTTTCAAAGGCATTTCTCTGGATGCCGGGCTTTTAATTTATTTATCTAATCACTAACTGAAGTCTAATGGGCAAGCACAGAAGATAGAAAGTCTGTGTGTGTGCTTGTGTGTGAGAAAACATAAACCCATCATTTGCAACCAGTCAGACAACAGCTATATTGAACCAAACAGAAGATTAGGTATTATTTTAGAAGAGATGCAGGCATCATCACCAAATGGGCTGTAATAGAAAACAGTAAGGGAGGACTATTCGAAATTTTGTCCTATTTTTGCATGAAATGTAAAAACACTGTTTGCAAAACTTCTCATGACAAATATTTATTTTTTGATCAATTCTAAGCTAGTCAGAACATTTAATAAGAATACAGACAACTGTTTTGCATTATCCAAATAACATAAAAGAAGACTAAACAGAAAAGATTTTGAAAGGATCTCAGCTCACAAATAAAAAATGAGAGAAAAATAGACTGCTCATTCCCAGTTCCAGCTCCCAAGGCAGACAATGGGTGTTTTACTACTACTTGCAGTACTGGAAGTCATTCCTTGGCTCAAATAACAGGAAAAAGATCGATTCCATTAGGGTATGTCTATACCATGCACATGCAGTCTGCTTTAGAGATCCTTCAGCACTAGCCACCCACACGGCTTGGTATATGGGCAGCTGCAATGAGGGACGTACTGGGCGTCTCGGGCACCGTACCGCTGCGGCGCTCCGAGACTGCACTGCTCCTCTGCCAGAGCAAGTCTGCGTGCAACATGCTGGGGTACGTCCATGTAGTTCTCCATTTCTTGGCACAGATGCACCCTCAGTGAGCTATAAAGCCACATGGATCAGAGCCAAGGTATCTTAAATATTGACTCATGGTCTGGGTTGGAGATCAGGGCAGACAGTTTCACTCCTCTTGGCACAGTGAAAGTCTCTAAAATAAGGGTAAATCTCATCTGGACAGAACGATAACTTTTTTCAGGGGCCAGCCTACAAATGAACTCCCTCAGGAGCAAGATGCTATCATAAATCCCACTATCTTCTACTCCGAGGTCAAGACGAGTTCTTCCACCTGACCTTCTCTAGCAGGCATATAGCAATACAGAAGGTGCACATATTAAAAAAAAAAAAAAAAGCTCATCTAAACCACTGATTGCTCAACAGTTCTGCTCCTGGGGTAAAGAATGAAAGAAAACACCCATTGCTGATCAAGTGTCATACTGCCTAGTACAGCGCTGAAAGACTGGAAGACGTACAGTGAAGACAGAGGTGCAAAGGCTACAGCAGAATTACCTGTTTTTCCAATAGGGCAGGGATTTGGAGGGTCAGGATATCCTTGATCTTCACTGAAATCCTTTGGTACGTTGTCTCCTGTCAGCTCAGCCACAATGTTTGGGATATTACCATAAGGGCCCAAGTGCTGGAGACCCTCATGTGCACCACCTAGCAAAGACAATTTACACACACTTTTTACAAGATTTAAAGCGTAAGTGCTTTAGTTGCTTCAAGTAATCCAGACTTAGATTTAAAATATATATATATATATATATAAAATTGTTATAGAGATAGATCCAAGTTAGATTTCAAACGTCTCTTTTAGAAACATAACCCTGTGATCTAAATCAGATAACTTAAGTAATGAAAAATGAAACTAGGAAACAAAATCAGCCACTTATTATTAATCTTAGGGTCGTTTTCTTCCTTAACTGTGTAAGTTATAGGTAAGAAAATGCAAAGAAAAAGAAACATGAGACAGTAACAGAACTTAAGACATTTACTGCACAATCATCGTCAGTCACTGTTCATTGTAGCAACTGGTAATTGAAGAAGATATGGCAAGACAGCATCATGGCAAGAAGACAAAGTTAATGACACTGTAGAAAGAAACGATATTATTTGCACAGCCCAGAAATACATTAATAAATTAAGTCATGTGAGGGGACCCAAGATGATATAGCAAATTTGGTTGTATACAGCTAGGAAAAGTATTCTTAAATCAAACCATTTCTTAAATGCAAATTTGAGTTTCCTGCAGTAATGGTGAAAAGTGATTAAGAGTCCATATTGTTGATGGGAATTCTTGTCCATGTACACCTACACAGTAGTCATTACGGTATGAAACATCACATTCAGTGACTTCTACACCTTTAGTTAACAGATCAGTTCTAGATGCAGGCTTTTATATTTGCCCTGCGGGACTTGGAGCACCATCACTGCAGGGCTACAACAGCAGTGTGCAGCAGGTTTTATAACTCAGTGCCGGAGGACACGATGATGGGCTTCCTGTTCTTGGGCAAATGCATGCAGAAGTGTGTGTGACAGCCTTCTTACACGCATCTCAGATTGGGTGCCTTGCCTTTGACAAGCAGGGTCTTCCACTAAAGGTTTTGGAACCAAGCTCAGGCCATTCTCTCTGTATGTCTCTCTACAAATATTTATCTGCTCCAGATCTTTTCTGCACGCATTACTGGCCAAATGCATCTACTGGCTAATACCCGGCTGCTTGTGGAGTTTTCTAAATACTGTCATACAGTATTCTTTTGAATTTCAGACAAATAAAAACTTAGTTTCAAGCACGCTCTGTTTCCCTGCCATAAGATAGTCACCACACACACTGCAGCAACAGCTAATGTAGTTATTGAGTACTGAGATGGTTGTGTGACAGCAGAGCAACATTTTTTTAAAACCCTATATAATGAGGGATAACAACATACAGTCAACATATAAATTCCACTAACAATGAATGAGAGGAAAAGGAATTTGAATGATTGGAAAATGTGAGTTACAGAGTGAATGCAGACACAACTTTTTGGGTAAATAGCACAATCACCATATTATCACCAAATAGTCTTATTTTCAATTTGTATCATTTTCATAGATCCAAAAGATTGCAATAAAGCTCCTGAACATGAAAGCTGCTCCAGAAGAATCATTCAAGTACTCCTGTCCCGACTTACAAATAAATACTACCAGCCTAAATCTTCGTTTATACAGCTAGGCATCATAAGCTAACATAATCACTTTCAAAAATTGCTAACATAAGGCAGTCTTGACAAATTTTGTATTCGTTTCTACATTTAGAAGTGGTAGTTGAGTCAAATTGTCTGTATTTTGCAAATCATCAGTTGGAAGCTGGCATTATAGTACCAGAAGCAAGTTAGTCTATAAGCATCTATATTTCAATTTTATTTGCATGATGGACTAAAATCTAATCAACATGCTAATTTTCCCCCTCAAGTACAAGTTTCTTATTCTGTAATGCAATATTGAAGGAAAGTTTTACAGATACGTAACAAACTTAAACATAGCCCTACAAAAAATTTGCATCTGTGTTATATGAGGTTTTCCCTTGTAGCTGACCATGAGACCTGATACTAAAACCAGAATAGTGTTATACACACTATGAACTTTATTACACATTTACAGTCCATAGTCAACATAAAGATGATGCTTGGCAGAACTGTGTAGATTCACAGTAACACTATGGTGATAAGGTTAAAAAAAGTAGAGCATACATTTAATCTAATGTCATTTAATCTAACGTCTAATGTATAGCATAAAATATTTCCTTTGTACTGAGCCCCTTCACATGAAGATTGATTGCATGTATGCACTTAAAAGCATCAGGTTATGATTCAGCTGCAAACTACAGAACCACATAATCAATACGTGTTTGAACATCCTGTATACAATGTGGTTCATTATGGGACAATCCATCAGATAGAAGCATATCCACGCTTGTATGTGGTGCAGACCTCTTGGCACCAAAGCTCCATCCATAAAGAAAACAGAGGTACTTAGCAGGCTCCAGTGTGCTATATATACATGTAAGTTTAAACTGACTGCCAAGAATTCCCTTGACTGAGTACAAAACAATCTTTTTATATTAATATAAAGGATTGTTTCCTTTAGGTATAAATGTCTAGGATCGTTTAAGGGGTTTTCCTTTCTTTCCAAAAGAGCTGGAGACAATAGCACCTGCTCTGGTGCCATAATTTAGCACACTTGAGTGATTTAATAGCATTAGCAAAGCTCATTCCTTATAAACTCTGATAAATAGTGCACTCAATAAAGGCTGCAATAATAAAAATGAAATGCTATGAATATACCAAATAGGGGTATTATGTACAGTAATTCACAAGCTGCATTAGTTTTGGTATTGTAATGTTACCGATTTGAAGAAACATATTAGGATTAAATATACTGCAGCTACCAAGTCAAAATATTGTGATACAAACATATACAGTCAGCTATAAAAATAGCGCAAGATGGGTCTCTTGACCCTTGACGCAGAGACTGAAACAAAAAGACAAGACTACTAAATATCAAGGAACTTTTTGTGATTTCTTATCCAAGGGAAGCATGAGAAACAACATTGTTAAATTATTTGAAACGGGACTAGCAAAAATCCAGAAAAATAGTACAGAGAACACCCTTGTACTGAAAAAGGTTGGGGTAGATAAATCTATGTTTTTCCCATCTCTCCTTACTTCTTCTATGAACTGGCTTTTGCATGCCACATGCTAGCGAAAAAACTGCTCCAAAATAATCAGCTCTCGTTCATGTGCAGGATTTCTGTGTGAGCATGTAGTTATTTTACATCCCTACAGGATAAACTGCAAGTTTAGATCTTTTGGACTGAGGTCAGTATTGTTATAAGTAAGCTTTGGATTTAATTTAAAATATATGTAACCATCTTCTGGCACTGGTCTTGAAACGTTGCAGGGTGGGAAACAAAAATGGGACAATGCCTCTCCCCTTTCCTATAATTCTGGAAAAGTCTTTCATCATCTCACC
This sequence comes from Haliaeetus leucocephalus, assembly GCF_000737465.1. Lineage (NCBI taxonomy): Eukaryota > Metazoa > Chordata > Aves > Accipitriformes > Accipitridae > Haliaeetus > Haliaeetus leucocephalus. Next base: position 4,319,991 of record NW_010972853.1, read on the forward strand.
AACTGCTGGTATCATCTCAATTAGAGATACTTGTAATGACTGAAAATTTGAAGCGTGCACATTTTAGCTCATTTCTTTGTAGGAGCAATACCATCTCTATGGGTGGGAGGACAACACAACCACTCCATTCTTGGAGAAAAGAAAAGAAAAAAAAGGAAAAGAAAACACAAAGAGCAACTAGTTTCCTGCCAGTATTGAATATTCCCCTGATCAAACAGATCCAATGGAAATGCTATTAGTCCACTGAAGTTCTAGTTGCTGCTACCCATCTATTGATAGCGTAAAGCACAACTGAAACAAATGTGCTCTCAAAGGCAACCCTCCCCATCAAATACAAACAGGCAATGCTACCCCCCAGAAAAGTAATTTTAAGAAGGTCAGTGAGAATGGATTTTCAAAAGTGTAAAATGGTTGCAGAAAATTTAAAGACAAATAATGGGACAAATTTGCCTTTCAGTCTGATTAGAACAGTTTCCCATGTCATGGTGTAGATAGGGTTACCCCACCTCCACATTCAGAAAAGAGGTTGTTTGGCCAGTCTTAGCAAGGAGATACAAAATAGAATGGATCATGAGTATCTGTTGCGGGTAGATAAATCCCAGATCCCAAACTGAAGCCCGTACTTAAAGAGTCATACTACATGCCCTAGTTTTAATTTCTTTTGCTCTTAAACATCACGAAGCAGGTTCTTAAAGTGTCCAAGCCCTTCCCAGATGCACAGAGGAATACTCCCCTTGAGTAAGAACTGCACCTCTTATGATCTTGAGCTGTACAAACTCCAAGCAAATATAAGCTGCAAGGGAAGCCTGGTATACCTTACCCCATTTATGTAAGATACCCGAGGGAGTAAATAGATATTAATCAGAGATGCAACACCATCTTTGCTACTTTGCAAAATCTTTTGTTAATCTGGACTATTAGTTCTTATCACTGGGAAAAATCTTCAAAATTATTTCCAGTGTGTCCTCTCTCTGATACAGAGGGAGCTCTTTTTCCTTTTACTGTGACAGCTTTATGTACTATCATCCTGCACTCCCGTCCCCAGTCATCTTGCTGTATCTACCTTTACTGTGTCATTGTCACATTTAAAAGTGACGTCTCATCCCTAATCAAAGGCAAATTTGGCAGAATGCTTTCTGGTGCTCTTGTATCGTAAAATGGGACACCATCCACTAACTTCCTTTTTCCTTTGCTTTATTATCTGCAAGACTCCCTGCCATATAATCTGATTAATTGAAACTGTCAAAAAAATCCTGAATGAAAAAATGCATTTTCATTTTCCTTACGCTTTCTAACATCAGCAAAATCTTCACAGTCCCAATGCCATTTCCCCCACGCATCTTCAGCTAGCATCCTACAGAGTCCTACCCTGGTTGCTGACATCAATTAAGATCGGGAAATGAGAGGCACTGAAAAAATTACAAATTATCACATTTTCTCTATTCCACAGAAGCTGCTTATTAAGGGAATAGGGAAGGAGAAGGAGCATAGGAGAACCAAGAACAGAAAAATGAAAACCTAGCCGACTTCCTTAACCATTCAAGAGCATGCCTTGGGAAACCCAAGAAAACTGCAGCTATACATACTCAAGCACCCACATTCCAGAGTCAGCTTGTCTTCTCCTTAATGACACAAAGTTTCTTAAAACTATGAAGATTAATTTTCTTTTTCTCTGCAGAGGGACAAATTCCTTTCAGTATGTTTTCTAAAGCCTTAAGCACACACATCACACAATTACTGACCTTACTTTCAGTGAATAATTCCATTTTACCCCATATTTTAATTACAAACAGTACAAATATTTAAGATATGAAATGCTTTTATTGTGAAATGGTTAGGACCAAAGTAACGCCCATGCCTCTCTCGCAAACAATTTATAACAGTAGCTTATATGCCATTATTATTCATTATTCAAATTGCACACACAATAAAAAAAAATCCAGCAGCTCACTTGCTGACAGAGCGCAAAAGCAATCTCTTACGCCTCCCTTGGTTGAACAGTCCTCTAATGGACTACATTAAATTGCCCTTCAGTCTCAGCAAAAAGCTTTCGCGCTTCACCGTGTGGGTCAGCTTACCCTTTTTACAAACACAGTGCAACCTGCAGTACACAGCAACAGGCCCCCTCTGCCACACCATAACGTTTCCTTGCTGAAGGCCACGCGTGCAGCACGTGGCTCTAGGAAACAGGGCAACAAAAGGAAGCTGGTGACCTACTTTATCCCACAAGAGATGGGATGCTATTTCAATCCTATAAATGTAAATGTCCCAATGAAAGACTAGAACACTTCTGTCACTGGCACTGACGCCAGCTGCACGAGAAGCCCACATGCTCCATCAATGTCAACCCGCTCGCAGAAAAATACTCCTTTTGCTCCTGTCACGTGAAGCATGGAGACACCGGGATTGTCCAGCATGGGACCACGTTTTCTGTCTACCGCTCCACTGAACTTCACAAAGTTTTCCTGTTTATTTGCCCATTCGTATTCGTTCAATTCCATTTTCCATGCAAATGGCTCCAAGTCCCAGCTGGTTCTCCAACAGAAGTGTTTAAAAGCTTCGCGCGCCTGTCTGACAGCTGACATCAGGGCAGGTTTTCTAACTCCCCCAAACGACCTCACCGTGAACAATACCAGAGTGAGGCTACAGGGCTCCCAAGTCTCTGCTTTGGCGAGCCGGTATAACCTCACAACTCCAAAAGCAGAGACCTTCCTATGCAAAACTTCTGCCAACATGGCCCAAGTTAAGACGAGATTTCTTTTGCGCTTCAATAAAAGCATCGGCACACGAGGAAGACGCAAGAGAGCGGTGAGGTGAAGAGCCCGGCCAGGTAAGACCAGGCCCAACGCTGCTCTTTGGCACTGCAAGAGGGACTCGGGCCAGCTGACCTGATCTACTAAAGCATCCCAAGGGGAGAAACCAGCTTCTTCCTCCCCCCTGTTCAGCAGCTGAGAACACTCCTCCTCTCATTCATCCCTGCAGCAGCTGCGAGGGCACTGCTGAAAGCACGCACGACGCGAAGCACAGAGAGAATAGCTCCAGAAACCTCCGGAGCATGCCAGAGATCCTATCTCCTGCACGCGACACCACGATCAAGAAAAGCAAGAATCTTTTCTTTGTCTAGACTTCTAAAATATCTTTTCATAGAACCACATAAATTAAAAAATCTTTTCTAACTGCAAGTTAATTTAAAATTCAGATGGGAGCCAGGGAAATGCGTGTGATTTTGAGAACAATTACAAAAAAGTATAACTCCTAACTAACGTGCCCAAGGATTTATTTTATGCATGTGAAAGACAAGCAGGGAAAAAAAAATCTTTGAAAACCAGAGCTCATCATAATTTGGCCAATCTTCACTGCCAGATTTTTAAATACTTACGGACCATGTTCCATTGCTAGATAAAATTTTACTGTTTCTTATTAAATTCCTATATACCATCTGCCAACATTAGAAAACAGTAATACTATAAAGCATCAGACAATACAGAAACTATCATATTCCGTCTCCTCCTCAGGTTTCTTACCTCTCTTATTGGATTATTTCCCTCTAGTGACATGTACAAAAAAATAATTGTGGCTACAAATCCCATTCTAATTGATTTAATTACCTCTAGGTACATGAGAATCTACTTAATTCTAAATCCTTACAGACCTACCACCTTTCCTCCCTGAAGGAGTCCTATCTCAGACTGCCTTCTCCTTTGGTGGCATCTTTTAAAGATGACTTTATGAATAGCAGTAGTCTACACCATGTAACAGTGGTCAATGGGAGGTTTTAAGAGCTGGAGTCACTTTATCTTCGTGGCTCCTCAGAAGAGGGATGTGACACCTGCACTCCCTCCTGCAACCACGAGAAGAGGACTGTTATACGCATGTTGTTTCAAGAAAATGTTCAAAGCCTCAAATCTAAATAGGTCCCTCAGACCCACATGCAAGTAACAAAGATCTAGACAGAAATGGGGATTAGTACACTTTTCTTCTTGCGTTCCCCATTGACTGACTTCTCTGATGAGCACACTAGTTCTGAGAACTTTCCCTGCCTCTCCCCAGACACACCAAGGAGACAAGAGCAGTGCCTGCTCAGCTCCTACAGCACGCGAGCGTTGAGGGAGGGCAGCTCCTGAAATTCAGTGAAGTGGCAGAGCCCACAGTGGTAACACCCACAGCCTTCGCTGGAGCCTGCCCTTGCTCCAGAGGGAAAGGTGTCAAACACATTGAGGTAACACAATACCACCTCCACATAGCAATGCGAACACCAACTTTGCTTTCTTATTATTCACTGCGTGTCATGGCTTATAAACTCATATGGAAGCAAGGGTATGATAGGCCAAATTTTCAAACACTTGTCTTTAATAAAGAACAAATAAAATCATACGACCTCATTATTTTCCTGTTTGTGGAGTTACAGGTTGAATCGTTTTACATGCCATTTCTTCACAGACCTGTGCCATATCACTTACTCAGATAAAGAAAATCCACTGTAAACTGCTGCTGTCATTTGGCAGTGTCATTTGGCACCGTCATTAGCTTTTAAATTCAGGAATTAACATTCTAAATCACCTCTCTTACGACATGCACCACTGCCTGATACTCAGATTCTGGTTATGTTTGACATTACAATTTGGGGAATAGAATACAAAGAAAATTGTAGGTATTTTTAGTCAGATCTATACATTAATATGGTAGACATCTGGATTTGTATCAAAAAGTGTAGCTTTAGCATTTTCATTTTATGTTAGAAATTTGAGATATTCATATTAAATTTTGAAATCATATTTCCTGGGCTATTTCAGTAATTTGCAAAAAACCCCGCTGAAAGCAGAGACTAGTAGAGTGATGGTGGGGTGTGATTTTGTTTGTTAAGTGTCAGGCCCATAACGCAGCGTTTGATTAAAGTCATGTGTGCTTCAGCAAAAGCAGTCCCAATGTGAATGCAACTTCACGTCTCAACTGCAGCAGGACCTTCTCTATAGAACAGATACAATAATCCAAATCCCAAATGATTGTGTGGTCTCTTTGCACTGAATTGACACTACAAAGCAGCTCTGAAGCAGCAGAATTCACTGCCGGAGGTCTGTCCCGGCCCAGTGACTCCTACACTGCTACCCCTGCATGCTGGCACAGAGCAAAGGGGACGCAGCCATCACACTGCCATGTTTGCTGACCCCCAGATATCGCTCCCATGTGTCAACAGTTCTTACTCCTAGTCACCCAAGAAAGTCCAAATATATTTGGGTATAAGCATAGTCCAAAAGCAAGCAAGTACAAAGGTCATTTATGCACTGGTTTCACTGAGTGCATTCATAAGCAAAAGTTTTGGCAATTTTCTAATACAAAGTTTTTACTGTCCTTGTAGGAAACTTGTCTTGGGGGTACGTTACAGGCCAGAGAGCAAGGTAATCCAGAGTTGTCTGTCTTAGTTTTCTTATTAGGAAAATGTAAACAAAATACATTATTAACATGCATGAGTTATCTGCATAATTTTATGGACAGTAGTTTTCATGCAAAGTGCTATTTGTACGGAGTCTGCTGACGAGTCATTAACTACCAGTTGTTAGTAGAAATATTAGCATAATGTTCCAGACTCTCGAGTTTTATCATCTCAAACAGTAACTAGCTTTTTCTAAAACAATAAACAGGCATTCATTTCCTCTCAAAATAATCAAATAAACCCCAGCTATAAGCAGTCGCTGCAGGAGAGTCAAAACCCTCCCAAAGAGGCATCATATTTTCTTATACCTACAAACAATCAGGGCCTAAGGGACATAATTTAATGTTGTCACTGAGGTTGACAGCATTACGCCTCTTTTGCAGATTGCAGACTTCAGACTCTCTGGGCTCTCATGCCAGTACCTTTATCAACCATCATCTCCTTTGAAGTGTTTTTAAGAAATAAAACCAAAACAACCAAATCAAAGACAAACAAAAAAAACCACCCAAGAGGCTTTCTGTTGTATCGAATTATACAGGAGGCAATGAAAATGTAAGGAGATGATATTTGCAAAATGAAAATAGGACTTCACATTTCCCATTATGCAGTTAAGTGCTATAAACTGCCCGAGCTGAGCTACTGGTGCCCCCGTGTGTTTAAGTGAGATTTTACTGTTCTCCTATGCATGATCTAATAGTCCTGAAATTTGCATTATACACATATTCCTCCCCCCCGCCGCCCAAACTCCTTAAATATTGGCACAAACTTGTAAGCATGCGAGGAAAGAAAAAAAACACGTGGTCTCTTACTTCATAAACTCCCTGCCATGCAGAAAAAATAACTTGTTTTTTGAAATGTTGAAGGCATTTCTTTATTTTATTGTTTTGTCCTCTATTAACATAGATACAGCTCCCTTTTTGTCTATAGAGAACCTGAATACAGCCTAGTGGTGCTTGTAAAGTATTTTAGTGATAAACCTAAACAGTAACTACAGAAACACAGCTACTCATTAAAAATGCCTGTTTTGCTTTTCTATGTTTTTCCCCCTCTTTTTATAGATACTGCTAAGTGACTCCAGTATAGCTTTCTGAAAAGACAAATTAACAAGGAGAGCAAATATTATTAGAGAAATTAAATTAATTAATATGGGTTTATTACATTTAGGAATCGGGGCGGGGGGGCTGTGCAGAAAGAAAATCTATTAAGTTGTCAGCAAAACCCAGCTGCTCCAAAGATACCACTTCAGGTGTTAAAAACATCTTGGCTGGACACCCATCACGCAGGATCTGTTTGGCTTCTGCCGTGCTGACCCGCCGCATCCCATCTGCCAGCTGTGGGACACAAGTACAGGGAACTGGCCACCAAATTCCCATTTTTGTGACATATTTATCCTGTGAACGGCTTCCACTCAGCTAAGAGAGCCCTAGCAAAGGAGGAGAGCTGACACTGCCTCCGCACCTCCCTGTGGGCTCGGGGTGGAGAAGCCATCCTCCAAGGGCCGCCAGGAGAGAAGAGCTACTGCGATCACAGCCCTCTGGACCCCCCAAATCTCCTTGGATCACACACAGCTTGAACTTCACAGTAATTTCTTGGTAGATTAAACTCTTTAGCAGGCATTTTCTAGGCTCTACTCCTATTTTAGCAGCTTGACCTGAGGTAACAGGTAAATTGACAAATGCAAAGGGAAGGAGAAGAAAAAAAAACCAAAAAACCACCATGTATTTCTAGATTTCAACCTAAGAAAAGGCAGCAACTTCTTTCAGTTAACAAGCTGTACTTTTTTTTTCTGTCCATCAGCAGGAAATCTATCTGGTCGCTTAGGAAAGAGAACACATGCTGCTAAACGTAGTTTCTGAAAAGTGCCCATCTTTTAGTTGTCTTTGGCACAGAGCAAGTACTTCACTTACTACAGCCAAGGCAACACATCCACCCTCGGGTTTTTAGCATTTTACAGTCAAAACGTGATGATTAACACTGGAAAAAATGTAGATAGCTGAGATGGAAAATGGGCATAATTAGGAAATCTGCTTATGAACTAACAGCAATAGTATTTTTGTTACATATAAAATTATTGAGATCTTATTCAGCTGGAAAAGGTTATTACAATAATCACTCAAATTTGCAAACATTTCATTATAATCAGGCTGCTAGTATAAACTTGTCTATATTATGGCAGAGTAAATTTGTTTCCAAATTCCAAAGCCACAGAAATTAATTTTTCCTGACAGCACCTCATTTGCAAGTGTACACATATAACGGGTGAAATCTTGGCCTTTTGAAAATCAGTGGTACTTCTGGAATCCTGGCTTGGCTGAAGCTGATGGTATCCACAGCTATCAACACTGCTGCAGGTCTACACTGCTGGGGCAAATTCTGACAAAAACATTTTGTTCAGTAAAACAATTTTCTGTAGGAACATATTAAATTTATTAAGCTCTGATTGATAAAGGGGTTTTTTTATGCTGAGGTGCAATATCTGGTCAAAATGAGAAGCAGATGCACTCCAGAACAGTCAGTGGGTTGATGATCAGGACACTGGCATGGGATGAAGCAGGCTGTAAACTGTCTACATTGGTCACTGCAACCTACAGTTTGAAAAATGGCTGGAAGTCAACAGTCCTGGCAGTTCAGAATTTCTCATAAATAATAAGAGTTTCATACCAAATTCTACTCTCCACTACTTTCAGGCAAAAATGCCCAATGAAGATAATGCCTCAGGAGCACAGTTAGTGAAATACCACTTTGCCATGATAGTATTTAGAATGAAAACCTTATTTTGCCGAGACATATTCCAATTGTTGTTAAACCTCTTTCTTCCTTTCCCCCTTAGTTTTCCCTTCTGTTATCTTGTAGATTTTTTTAAGCACTTGCACACAGAATTATTAGCCAGTGATAAAAGTGTAACTATGTTGTAGAAAGCCCGTAGGTGAATCCTTCAGAATCTGAAACCTTGTACTGATGTACTCTAAAAACACATGCAGTTATTTTTTCTATTGCTCAACCATGAATTACTTATTATTCATATGCATACCACTGGGAACATCAATCAAAAGTCCTCTCTCAATCCTCCTCAATACTCCTGTCAGCTGACACCTGTGCTAGAGGCACAGGTTTTTTTGCTTAAACATTACAACCCATGACACTGTTTCTTGTGCTGCTCGGTTCACCTCCTCGCGCATTGGGCATGAAGTATCTGAAAGACAAGCAAGCTGTAAGAGCTCACCACCATCAGAAACATTCTTCCAGAAAGTCCTGCAAGTCTGTTTGGCAGAGCAGAGATTGGAGCTTCCTCCTCTGAGGAAATTCTGTTTCTACATCATGTGAAGGCATTTCACAAAATATGTGTGCAAGATCCAACTTCCCCCCCCCCCCCCCAAAAAAAC
>NW_010972853.1:4328814-4332640 GCF_000737465.1 Haliaeetus leucocephalus
AAAACCCACACCCCCCCCCCCCCCCCAAAAAAAAACCTCAGTTCAGAAAGGTCACAATATTTTTACTATACTGAGCATTACGCTTCATCTGCCCATAACAGGTCAATGCCTCATGGGAGTCCTCGTTCAAATGCCTCCTGTCCTCATTCCTCACCAGAGGACAAGGTCCGTGCTTGACTCCAGTTTCTATTCTGTTTTCTTCAGAAAACATTGGCTGACTGGAGCCGCTGGGAGGTCAGGAATGTCAGTCCCCTGGCAATAACCGAGTAGTGGGCAGACTGCAGGGAAAATGGTAAAAACTGCAGTTTTTCAGGCACATACCATATGTGGAAGCATTATGTATGGGAATCTCTTACAGAACTAGACTGTTCGGAATAAACATCTTACCATGTCATTTTAGCAGTTCTGTTTCCAAAGTAGACACCTAATAGAAAGTCAAATGCATTGTGCAGGTTTTTCCCAAAATTATGCAAAAATAAATATTCAAAGAGGATGAAACAGAGCATTGTTAACTGATGAGTAATTGGTATATTCAATTCTGAGGTCTTTCACAATGTAATAGTTAAAATCACTGGTACAGAATGAAATGCAAGTTTTCTTGGATTAGCTATCCTGTAGTTCATGGTCTATATTTAAAGTCAAACTTACATTGAAAATTTACTGAATTATATGTACTTTTAAAAAAACAGTATAAGAAAATATTGTGTAGAATGACGGAAGACCATGTTAATTTTGTAACTGGAACCAACACTTTCACAACACTTTTGTAAGTTGAAGTTTCTAATCAGATACTTTAAGAGATATCTATCTATAAGTAGACACATATCACCACAAGAAACCAAAGAAAGAGCAAGTGATTACTATCTGAAAAACTTACCGCAAAACACTCTATGAAAAGCAATGTTTGACATGAAGGTCTGATTTGCATGTCTATTTCTACACTGATTGACAGCGTTCACTTCACAAGGCTTTTTTGCTTTTGCAGAAATTTTTCAATAGGCTGTTAAATAACCATGGTAGACTTGAAAGAAGAGAGTCATCCTCATCTGATCAGGAGGGGAATGTTAAATATGATAAAAAACCTGGATTTATCACCTTTCAGTTTTACTCTGTTATATACACAGAAGGTATTTTTATTTGAAAAAAGGAAAAAAAAAAGAAAAGGGGGGGGAGTTTGTCCAGCCTACTTTTTGTGGAAGACTGTGTGGATGACTGGAAAACTAGTATTATTCAAGTCTCACAAGCACCAGAAGTGTTTCAATACTTAAGAGATTCTTAATCTGGTTTTGCTAACATTGTAATTAGAAGTAATGGCAAACAGCTGAGATTAAATATTTGTCAAAGATCCAGATTTGCTTATCTTTTCTAACTTTTTTTTTTTTTTAAAGTCTGGGGAAAAGAGGGAGATGGAGAGTAAAATCACTCACTTCCACCAGTCTGTCCTAATTTCTCTAAATACAAACACTCATAAAGGAGAAGGAAAGGGCACAGACCAAATTTTACTCCTTAAACGTAATCTCTGTCATTTAAGTTTGCAGAAAAACATATGCCCTTCAAAGTTTCTTTAGAAAATTACATAAATTTAGGTCTGCAATTAGCCAGTAGAAACGCCAGTTCAGCTTTAATCCTCTCTTCAGTCTCCATTAAGACAATTGTATCTCTTTGGCTAGGACAGTCTGTAGATCCGAATGGGGACAAAATAAAGGGCACAGACTTATGAACTGGGAAGACTTGCTACACACTGTATCAAATTGGTTTAGTTCCGAGAGAAGGGTTGAGAGTTTCTGCTCTGTTTTGATGTTTGCACATGAACTATAATATCTGGAGTTGCATGCCTTCAACATTTTGCTGTAATCCCAAAATAAAAGCTAGTTTATTACAATTCAAATAGCAATACATTGCAACATTATCCTAATACCCTGACATTTGAGCCAGATATTTCAGATGGTTTGCATAGTTATAAAAGACTGATTCCAAGGCAAATTTACTCATGCAGAGTGAGACCAGAAGTACTGGCCAAAAAAATGAACCTGAGCCCAGAGCATTCATCACAGCAACACAGTGTTGAGGTGCTGCTTGTGGGCGCAGGGGGAGGAGCACCCGTGTCCTTTCCACCCCTGCAGCTGCAGTCTGCGCGCTCCGGCACGGATCCTGCCCCACGGAGGGCTGCACGGGGTTCTGCAGCACGTGGGAAGAACTCCCTGAATAAGGTTTCTCCCTTTAGCTTGCATGACACTGCCAACATTTGATCTCTTCTGGTCTGCAAAGGTTTCTAAAATTCCATGAGGTTTGGGCTCTGTAGCTCACATTTGTTTCATGTGAAATATATATGTGATATATTTATACACACTATTGGGGAAAAAGTCAGTAAACTCATTGTTTTGAGATAGTAGAGACCAGATGCTTCTAAGATGACATGACTTTCTACAAAGGCTGTACGTTAAAAAAATCCCACTACTTCTTCTGCCAAAATCGTGATATTAAGGAAGGTAAAAGAGGGATGATGATTTTAAAACAAAGTTCAGGCAACAACATGGTGAAGAAGCCCATGATTTTAAGCTCAGGATACTCTGCATCGATATACAAACCAATAATTATTACCAAAGGATACCAATAAATTCATCACAACTCAACGTAGAAATCAGCTACCTTCAATGCTCTGTGGACCAACCAGATTCATAGCCTGGTGCGCTGGATATTCTACCCTGGGTCTGGCAATGCCCAGTTGCTCCATAACGCCATGGAGGAGCCTCTGAATATCTGCTTCAGAAACCCTGTCAGGGGTCCTAGGGCTGTGGCTAAAAGCTGAAGCCAATCCAAATGCCAGCAGAAATATCACGTTACAAAGCAAGGTAGTTGTCATTCTGGTAGCCACTTTCATCCTGTGAAAAAGAAAGGAATTTCATTATAAATGATAGTGGGAAAAAAGTCCAGTACGCTTGCTGAAAATAACTTCTGATCTTACTACTGCACATCACAGCTTCTAGGGGCAGCTAAAATTCAGCCAGCTGAAAACTTGGGGGGCGGGAGGACAGGGGAGGAAATAGGTTGCATAGGTTCTTCTCTTCTAAAAAAAAATATTAGGTAGCAAACTGCAGAAATCAATTTTCTGATTTGCATCTGCCCACAACATTCATTAACAGTCACTGCAAACAAAATGGATCCACTGTTTCATTTAATGAGAATACGTGTGTCGTGTCCCCCTCCCCCGTTTATTATGCTATTTGATAAAGCTCTGGGCTAAAAGCACAGGACTCTTGAGCCTGGAGCTGTGTTTTCCAAGCGCTGTTCTTGCATTGCCTGAAAAATGAATCACTAGAAACTGCTGAACAACCTGCATTATATTTTATTTGTACCTAAAGACAAGAGGCTTCCTATTTCCTATGCATCATCTTCCCCACCTGAAGCAAGGAGGTTTCATTTGTTTCCTCGAGTCCTTTTCACTGAATGGCTGCGCAGTGTAGTTTAATTAGGGAAAACAAACCAACAAGCACCACTTACTGTCCCCTTTGAGAGGCTGAATTTCAATCAGAACGCTTGTTTCTCAAAGCTCCTTTCCCCCGCACATCAGAGAATAATTAACACGCATCGCTTCCAACCCCTTGAATGAACAAAGCCCCCCCGCGTCCCCCCGTCCTCCTTAAAACACACGCAGCTGCCCGCTTTCTCCACGCCAGGCGCTCAGAGCTGTTCCTCCGCTCCAACCGCCCCCCGCAAGGCACCTGAAAACGGCTTTGAGGCAAAAATGGCTGAAAGCACCAATGCTGGAGAAATCCTGCCCGCTACGGCGGCGGGGGGGCGGCCCCCCCCCCCCCCCCCCCCCCCC
>NW_010972853.1:4332665-4332967 GCF_000737465.1 Haliaeetus leucocephalus
CCCACCCCAGACGCGCCTCCTCTCTTTTATCGCGAGGGAAAAAAGCCTGCTTTTTACAAAAGATTCCCCGTCAATACGCAGACGGGCAGGGCTGCCGCTCCGCCGCCTGCCCCCCCCCGCCCCTCTGCGCTGCGCCCGTGGAAAGCTGGACCGTAACACCCCCCCTTCCCCCGGCACCCAGGGCAGCTCGGCAGCGGCACGGAGACCCCCGGGCCGGGCCCGTGCCCGGCGGGGCCGCACTCACCTCCCGCTCCCGGCGCGGCTCTGCGGGTGCGGCGGCTCCGCGGCCGCGCATCCTCCGT
>NW_010972853.1:4332986-4347831 GCF_000737465.1 Haliaeetus leucocephalus
CCCCCCTTCTCCCCGCAGCCGCGGCCCGCCGGCTTCTCGGAGGGGCCTGCCGAGACCCTGCGCTTGCTGCGTGGATTTGGCCGGTTCAGAAGATGACACAAAGCTTGGGGGCGGCGAGGGGGGACGGTCAAGATCCCCCTTTTCAGCTAAACACAACAGTCCAAGAATAAAGTGAAGGATGCTGATGGCTTAACGGTTGCAGAAATGAGATATTACGTATTCCTAGGATTGTGTCCGTCTTCCTGCTGCGACTTCTCTCCCCAGAATAATACGATCAACCGTTTACTTACGGAATGATAGTATTACCTAGCTGCAGGTTTACAAGGTAACAACACGGCAACCGCCTCTAAGAGCTTGCAGGTAAAGGTCTCCCCATTAAACAAATTTATGTACCTCATCCATAGCCAAGGTTAACAAAAAGACAACTATAAAAGGATCTTGCTAAATTAAGTCTATCATTTAATAGCACTCGGCAAAACGGTAATTTCTAAAAGCTGTTTTATGTAACTTGTCTTCACTGCTACTGACATGAACATGACATGTTCCATTTTAGGATATCTACAGAAAAGCTCTGAAATTATACCCCATAAACCACAACAGATCCAGGAACTGCACTTTCAAATGTAGATTACTCTCTTTTCGCTAGTCTAGTACATTATACATGTCTAACTTGCAGGATTGGGCATCTAGTGTTTCCAATCTTCCTCCAAAACACGATCAACTTTATGTAAATGGATGTGTGCCTAGACTGTTCTGTAGAACCCCTAAAAACAGAGCCTAGAACTTTCTTTGACAATCTTTCCAGGTGTTTAAGGGTTTGTCAGGCCCCTACCAAAATCTCCCTGTCTGACATTTAAGTCTACTGCTTCAAGACTGCCTTGCATCGATGATCAAAAATAGTTTACCGCTCCATCCACGACACATTGTCAAAGCTACCTTTAGTATTCAAAATATTTTGTACATATTAACAGGAAAAAAATCTCAAGTCTTGCTCTTTCAAACACAAATTGATGTGACTATTACAGGAGTCAGATCTCATTTTCTTCCTCATGACATTGCCTGTATCTCCTTTTGTCCTATTTCCATCTCCTACATCCTTGCATCAGCTACGACTGCTGGCAGTTCCTTTGCTGAGCCTTATTTACCTCAGTGAAATGGTACAAAACACGGTGCTCTCATGCCTACATTCAGCCTACTGAGGGATCTGCCAGCACCAGCTAAAGGCAGAGGGTAGGAGCACATCGCCCAGAGTAGGGAGAAGAGCTTCCTCTTTGGGTGGTGGTGACCTGCTAATGTTGGCTCCCTTATTTCATGAAACTGAAGCTTCTGCTACTTAACAGGATTGCTTGGTGCTACCACCAAGCACTCCTGTTAAGATCCACTAACAGCTCTTTCCCTAGTGTTAGAGCTTAACAATAATGTAGCAACAGAGTGAGGCAGCTCAGCTGGACTGATGGGGGCAGGAGGTTTCCACCAGACCACTGAGCTGAACCAATTCAGCTAGTGAGTTGGTGGGTTATGAGGAAGGGGACAGGGAACAGAAAGCAAGCGGAACTATTCCTTTCATTAACATATCACTCAATAAGTTTAGAAGCCTACTCCTGCTAAATTACGTTGCACCATGCCTTTTGCTAGTTGTGAGAATCACCAACATATATCAAAGATGAACAAAAAGGAGAGCCAGAACAGAATCATTCTGACACCGGTATTTTCAGACTTACTCATTTCTGATGTCCGCAGTCTGCATATGACAACATAATCTAAATTTCTAAGTCATTATAGAAGAACAGGCTCAGAAAAGGGACAAAAACAATGGTTTTATTAAAACCAAAAGTATCCAGTGCTTTCAGCTCTTACATTTTGCCAATAAGCAATTCGCACATACAGAAAGCTAATGAACAGTTTTAAGTATTTACTCTTAAATAATGCTACAACTGATGACAGACAAACAGTTTTGATTCCAAAAGATGTAAACATTTGCTTGTGCAAATCAACTTTTAACACACTATGGCTTCTTACATTTGTCTCTTGCAACATTATCAGCATCTAAAACCTGCTTCTGCACATGTAATTAACACTATTCTGTTGCTCTAAAAATAAGTTAAAACCCTCCTTTCATATTAAGATAAAACATTTTACTGCTCACAACTGAAAATACTTGGTACCTACTGCAGAAGACATTGCTGCATGAAGTTTTAAGACTTTTCACTTTTTGAATAAACTGCACATTTATTTTCTATGTGTTCTAATAATTCTCCAGTGTGTGTGTACACATGTCAAAATAGAATTCATTTACCTACTCAACAAGGAAAATATGCTCCAAATTTACTCCAACATAAATCAAAACCATTGTCTCAAAAGAAGTAGAGCTGGTGTAGAGGTCCAACTTAAATATCAAAGTAACACTACAATACACTTAAAACTAAGAAGTAAATAAATTTAACTACCAATACTCAGCATCAAGACATTTTCTTTCAACATGTCTGTTAGTTTTGTTTAAAATGTCTGAGAATTGATTTTTTTCTTAAAAAAAAAAAACCCAACCAACCACCAACTTGGTACTTAGCCTAAATACTGCAAAAATTGTTTTGGGAGATGCAGCATGCTTTTAGAAGCTGAGATAATCAAATATGGGACCTAACACAAACATTTGTAAAAACTGGTTGGTTTTGTTTTAGAAGTCAAATTCACTTGGATGAACTGACTAGCATTTACAAGAGTTTCAGTAAATGAAGAAAACCTTGACATAAAACAAACTGTTATTTGTACAAGTCCATGACTCATACAGTTAAAAAATAAATCAAAGCCCACAAATAATTAGAGCTAAAAAAATAATCATACAAATTTCAATTTTCCAAAGGTTAACCAGGTTACAATAAGCCCATTTAGCCATCATATTTGATCTTACAAGTCTACTGGTTTTGCAGTTGGTAGCAGTTTCACTTTAGATATTGGATTCTTTGGAGAGCCTCTATAACGAATTCTTTCTTTTCCTGGAGCACTTCTTGTGATTGTAGATTTTTCTGGGGCAGCACCCGGAATATTTATATTTGCATTAACTTTTAAACTGGATTTTACTGTTTCATGATTGGTTAGATCTTCTAGAACAGACTTTGATGGATGAACAGTTGCTTTCTGTTCGTGGATTCCAGCAGTTCTGACAGAAACATCAGGCTTGTCTGATGGATTTAATGGCCTGCAACATGATTTAGATGTTAAGTCTAGCTGCTTACAAGATACAGAAACTTGGTTGTGTGTACTTTCACTTCCGAGTGGCAAAGCCATGGAATTCTTTGAGGGCTTTTCTGTGCCGGAGAATAGTGCAGAATCATAGCTCAAAGATTTAACAAGTGGTGAACCAACATCACTTGCTTTAAGCAGTTGAGAACTTACAGATCGTCTGTTAGCCTCCAATAAGGAATTCATTCTTCTTACAGACTGTCTAACAGGAGTACGTTGAAACTTAAGAGGTGGTTTAGTTTTGCTTGCAGAACTTTGATCATTTAATGAAAGCTTGTTAAACCACTGTATGTGGTCAGAAACCTTTCCATGGTCAGAAACACTTGATGTTTTAGTTAAAGTTTTATCAGAATTTTCAGCTTGCAAGGATAGGTTGCCTACCTCTTTTTGTGATTTAGGCAACTGCAAAGTAGGAAGCTGTCCTGCCACAGAAAGTTTAGCAGTATCTTCTTCCAGATTACAGCATTTTACCACACAGTTTTCAGCTGTTTGTGAGTGTGTTAATTTTATTTCCTCTTTTCTTCCAAATGAATCTAATTTGTTTAAGTTGTCTTTTGATGAACTGTTCTGAACTGTCAACTTGTCTTCCCTGGCTAGTACTTGAGGCACAGGAAGTTCTGTTACTTTTTTTATAGCTGGTTTTGGGACATGAAGTTCAATCTCAATAGAAGATTTGAAGTTTCTTTTCTCCAAAACTTTAATTTCATCTTTTTTTGACTGCTGTTTATCAATAGCATAAGATTGATTAACTTGGTGCAACAGCTCCCTGGATTTTGTATTTGCTAGGTTTTCAGAAACTTCTTCAGCTAACAATTCTCTCTTTGGACTGAGACCTGTGAGACACAGAGTTTCATTTAATGTTTCACCTGCTACATCTGAGAAAGGAGGTTTTGTATCACCTATCAAATTGTGAAGATTACTTCCAGATGCAGAGAAGGCTTGCTTAACTTTCAGTAATGTTTCTGCAGTTGAATTACTTTCCTCTTCACAAAGCAAAAGTTCTAAGCTGTTGTCTTGTTTGCTTACAGTTGTGGATTTGAATTCATCTGGAACAACTGGTGGCTTTCCAAATATCAAAGAAGAACCGATTCCCGTTTCGGGGTGTCCCGGCGGAATTCCCTCATTCCTGCTGATCACCTGAGAATCTCTAACAGTAGGACTGCTCCATGACATTCGGTGAACTACTTTATCGTGACATTTTGGAGTTAGCAAGTTTTCTTCTGACTTGCTCACATTCTTTGAACCTTAAAATAAATATCACAGTGTTTAAGAATAAAATCTTGTGATTTTAATGATCATTACAGGCAAAATAACTTCTAAAAAAGCCTAATTATCAAAGCAGCACTGAATTTAAAGATTGCTCCCTCAAATTTCAGAAATGTGAAAAAAGGTTGTAATATTAAGAACTGAAATCCTGTATCTCATCTTGTTTAACTAACAAAAGAGAGCTACTAAAATACACTAGAAACACGACCCTGTCCTAAACCAATTCTTGTTCCCCAGGAGCCACTAACATTCAAGTAAGTAACTTTTGTCCTACTGGCTAGAAGCACTTTTAATCCAATCGCTTTTATATCTTTATGGATAAAGCAAAAGTTTTCCCCATCCAATATATTCTGTTAGATACTTACCTTTCTTAGGGAATTTTTCATTGACACATGGGCTGAAGAATGCATCTCGTTTTGCACATTCAGTTCTGCTTTCCAAACCTTGCTGACTTGCAAGACGCCTTCCAATATTTTCAGATCTATTACCAACTGCACATCCTGATACAATATTCTTGAACAAACAAAAGGTGATAATTACTTTCATATAAACTTGTAATTCAGAAACTGATTTACAGAGGAACCTCCAGGAAAAGACTATGCAAATCAGCCATGGCAGGCTTTTCTTGGCCATACTTCACCTTGCCTTGATTCTTTGTCAGTAGGGAACAACCCACCTACAGTAAGGTAGGCTTAACCACTCTCTGAACATAGTGATTCTGTGCATAGGCTCTGTAATATCAGAAATTCAGGAACTGTGAGACCTGCTGATCATGAGTGTGGTGGGTTGACCCCAGCTGGCAGGTAAGCTCCCATCCACCTGCTTGGTCACTCCCCCCACTCCCCAGCAGGATGAGGGAGAGAATTGGGAAGGCAAAAGAGGAGGGGGCTGGGGAACAACAAAAAAACCCAAACCCACAAGTGATGCAAAAGCCATCACTCACAACAAGTAGACCAATGCCCAGCCAGTCCCTGAGTAGTGGCTACTTTGCAAAAACTCCCCCATCCCAGTTTTACTGGTGAGCATGACATTATATGGGATGGAATAGCTCCTTGGTCAATTCAGGTCAGCTGTCCCAGCTGTCCCCTCCCGCAGCCTCTTGTCCCACCCCAGCTGAACCCAGTACAAGCTGATCAGTTACTGCTATGAAAATAAACCTAAGGTTTCTTGTACTTGATAGCAGGTCCAGCCATGCTGTGATCCCTCCATTACCAAATAAGTCCTTCCTGCTACTGAAAAGCAATGCCCAAAACTTAGGGTTCAAATTTGCAGAGTAACAAGAAGACTGGGTTATAAGCAGAATACTTACTATTTCTCTGTTGCTTTTCCCCAAACCAAACTTCAAGCGTAACGACCTACGAACCATTTCTTTTCGGCTAATCTTTGGTGAAAAACAACCTGTCTTTCCTGATTCAGCCCTGGGAGGACAGAGGGGAAGAAGTGACACATAAAAAACGCTTTAGGAGGGCAATGAAAACATCCTGATGCTTATTTATGGTTATTTCCATTAGTTTTACTTCTTCTATCGGCTCCATTTTGCCACATTGGAAGATCTGGTGATTTTAAGATTACTATAAAAATGTGGTATGTTTTGAACACCAAAAAAAGATGATTTTTAAAGACAGACTGAGATTTTACACATCATTAGTCAAGGGGTCTAGACCTACCTTTCCCATTTATCTTTAGTTTCTGAGAGTTAAGGCGAATTACCTGTATAATTTTTTGCTTGCATGTCTTTTACTTCTTCTGTTCCCTGTACTAAACAGATGATTTTCACCACCGGCTGAAGGAGACAGCGAGGTTTGTGACGACTCAAGAGACACACAAGGGCTTGCGTCAAACTGAACTACAGGAACAAAATCATATTTACATGATCTTAAAATAGCCACTTTTTTTTCAGATAAAGATTTAACAGTTAATACAATAAAGAATAGGTTTTTAAACAGCACAGATTTGTTTGCTTATTTTGTGGAGTGCTGGCTTGAAATTACTTTGACTGCCATTTTTAGTTAATATTAAATGAGGCTGTTGCTTGTAGCATCCATAGAAGCGGCTGGATTGCAATTAATTGCATGCTACTGATATCAATACCTCAGTTAAGTTTCCACACTGCTATCATCAGATCAGTTCCTCAAATTTAAGAGCTTAAGAAAAATTAGATTCAGTCTTAATATTATTTGCCGTGTGCTTTTTTTTTTTTTTTAAAACACACCTAGCCAGATCAGGTAAAGCAACAATAAATGAAAGAGATGCTATCCTACTACTAAACTGTTTCATGAAACAGATGCAGTACTACTATCTTTAGAAAATGTCATTGCTTTTGTTTGCTTATCCATAGAAACAAGAATTTCATGGTGAGCATGAAATGATTTAATAAACAAAAGCAAGAAGTTTTATACCACTCAATTGAGGTAAAAAAAAAATTAATCTTCAGGGAAAACAAACATAGCCAATCTAGAAATTTGTTTTTACTCTAACTTCAGCTGGCAGCACATTAAAGAACCAAACAGAAATAAAATATGATTTGCAGAAGAGCCTGACATGTGGAAGCACTCTAGTAGAATGAAGTGATGTTAAAGCACTGTTAAACAAAAGTAAAACTTTTTCTGTAAAATTTTGAGATTATTTAGTATCTAGAGAAAACAAGAGGTGATTGGATTCAAGAAAGAACCTTTATAATAGCAACAATTACATTTCACATAGAGCTAAGACCAGCTATTTAAGTATTTAGGAGACAGAAGAAGGCTACAACTTTCAAAAGGTTGGAAGCATAGGCAGTCTTCATGGATTTGTGTGCTAAGACAGAAATGTGAGTATAACCTAGGTGATACAGAGGAACTGAAAAAGATAAAGGGGCATCAGGACTGCAGATTTGAGAGATTAATAAAACAGAAAACAAGAAACAGAATTTTGCTTTTGCTCAATCCATGTAACATGACAGTCACTGAAGAACATAAACAGACTACTTGCTAAGACAGGAAAGTAGTGCAAGGAACACTGTTAAGTGAAGATTATCCATGACTGCCTGACAAGAACAGAAGATTGTACATTTAAATTAAAAGCCACAAACAACCACTTCAAGCAGCAAGTTAAAAATGAAGGCACTGTACCTGATGCTGGTGTTGAGCTGCTGTTAAAAATGCTACTTGGTAACAACTCAAAAGCAAAACTATGCTTAAAAGATCGTCTCTTCTTGCTGGACAAGCCTTGAGAGCAATCAGTTGGAAGTTTACGCTTGGTACTTGGAGTAAGAACCACTGGAGTCACCGGTGGAAGGACTGAAATTCAGAAAACCAAATCTGCAATAACAGCTTAAAAGGTTGAGTTTACTAAAATATAAATAGTTGTTTTGTTTTTCCTTAAACTCGGAAAGAAAGTTGTAAAAGCTTAGCCAAAGTGCATGCATTTGAACAGGCAGGCAACACAATCAGTATAGCTCAGGGTTTGTTTTTTTCGCAAGTTAGAGTACCAGAAAGGAAAATCCAAACCCATACATTAATAAAATAATATAGGTATTAGGAGGAAAAACAATAAAGTATAGTCATCTTCTGTAAGTTTAAGAGACAGAGTACAAGTGAGAGAATTTCAGTCCTAGCAAATTTATTCCCAAGATCAAATGCTGCACTACTGCACTGAAGCCTTAGCATGCATTAGATAAAAAGCACAAGTTCAGTTGTGTAATCCTAGAACCGCACAGCCCGCTGCTGCAGTGATAGTAGCTGCTCCAAGAACTACAGTAAATGCAGTATCCTCAATAAATATGTAGCTATATTCAAAGTTTTAAACAATTTAAATGTAATCACTTATCTTCAACTAAGTTCTAGTTCTTCAGTTAAAAAAATTTGTGGAATATAGTTGACAAATCCAGAAGATACTGCGTGGGCTTTATTTAGTACAAATACACCAAATACCTACCGCTTCTGTCTTGTTGTGGTGTAGTGGAGGGTGTTCTGTTAGATTTAACTTTATTCAATGCTCCACTAACAATATCTGAAATGCAAGACACCAAGTAATCAAATTTAAATAGGAAGTTTGTCTTGCTCTATTTTCAACTCAAGTTTAACTTTTATTCTTTCAGAGAGAAATAAAGCAAATCAGTTTAAATGGTTGTTTTATGTAAAGAAAACTGTAGTCCAGATCTTCTCACCAACATAGTTTTTGTTGCTTTCACAATAGCTGAAAAATTCTATTTAAAAAAAAAAATTCATGCACAGACAACAGAAGTTTCTTGTAGAAAATTCTACTGGTCATTATAAAATTATATGCCTTCTGATTGCTTTTAGGCAAATCTAGAAGGTGTCCATGAAGTCTTTCTCACAGAAAGTCTCACAGACTTTCTCACTTTACTGGACAGTCATCTTGAAGTTAAAAATTAGTTAGAGCTTTGAAGTTAGGCTCCAAATAGAAGTATGAAATTTCGCTCTTGCAAAGAAATAACGCACAACATTTCTGTTAACTATGTGGTTTTGGTTTAGGGTGTTGTCGGGGGTTTGTTTTTTTTTTTTTGTTTAAAAGGCAACAATTAAACCCAGCAGAGTATATGCATGAACCATGAACTTTTACTGTTTTTCCTGCTTTTAAAAAGTGTAAAATGGAAGTATTTTTATTAAGTGCTATTGCTACCTACAGTTGTATTTCCATGCGTTCATAGCAAAGCTTAGCAAACTACAAGCTTGCAGTACTTCTTTTATGGTGTGTGGTAGATATCAGGTAGTTTTTAAACACTCATCTTTGAAAACAGATGAAGTGTAGTAATACTATGTTTTACTACATCTGGAGAAAGAGTAGAAGCTGCCTACCTCCAGAACCTTTTCCACAGCATTAACAAATTCTAACTGCTTCTCCTCAAAATTTTAATATTCAAACACTTATCACTTTGCAACCCCAGGATGATCTCCCTTCTTCAGAGTGGAAAAAGTATATTGCACAAAAAAACCCCATGCCTTAGCTAAACATATACAATAAAGCCTTAATTTCAATTGCTGTCAGGTTTAATATTCCAGGTACATGAGCTAAATAAATACTCTTATTTTTATAGCAATACATACAAGATCAGTGTTACAGTGGATTTGAATCAAGTCAAGCATACATATTCCATAGTATTTCCTCAAAGAGAATGCAGAAGAACCGAGAATATACCATTTGATGGTCCATATTTGGCAAAACAAACTATTGAATAGCTGAACTGGAAAAAAACCCAAACCAGATCCATGATATAAGAGCACACAGTATCCCATAATATCCAATTCAGAGTTACACTTCAAACCACACATGCCTTTTTATATCCTTGCCTTCTCATGAACTGACTTAAAGTATGCAATATCTTTGAGTGACCAAGTATAATTTCAAAACTAGCCAAAAAAAAAATTTCTTTATCAGTGTTCTGCAACAGGATCTGAAGTTGACTCAACAAAAAGCTGGAACATTAATCTGGCTTCACAAATCCAAACACAAGCAAAATAGCTTCTTTGGTAGGCAACAGACACACTAGAACAAACTCAAAGTAAATATACAATAAAGTGATGCGATTACTGAAGTCTTACGTAGATTTCGCAAATCAAACCCAACGAATTTCACAGGCACCTATTCTGCTTGGGGAAGAAGCAAGTGCTTAGGATCAGCATACCTGAAGTCTCAAAATAATTCTATTTTAGTTGCCCAAACTTTCACACAACATACCTACCCCCAACACTTCGGTGCCTCCTCTTCTTACATTCACTGGGAGATTCATTTTCACTGTCTTCATGGCCCCACAGTGAGGGAGTAGATTGAAAGGCATCAACACCTAACATTGCAGGAATCTTTTCCAAGATAAATTCTGGTACTTGTCCTGAATTAGTTGAGAAATATATATATTTTTTAAAGTTATTTAAATAAGTTGAAAAGAAAAGCTGTATACAAGTATGTGCAACAAGACATTTTGATAAACATTTATCATCTTACCAATTTCTGCTGCATGGTCAATAAGTGTTTGCACAACAGCGGCTTGCAAACGAATTTTTTTTTCTGTACTGGCTGACATCTTTTCATTTTCATTCGAGTGCAAGAGGTTGGGAGCAAAAATCACTGCCAGATTACTGCTATCCATTCTGTTTTCATTGGATCTTAACAAGAAAAGGTTTTATTACACAAATTATCGGGACATAAGCAGTGGAGAGAAAAAAGACCAAATAATGCAGTTGGGGCGAAAAAAAAAACCCCAAACCAAAACCCACCAAAAATTGGAGTCATTCACTTGAGTGCTCACATGTTGAGATTAATGTGTAGACTTATGCACCCCAGGCTAGGTAACGGCATGACTATGTTATTGAAATCAAGAGGTCATAGACCCCTGACAGTTTTGGGGAATGCAAGGTATCAGATTCTGTTAATTTTATCAATCACTCCTTTTACTTTCCAAAGAAGAATGAGGAATACAGCTATGAAAGAATGGAACAAAGTCAAGTCTCCAGCAAAATAAGGTTTCATAAAGAAAACACTTTGAATTTATGAAAGAAAAGACCATGACTGAATTCTAGTGAATGACTGCAGATAAAGTTTAAAGTCACAAACCACTTAGTTACAGCGGTTGCCTGGAAAGAGAAGTCATTAAAGGAATTGGGAGCTGTTTACAAGTACTCCCTTCACACTGACCTTAGGGACACAGTTCTCAGAAAGCTGAAGAAGTATCTCAAAGCTTCAATTGTTCTGTCCGCCATCAAACACGACAGCAACATGGTAGCAGTTTTCTTCTCATTTCCTAGCTGCTGAGCTTTGAAAAGGCCTTCCTGCAGGTGAGGTGGAAGGATGGGTTCTGGCAGCTCTCTAAAGAACTGTTTAAGAAGCCCTGCAACATCACATGGCAGTGCAGCTGAGAGGCAGTTTTCACCTTGATCCAATTTACTCTGAAATTGTTCACAAGAAACATGATTTGAAGTCTTCAACATACCATCAGATTTCTAAGTTTAGGCATTAATCCTCTAGCCTGTATCAGAAAAGACTGTCACATCTTCCCCATTTTTAGTTTCAACCTTGCAATGTTTTACTTAACTACAGTACCTACAAAGAGACACAAACGATGTTGTCAGACCACATGTGTTAATATACGTTTCCCATGTACGCATCCTTCTGGAAGAACATTGCTAAACAAATATCCTCACAGTATCCAGGGTGCATAACTGCTAACAAGTTTGTTCAGTCACAAGTGTATTCTCACCATCTGAAAAGCTGAAAATTTTCCCAGAAAGGGGGCGGGGGGGGAGTGAAGTATGCCAGTTTCTGGAGCAGATTGCCTCTCATTTCTAAAACAGGTAATGTTACCAGTCTACTTCTAGTATTAAAACTTAAACATTACTGGAAAAGTCCAAAAACTGAAACATGCAGATGATAAAGTGAAATGCAGCTTATTAAAAAAAAAAAAAAAAAGAGAGGCTTTAGAGAATACCTTCAAAGCTTTTAAACGAACAAGAGATCCAGACTTTCTGAAGAGTCCCTCGGTATGAACGTGTTCTTCCAGATATTCACAAGTATCAACAAGAAAGCTGAGGAAAGAACAGTAACATACTTCTGACACTCAGAATAAAGCTTGTTTTTTCCAGAAAAACTATTTCATGATAAATAGATAAAACTTAATATATAGGATAGTTTTCCGCAATGACAAGAAGTATAAAGAAATACAACTGAAAGATGGGGAATTCAGCACCACAGCTATCAAACTTCTGCATCCCTCCTTCCCCAACTGAAGCTATTCTTGTATTGCCCATAAGCTTTAGCAGGCCTGGAATAAATATTATGTTCCCTCTTCTGTCAAGAGTTCAGTACTATAAAAAGAGCAAAGTAAGCATAAATCTAAATATACAGTGTTAACTTACCTTGGAATATAACCGTATTCTGGCACAAGTGATTGCGGTAATGCATGAAAAGGTATTCCAAAGATTTTACCCTAAAATACAAAATTCAGTTAGTGTTATTCAAAAGTTGACAGGATTACCAGCAAAATATCACAGAAAAGCACATATTCCACAAAGTACAAACAGAAGGGTAGTTAAGACAAAAACCAAAGTCTTTCAGACAAAGAAGATAAGAGGTATTGTCAGGAAAAGCACTATCATCTCTAGATATCTGAGCCTATGCTGATTGTAGTTTCAGGTAACACCCTAGATTACTGTGAAAGAATAGAAAGGTTTTCTGCAGTATGTTTTGCACTTTTTATTTTACAAGGAGTCAGTTTTCCTGTAAGGCCCCCAAATCAGCAAGGATATTAAACAGACTGTTCTGG
The DNA here is from genome assembly GCF_000737465.1 of Haliaeetus leucocephalus. NCBI lineage: Eukaryota > Metazoa > Chordata > Aves > Accipitriformes > Accipitridae > Haliaeetus > Haliaeetus leucocephalus. Next base: position 4,345,750 of record NW_010972853.1, read on the forward strand.
AATCTCACCTTACCTTTTCAAATCGACTAAATGCTATTATTCTTCTTAAAAATCAACACAACACATTTGAAATAACCTCTTTTTTTTTTTAAAGTAATTTTTTCCTCACCTGAGGCACACAAGATTGCTGTTTCAGGGAGGATTAAACTCAACAGGACAGTCTAGAAAACTGTTCTGAACTCTCATATTTAGCATTTGTATTTAAAAACCTGTTATAACTCTATTGCCTTATAGCAGGAAATCAGAGTATCTGTTACATATTAGAAAAACAAGCAATTTCTTCAGTCATTACTACTGATGCTCACCTACAGCATTTTTTTAAAATCCGATGTTACTGCACAGTTGTTTCAGTTATAAAAGCCCACATTGCAACGTAACAACTTTATATTTACAGAACATTCAAGCCAGCCCCTCCCCAACCAGAAGAGGACTGGGATCATGCTCAACTTATCAGAGATGAATGCAAACTCTTGGTCACGTATACCTGAAATTCAAAGTGCTGAGCACAATGGGAAAATAGTTAATCAATAACTAACCCATTAGGCCACCTTGGGCCTATCTGTCCTACAGAAAACAAACATAACATGCTAAGGAGAGAGAAGCAACACATTTGTCATTGTATTCCAGGTTGCTACTAAAAGCACACACAAAAAAATTAACTCCAAGATACAATGTTTTTCTGTATTTACAAGATTATGTAATAGAGCATTCCAGTGGCTTGTAATTCAACATTTAAAATTCATAACTGATATCCTCACTTTAATGGGTTTTGTTCGAAATATCAGTAGTTTAAGTTCTCAAAATAAAGTTATGTTTATTGCCTTACAATAGAAATAGAATCCCCCCTAGCAAAAGAAATGTTATTCTATACTTTTTCCTACCTTGCTCACTTATTTAAATATATGTTTTCTTCCTTGTATAAAATTTAAGCACTACAGACAGCTATATAGGCATCTTTTATTATGACATACACATATTATTCACAGTTCTTATTACCCTCCCTTCAAATGGGGAAAAAAGTCTAGAACCATATGCTTGATATTGGGAAGGGAGAAGAAACGAATTCTAACTTTACTTTTGCTCTCTCCCCCTCCAAACAACCCAACTCAAGCATGTGTTTTTGCAACTCCTTTGGCTTATATTGACCAAAGGTTACCGCAGCATTTTGCAATACCTTCTCAGCCTTACAGAAAGCTCATTCTGAGAGTGCTGAGTTCTGTGCCATATCAGTTGCAGAGGATCTTGTTTAGGACTTGGTGGTGGCCCATGCTTTATAAATTAGAGTCTACTAGAAGATCAGCGTTCTGAAGTGGACTTCGATGCTGTATAAACTGGCATTCATTAGGATACTTTAAAGAAGAGTCATGAGACAGAAAACACACTTTTTTCCTTCAACAAATTCAAAGTAGGTAATTAAGGTAACAGGACAGATTTCATTCCTCAGAGCACAGGCAAATCAAGACCAGATCTGTCTGTACCAAAACACCCATCGCCACGTCTTGTACTAAGAAACCACGCAAACAGAGCCCTTCGAACCAAAAATCCAAGGAATCAAGTAAAATAAAAGACACAATGCCTTTAGAAGCTACACAGTAGCTACGTATTCCAAGAAATAATACAATGACTAAGATTTAAATTCCGTAGTGAGTGACATGAAGCAGAGCGAAGCGTAAAAAGCTCTTGCATAGACCAGCGGCACGCATGCGCGTCAGAGGGAGCACCAACCGCATTAACAGGAAGGGGAACACATCCCATTCACCCTCTGGTCCGCCCTGCAACGCTCGGGCCCTAAACGGGCGGGAGGCGGGGGGAATTCAGCGTCGCTAAACCGCTACCGCACTACATCACAGCACGGCTGTCCGGACCACCGTCTGGAGCCCTTCCTCGCTGAGGAAAGGGGGGGGGGGGACACGACACACGACTTCCCCACTGCAGGGATCACGACGCTTCCCCACGAGGGGAGGTGATGCCCTGCCAGGGGCTGGCAGCAGCAACAACGGCGCTACGGCCACGTCAGCGATGCCGGACTGGGTGGCCACCCGGCCTCGCCGGGAACAGAGGACCGGCCCCCGCAGCGGCGGC
>NW_010972853.1:4347884-4348096 GCF_000737465.1 Haliaeetus leucocephalus
GCCCGGCCCGGCGAGGGGAGGGGGTGCCCTCCCTGAGGGCCGCAGCGTTACCGCCCTCCCCCTTACCTCCGCGGCCGCCGCTCCCGGCTGCTTGGCCGCCGCCAGGCAGCCCCCGCTCTTCACTTTAATCCCGTAAGAGGCCCGGAGCTCCTCCAGCACCGCCAGCCGCACCAGCCGCCGCCTCTGCTCCGCCATCCCAGCGCCCGCCGCCT
>NW_010972853.1:4348117-4350179 GCF_000737465.1 Haliaeetus leucocephalus
CCCCCGCAGCCGCCTCTCAGACCCCGCTCAGCGCCATCGCGACCGCCGGGCCCGACCCGGCCCCGCGCCGCTGGTTACCGCCTGGCTCAAACCCAGCGCCCTACCCCGCCCGCGCCTCTGATTGGGCCGCTTAGCCGTTCGAAATCAGGGCCCAGCCGCCCAACGGTCCGCCGGGGCTGCCCCGGCCGCGCCTGCTTCCCGCGCCGCCTCTCAGCCTGCCTCAGCTGGCACGGGCCCGCCCGCCGCCTTCAGGCGATCGCCCTGGCTACCTAAAGGCCCTCCGCCAGGCCGCCAGTCTGGGGTGCTATGGCGACCGCGGGAGGACGGTGTCTGCCGGGAGCGCCTGGGGCCGGTTGGCGTCGGCTGAGGGGCCGAGCGCTGCGGGGGGCTGCCCGGTCTCTGGGCAGGGGGAGACGGCGTGAGCCAGCAACCGGGGTAGAACAACAGGCGCAGCAAGCGGGAGTGTTCGCAAACACAAAACCCAACACCATTCCCTTCCCCTCACCGCCCCCCTCCCCAGCAAGCTTCAGGCCAATGCTAGCAAGTTTGGGGTTTGTTGGGTTGGTTACTTGAAAATAAATGTTTGTTGGTTGCTTTGAAAATAAATTTCAATTTGAAATAGTAAACCACCGCGGTTTTATGAATAAACTGAATTTTTCAAGGAGGAATGAATATGCAATGTCAGCCTTACTTGATTGTAATGGTGGTGTATGTTGGAGTAGAAGAAAGATTAAGGATCTTTGCATCTGCTGCAGTCAGTGATGTTACTTTCTCTTGCGTTAGCTTTGATCTGTGCAGATCCATCTAAGGTGATTCAACGTTTTCTGTGGACAAAACCACAATTTGCAATTTAAGTGGCAGTTAAACCATTAGCACCAGGTTTGTTTGTACTTTCTCAATTTAGGTTTGCTCACCTATTCCATGCTATCTTCTCATATACCTTTTCCAGGAGGGTCATTTGGGGGTTTGCACTATTTTTTTGTAGGAAAAACTGCTGCTTTTTTTTTTTTTTTTACTTTCTACTCCGAAGGTAACTCCTCAAGTGTTAATAACAGTCAAATTAATGAAATGCAGTCTTAAATAAGCTTCCCAGCTTTTCCTTTATACATATCCTGGTACTAGTTCTAAAGTGAGTCTTACTTCACTGAGAGAAAGAGAATACCACAGAGCTTAGACACAGAATGATAATAACCACGTCATGGTGCTCTGAACACCTATGGACACAAAAGCTAGAGAATAAAACAAAAAGACAATAGCTAGAGTTTTTCCAAAAGTCATCAAAAGATAAACAGAAAAAAATCCTAGAAAGTTATGTGAAAGAAAGACCTAGCAGCAATAATAAATAGCAGATTAGACATAAATTTTCTTAAGTAGAACCCCAGGATTTTGATTATGGACATCAAAATCATGTCATTGAGCAAAAGTAATATTCCTCTAAATGTAGTTTTAGTGCAGCCTTACTGTAAGTATTATTATCTGTCCTGGCACTGAAATTACATGAAAATACAAAATTCCAAAACCTAAAATATCACTGATGAGAAAAGTAAAAGTAAAGAAATAAAATAAATAGGTATCATAGAATTTAGTTTAAGCAATCTCTATCAACTTAGTTTTCTGTAGTAATGGTGAATTACACAAGAGGGAGCTATGATCTGATAAATACATCAAACCTTTTCATGTCCGATATTTTCCATTCAGTATTCACATAAGAAAAATCACAATGGTAGCATGTGCTGTATTTTTTTCCCCCAAAAGCGATGGAGGTAATCTTTTAACATTTTGCAGAAGATATTTAAAGCCACAGTGTTATCTAGTAATTTTGTCAAAAATATTTGTTAAATATTTTAATATCCTTTGGGTGACTATTTTAACATATTTCTGCTTTATTTACAGGTAGAGACTGGAGCAGAAGAATCACTTTGCAAATAAGAACTAGGCACCTAATTTTGGAACCAGTTGTAGCCTCCCAACTGAAATCTATTACACTCTTTCAAAATCAAATTAGAAAAAATAAACAGCTATTTGGCTCCCCCCCCCCCCCCCCCCCCCCCCCCCCCCACCA
>NW_010972853.1:4350189-4392088 GCF_000737465.1 Haliaeetus leucocephalus
ATTTTTCGCCCCCCCCCCCCCCCGCCCCGAATTGTCTAAGAATTGACATGCCAAGCTTCTGGCATTTTAACTAATTCTAATTTTGAGAGGCTATGGGTAAAATCCTGTCCTGAATGAAGTAAATGGCATAACTGTCTTTTATCATCAGGAGGGCCAGGCTTACACTCCTTTTTGCATCCAGCATGTAATACACAAATGTATTTGTACACACACACACAGAGAGACATTCTTTTGCACTATCCATATATATGTGTATGTTTACATTTTGGGAGAAAAAAAAGCCACATGAGCACCTACATTTAATGTGGCATTCTGTGAATTTTGGAAGCTACTCCAGAAATGAGAGCTTTAAAAAAGAAGTCAAATGTTTACTAATTGTCTCATTTCAGCAATGACTCACAACACTCGGTGGTCAAACCAACCAGAAACTCAGCCAGAGGAAGCAGAAACAAGCTACTTCAACAAGCAGAGTAACATCATGAGGAGTACGGAAAACAGACCTTACTCGGAAGTACCCCTCCCTGAACAAACTCAGAATTTGGTGGAAAAGAGTGGAAGTATCCCGCATTCTGGCAAGACAAGGGCTGGTTTTGCCTTACTTCTTCAACCAAACAAGCTGAGAGCACAAAGATCATAAAGGCAGATCATGAAAAAGAAAGATCATGAGGGCAGAAAGCCAGACTGTACCATCCAGGAGAAACTGTGAAAAGTAGCTGCACAAGGGACATTTATGCATTGATGTCCTCAGAGTCTGACTGACTACTAGTACAGTTTATTCTGAATATCCTTACTCATTCTTGTCTCTTCCTGGCTTTCTCTCTTAATGAGGAATTATTTACTCCAGTTCCCAGTTGTCATCTCTCTGTGCTGTTCAGCCTGCATTTACGTTAGTTATGTCCCTTTTCCATCTCCCAATCCCTCTGCTGCTTTGTCTTGTCTTCAGTAAACAATTTTGCCCAGGACTGAAAGTGTTGTGGGGGATCAGTCTCATGCAGTCGTGTCCCTACTTGCAACCATTCAGAATTATGTCAGAAGCAAAACAACCTGGATACTCTGAATACCTTCGACATTTAAGGGTAACTATATCCCCTACCTCTTAGACTAGCTTGATGAAAACTAATTACAGATCAAGAAGGTAGTAAAGAAGAGGATTTAAAGTGTATTTGAAGTAAGAAAATATGGTTAGAAAGAGTGTCTTCCAAACTGACATGCAACATGAATTTCCTCTGAACCATGGTTTGAGGATAGAATAATTCCATTTAACCCATGTTTCGTTTGGGTTACAAATTTGGTCTCAACTTACTACCTTGTCACTTCAGGTTTTTGAAGGGCTATTGCAGAAAATTAGATATGACAATCTTAAAACCTTAATATCAATTGTATAAATTGTTAACTCTATATCTGAGCTCACTCCATATACAGATTTTGTGGGGACAGATTATCAAAGCTAACTCATTCAAGTTTGAATATTCCACACTAAGAATCATTAGTATTTTGTCAGAAATATTCTAAAACTTGATTTTGTGAAAAGTAGTAATTGAATTTGTTTTTTACATTCACTAGTGCTGTAGTCAAATAAGTTTTTCTAATGAAATTTTGGGACAGCTCTTGGAGAACAGCAGTATACAGCATACCTTTCCTCCATTTACTCTGCAAGACCACATGTTTGAAGGAATGGAGGAATCACCATGTGAGGGAAAAGATACCTGCATCTCTAATTTACGTAGGTGAAACTTTGGAAAAGCCTGAAGATTTCATAGGCAGATTCTAGCATATATAATGCTAGTATCTTGAGTCAGTGACTGAACTTCCATGCTTATTGCACTGAGGAAGCATTTTACCTATTTTCCTTTGGGGCTGGAGAAAGTACTTCTGATACCTTCAGATGCTAATTAGAATAAATCAATCAGCTGTGAGCAGGTTTCAAGTTCACCACATCATCTGAAACTCTGCTAGAAAATAAAGAATCAGAAAATGACTGAAAGTAACAACAAGATTTGTTGTTTGATTCTGTCTTGGAAACCAGCATGTGAAATTTAAAGAGTGCTTCTGATTCAAAGCGGCTTAGCTACTGATGATACCACACTGGTCAACTCAACTCAATGTAGACACTTTCTGTTGTAAGTGCTTGATGTTTTCAAGCATGGCTGAAGCTAAGAGTTTATACTTGACACTGTGCATGACATTTTACACTTATAATACATTTCATTTTATCTTAAACAACACTAGTAGGAAGACTGTTCTCTCCTTTCTGGTTTTCTCTCACTTCCAGTTCTTGTGCTTGAGTGGTTGAAAGGTCTGAAACCAGCAATTTACCTGGGATAGAATGATTTAATAACTAGATGTGCAATCTTCACCTGTGGTTTTCAACCCTAAAGCACAGAATTTAAAATAAAAGGTGTTAAGATACCTGTAACAAGGACAATGTTTTAAGCTGTTACTCAGTGCAGAATATTCTCCGGTAAAACCAAAACATTGATCTGTACATCAAGCTGCAAGATGTGCCTTTAAAATAAAAGCAGAGTTGAACAAGCCATCTAACAGACACAGACTTTCACATCTGCTGCTTAAACCACAGCTGACTTCATGAGTTACAATATAGATTGATACAGCCATAACATACTTAGAATAGGGATAAGATTTATATTTTATTGACAACATAGACAGTGGGACAGCTTAAGCAACATGTAAGCAAGGCAGAGCAACTGATGGTCTGCTCAAGGTGGAAATAATAAATGCAGACTAGTAACATTCACCTCAGTAGCTTGCAAATACTGCATTAGAAGTTAAAAGATATAATAAGCAATTGGTTTGCTTCCTACCTTAGTAGTAACATTAAAAAAAACCAGAGGTACCCGTAAAGAAAAGAGTCAAAATGGAAAGGCAGAAGTTGCATTCTCCAGTTTAAGTAAGGTTTATTTAACAGAAATCTGAAAGGTAAAACAAGGCTAAAGCTAACACAGAAGTTGATGATGCATATTTCCACCTTAATATACGTGTATGATAACTGGGAATCCGGGGGAGGACCCAAGTACCTAAATACATCCAAAAGCCCAGGAAAGATTTCCCAGAATTCAAGCCACTGTCCTGGAAAGCATGCTTTTGTTTAACAATACTAGAAAAAAAACTTAGACGTTTCAGTAGTTCTACGAATAGTAGCCTATAGTAGATAGAAAAAACATTCAGTGCTTTGTTGACGTCCTAGGCAATATTAATAATTCAGGATAAGTAGCTGCAGGGTGGATAATCTTTTACCCCCATTCAATTTTCCTAGAGTGCTCCATTTCTCAGCAAAGATACACATAGCAGTCTTTTGTTTCTGTTCAGAATAGCAATTCTATGTTTAGGTTTTTACATTCAAGATATACAAAGCAAAACCAGTTTGAAATCCTGGCATGACAGATTTATTTAATAACAATTTAAAACAGATTCTAACATTTGTCTTGGATGTTTTTTTGTTTGTTTGTTTTGGGTTTTATTTGTTTGGATTGTTGGGTTTTTTTGCAGGGGGAGGGCTGGGTGGGGTGCGGGAAGTGGGGTAGCTTTTATACCCAGTATTTTTATTTTAGACTTGAAAAAGAGCCGAAGTGCTTCAAGGCTTATCTGTTTTTTTCCCACCTATACCAGTTGGTCTTACAAGAGCTATTATCTACAAACCTGGTCTAGGGATATAAGTAGGATAATGACAGTTACCTTGCCACTGATGTATAGAAATGTGTTTGTTTGTTTATATCTTGCAGAGATACAAGTTTATTTGGAAATCTGGGTCTTAGCTGCTGCTGCACCGCTTCCCACATCAGCAAAGATTGCAGACTTCCTCAGCAAGTTCTCAAGGCATCTATTGCAAGTCTCCTTGTTCTCTAAATGCAGGGACAACAATAGCTTATTCAGTCTCAAGCAAGGTCTTAAGGACAGAGCAAAATGGTAATTACTTCCCTTTCAAAGGAGAAAAAAAAAAAGCAAAAAGGGAAGAAGGATGCAGTACCATAGATTTAATGCTGCTATCAGACAAAAAAAACCCAAACCATAATAGTTTCCTTTAACCAAGTCTGAATCAAGGGTCTGTAGTGGCACTCAGAAGAAAAAACATCTCTTCCTCTCACTTCTCACCCTCCATTTTCTTTTTAAATTCTACTTAATATGAGCTCTTTTTTTCAGCACATCCCTTTCATAAACTTCCTGGTAGGTAAAGGAGAAATTTATTTTTTTCATCAGCTGGCTCCCCCTAATATGTTGTGAATCCTAGAACTTAAGGGTAATACTCAGGTAATAGGAATTTTAATTTCCTTTTCTCAACTCTAGGTAAGTAGAGATTGCATTTAGAGGATTATGGAATGTTTCTGGCAGGATATTTTAATTTTGAAATAATAAATAGTTAATTCATTGAAGGGTCAGAAATTTTATATCCAAGGCAAAATCGGGGTTTTTAAAAACTCTCTGTGTCAAGAATTCAGTTTATTTGGGTAAACACTATTTTAGAATACAATTGCATGAAACTGACTTGAGCTGTAAGGGAAGCAGATGCTAGGCTCTATGAAGTTATTAATGGAGTTGAGTCACTGAACAATTCTGTCAGTATTTGCTATGTGGAGAAATGATTTCCCATCCGCTCTCAGCAAAGAGTGATGGGTTGTGTGTTTTTCTGCTTTTGCATAAGACTTTCAAGTGTCCTATGTCCGTTATATGTGCACCATAGCTCAAGAGATGTCTCTTCCCAGTTCCCACTTCAGTTAGAAAGGTACAGATGCATCGCCTAGTTAGCTTGAAAAATGAAGCAAAGGCAGTATGGTTTTGTGGTGGATTGACCCTGGCTGGACGCCAGGTGCCCACCAAAGCCGCTCTATCACTCCCCGCCTTAGCTTAGGACAGGGGAGAGAAAATATAACGAAAAGGCTCGTGAGTCGAGATAAGGACAGGGAGAGATCACTCAGCAATTACCGTCACGGGCAAAACAGACTCGACCTGGGGAAATTAGTTTAATTTATTTCCAATCAAATCAGAGTAGGGTAATAAGCAATAAAACAAAATCTTAAAACACATTCCCGCCACCCCTCCCTTCTTCCAGGGCTTAACTTTACTCCCGATTTTCTCTACCTCCTCCCCCCCAGCAGCACATGGGGACGGGGAATGGGGGTTGTGGTCAGTTCATCACACATTGTCTCTGCTGCTCCTTCCTCCTCAGGGGCAGGACTCCTCACTCTTCCCGTGCTCCAGCGTGGGTCCCTTCCACAGGCTGCAGTCCTTCAGGCACAGACTGCTCTAGCATAGGTCCCCCACGGGTCACAAGTCCTGCCAGAAAACCTGCTCCTGCTCCTGCTCCAGCATGGGCTCCTCTCTCCATGGGGCCACGGGTCCTGCCAGGAGCCTGCTCCAGCGCGGGCTTCCCACAGGGTCACAGCCTCCTTTGGGTGCACCCACCTGCTCTGGCGTGGGGTCCACCCCAGGCTGCAGGTGGATATCTGCTCCACCGTGGACCTCCCTGGGCTGCAGGGGGACAGCCTGCCTCACCATGGTCTTCCCCACGGGCTGCAGGGGAACCTCTGCTCTGGTGCCTGGAGTATCTCTTCTCCCTCCTTCTTCACTGACCTGGGTGTCTGCAGGGTTGTTTCTCTCACATATTCTCACTCCTTTCAGCTGGCTGCCATTTCTGTGCCCCAGCAACTTTTTTTTCCTTCTTAAATATGTTATCACAGAGGCGCTACCACTGTTACTGATGGGCTCAGCCTTGGCCAATGGTGGGTCCGTCTTGGAGCCGGCTGGCATTGGCTCTATCAGACATGGGGGAAGCTTCTAGCAGCTTCTCACAGAAGCCACATCTGTAGCCCCCCCGCTACCAAAACCTTGCCATGCAAACCCAATATCGTTTTTTTCTCTGAAGAGATATGCTTTTGAGCCACTGAAGTAATCGTGCTGAGAATGCATGACTGAGACAATGCATTCATTCTGAAGTCCTATGTTTCTAGAGTTTAAGGGTTAATAAAACTTCCTGGGGAGGAAATAAATGCTTCAGAGTGGTATAATTCTGGACATGGAAAGGAAATTAAGATTCCTCTTATATTACTCCACATCTATAGAATACTTGAGATTAGAAGTGCTTCAGAAACTATTTATAGGACTCAGCTCACCTTCTGAAATCCTCAGTCAGTTGAAAGTACAAAGGCATTGACTTGGGCAGACCCCAAGGCAAAAGTTAGATGGGACACTAAGCATCATGTCTTGTGCCACAGAACTTGTCACAAATATTCCAGAAGGATAAGATTTTAGTTTTTCATTGTTGCCTTAGCAAACTGTTATCATGTTGTGAAAGTAGTGACTCAAAGGTAAAATGCCTTATTTATTTATGGCCACACATCAGTTTTCATAGATTATCATAGAGTTTAAAGCCAGAAATGACTCTTAGATTGTCTGGTCTGAACTCTTGTATAACATAATCCAGTAATTTATGTACTAAGGGGAACAACTGATAGTTAGACAGTTTTCTAATGGGAGAATGATGTGTGTTTTACTCTCTTGGGCACAAAAAAGTGAAAATTGCATTCCTTGGCAAATGCTGTACCTGTTACGAAATTGTATAAAAGATGGGTATAAACCTCTCCTCCAGCTACACTGATAATAAAGCAAGAATCTGAAACTCCATTTTATAGTCTACCCAGTCCTCTAGGCCTATTTTGAAGAAGCCTGCCAGATCATTACTGGAGGAAGGTTTAGACTAAACAACTAATTTCTAGATTTCAGACAACCTTTGATAGGAGGTAAAGTAGAAGGGAAAAAAAAATGCCCCTTCTTCTGGTGGATCTTCTGGGCAGGTTCATATTCTAGATGCCTTAAGAATTTGAAAATCAAAGAGCAGGAAGTTTAGATACTTCCAGTCCTGGGTGGAAGCTGAGTGGGGGTTTTAAAGTTGCTATTTTGGACTTGTGCCTGCAGTGGGATCTCGGGTGGAATGCAGCTGCCCAAGTCTTATATGAGGCACCCAAGGCTTTAGTCAGATCTGCCATAGCATGTCTGAAGTAGAAGCTGTTCTGAAATCTTTAGAAGTTTAACTCCAGACCTAAATCTTGATGTTTTCTCTCCTGACTTTTGATCTCTCCCTTTCAATCGGTGTGGGAAGGAGAGACGGTAAAGCAAGCTGTGTATGGGAAATTAAACTGAGAACAAAAGCCTGTCCAAATTATGCAACAATGATCATTATGCTATAAAATTGCTCATCAAATGTGGCTGTCATTGAAAGATATTAAGATTTCAACAGTTATTTTCTTGATGAAGACTTAATTTCTTGCATAAAAAGGTTTTTAAGCTTAAAGCGATGCCTACACAATTAGTGTCCTTTGGTTTTTGGAATGTTTGAAGGGTGCTAAAGGATTTAAATGTTATAGAAGTATTTTTTTGTCACTACAGATCAGTAGTCTCAAACTACTTTCACAATAGCTTTATAATTTAAACAATTTACAAATGTAATGTGTCACTAGATACAATGATCACTAGATCATTTTGCAATGGAATGTATGTAGTTTTAGGAACTCAGAGCAGGCTTTGAAGGCTGTGGTGCTGTATCTAGGGCTAGAGTTGGGATTGGACAAAACAAGCAATAACTGAATTTCATCTGCCAATTCAAAGGATAACTTCACTGGAATACAGCAGAGAACAGAATCCACAGATTCCCTCTTTTAACCCATTCTCTGTTTCTCTTACGGAATGGGGTTTTCCTGTGTGCAGTGAGGCAGAAGTAAGGTGTTTTAACATACCAACAGTGAGAATGTTCAAAGAAATAAAATCTGTAGATAATATTCATGATGGTGGTGTTGTTTAGTTTCACAGACTGCATAGTGATGTACCCATATCACTGGAAGGCTCTGCTGTGCATATCTGTAATCAAAGTGCACTCTCTGGCCTAGGAACAACAACCTGATGTGTGGTTTTAAGCAAACTTATTTTGAAGAGCATGCACAGGCTTTTCTTCCTCAGTTTTCCCCCTAGTCATCCTATACGCATCAGTTACATGGTGGGTTGTGGGGTTGTTATGACACCCCAGTGCTTGGGATAGGAAATCTGTTTCTAACTCTGTTTTTCTCCTGCTGTGTGGTCCAGGGCTCCTCTAAAACCTTCAACTGTAAAAGGCTCTCTGTCTACCGAATGTTTAAAGGACAGTAGATAATGATTTTGTGGGTTTATTTATTTAATATATTCCCCCAATTCATTTTTACATTCTTTCCATCTTTGGAGTTGCTTTATCTATTTTCTTTATACAAATTATTTTTTTTTCCTCCAGTAGAAAAGATAATTGTATATGAACAAGAATATTCACTGTTACTTTTGTTACTTCTTTTTTTCCCTTTCCTTTTCTTTTTACACATTTGTATTACAGATGTGCCTGCTGGACTTAGCTAGCATTTTAGCCTCCCTATGCTAGATACTATGTAAATCCAGTAAGAGACAGGACCTATTAGGAAAAGCTTGGACTCCAAATAAACAAGGCAGCATGTATTATTAGGTAGAATAGGCACAGATCAGTGATACAGCTTGTCTAGGAAGGTCAATGGCTAAGCTAAATATAGAATCCAGGTCTCTTGAAATGCAGTCCCACTAACCACCCACCCATGCAACTTCTTTTTTCTTAAAGCATCAGTAATTCTAACTGGGTAGAAACAGTGGCACTGTGTGACTTAGACATGCATTTCTCCTATACGGCCCGATCCTGTTATTTGTAATAAATACGAAGACTTCTAATGGCTATTGAGTCCAGCTCATATTGAAGAGCAAATCGGTAAAGGGAGCATACCATCAAATAGGCTTACGCAAGCAGTTCAACCAACACACCAAGTACATTTTCACAAGTCGGGACTGGTTAGTAAATATGACGGAGAAAAAAACCAAACAAAGCTCGATTTAGACAACTTCTTTATCATCCATTTTCGGATCTGAATAGTCTACTGACAAACTTTTAGAGAAACCAGACACAAACGTGCAGCATTATTGTAGGTGGCAGTAGTAAGGTCACATTTATTACTCCTATTTTCATTATAGTTACTTTTACAAATAGCACTGACATCTCACTGTCAAAAGGTTTACATGTGAATGTAGTTAGAAACAGTCTTGTTATCTACAAAGCCACAATCCTGAAACCTCTTACACATATAGAGACCTTTCAATTATTTGTGGGTGGATCTTAATCCATTTCACAGACTCGGCATGTTGCAAGTGCAGAGAAGCTCAGTTCAGGTTTCCGTGTGTGACTACGGGAACTGGATCTCTGCAGTGTAGGTATGTCTGGTGTGGTCATATGTGACCCAGCCTCGGGGGACGGGGTTTGTCATTTGGGAGCGGCACCACACAACCGTGGTGGCTCTGCAGCTTCCCTTGCTGATAAAAATGTATGTGGCATGCCTCACTGCGTGAGCTAGCAGGCTTTTGAAATTGTCTGCACTTCACAGCTAAGCATTGTTCAATGGTTAATCTTTTCTTTATTACATCTCATCGTATATTCTTCTAGCTTTATTACCTAAGTATTGTCTTATGTATGTTTTAACTGTGTTATCTCATTCCTCATCACATTAGATAAATGAAAACTGACCATATTTAGTGTCAACGTCGCCAGGATTCCTATTAAAATAAACTTGAAGTTTCACGTAGTAAACCTGTTTATTTTACAGGATTACAATTAAGTGTCTGCTCATCTATTATTTTCAATTATTTTAGAAGAAAACATAAAAGATGACTGAAAGAGACTAAATACATGGAGAATGACAACTTAAGAGAAGGCAGCAACTCAGAAGACAAAAGAACAGAAAAGTTGCTTGAGACAGTTAACGAAAGAGGCAAATAAGAACCGACTGATGTATACTTAAATTTCCTCTGTTCTTTATGATCTCTGGAGTTTTGCACTGTTTTTAGCATGATTTTCCAGCTTGCCATATTGGACTCTTTCCACAACTTTACTAGGCAAGCTAGTTCTAACTATGTATATATAGCTATTTTTTACATATATGTTATTTATATGTTATTTTATTTTTAGCTAGTTATTTTTGCTCCTAAAAATACACATAAGATCAGCATTCATCTAGGAAATGCAGAAGTTCTTCTGGTTTTTTTTTGTCTCATGACTACCAATAAGTTTAGATACTTACTGCAGCTGAAAAAAATTACCTGCCTTTCACTTGAAGGCATTCACACTGGTGTCAAGATATGTCAAGATCTTTTGCTGTGCCACCTCCAGTGAAAGGCTGTCAAGGTGAAAACGCTACATGTCATCCTAGCTTCCCACGCTACATCCAATTTTAATTTCCTCTTAAATTGCCACAATATCTTGTGAGTACTGTATTCTATCATTATAATCCATGTTTCCTTCAAAAATAAAAAAATAAAGGAATACAGCAAAATAAAGAAATACTGCACTTTTCAGATTGTGGCATTTGTAGCTGTTTTTGGCACAAAGGAAAAGTGAAAATGAGACATTTCCAACAGAAACAGACTATGACTTGCACATGCTTTTGGAGGAAATTTTGCCAGGAATGGAAGACTGGCATCCACCAGTTTCAGTGTCACAACTGTAGGACTGCTCTTCCCCTTTTCAAATTAGATAGTTTTCCCCTTACCAGTCAGGTACTTCTTTAAATAACCTACATCCTGTAATCCTCAAACAAGCAAAACTTCCCGTGTTCATGTTTTGGAGGAAACAAAGTTATTAGCACATTATTGCATAAGCATATAATTTCTTCCATTTGGTTTAATCTTTCATAAATATACAAGCTCTCAAGACAGCTAAATGTAGAATAAAAAAGAATTATTGGAATGTGAAGAAATTCTAATTTCAGTAATTTCTACATCCATTTATTTATAGCTTTATGAGACATTATCAGGTAGCTACAGAGATACTTAGCTCTCTCCATTGACTCTGCACAAAACTATCCGTTTAAAAACCTGCAAAGATCAAACAATTCCTACGTTGGTTATGTTAGCTGCAGAAAAACCACCACCCCTGAAGCTGATTTCCTGCTTCAGAAACCATAAGCTAATTGCAGAACAAAAGGTATGTTTTGAGAGGTCCTTGCTTTCAGCAGTTACTGCGTTAAAGCATATCTGATGCAGAGCAGCTTGTAAATGTTTTGCTTTGTAAATGTTCTGTGAAGAAGATATTCTGCTTGATGCATGCTGTTAATACTGCTGGATGCGATGATATAGCATGAAGAAAAGCAAGCTGCATCCTTTAGTGTCAAAATCTTCAGTTTCAACTGCTCCAAAGAGCATGTATTTGGGTAAAGAGTAGGCGCTGCTTTTTTTTCAGTCAACTGTCATCTTTACCAAGTCACTTTCCACCTGCTGCTTTTTTGAAAAATTACAATCCTTCCCACTCTCTTCAAGTCAGTTACCAAGATTCAAACCCATGGTGCCAAGATAATGTCTGTTACATGACTGACAATGAAAAGAACAACATGAAGAGAGCAACAGGTAACTTGTGGTACTTGGCAGATTGGTTTTGTGTTTTTGTAAAAAATTATACTCGTTGATACTTATTACTGATTTATTGTCTGGTGATGATGACTCCTAGTTTTCTACTCATTTTTCAAAGCCAAATGTTCACTGTATTTAATGTCCAATTTAAACTCAAGTTTTTCCATAAGTAAAATTATTACGATTAATTAATGAAAATAGCTTAGACTTTAACACCTTAAAAAATACATTTTCAGAAAACAGCTTCATTATCTTAGGTATTCAGCTTCTAAAAGTATTTAGGCGATACTGTGGTTGGTACTGCTAGGCCTGTGTGACGCTGATGAGAGTTTCATTTCTGAAAGATGATAGGATGCCCTTAACCCCAGACCTTCTAACCGTCTACATTAAGGTCTCTTCATCTAATCCCCAGGAAGTTTGCTTCGTGCCAGGGCCTGAAGTCAGTCGCGTGGCTCTGCCAAGCTGCCCCTGTCTCCTCCCCGCTGCGTGTTTGAAACCCGTCTGTGTGTGAAGGGCTCGAGCATAGGAAGCCAAGTAGAAGTAACTCCACAGCTTGCAGGCCCTGGCTTCCCATCCGTCGGCACTTCACTTGCTGCCCCTACGAAATACAGTCCCGTGATGGACGGACGTGACTGCTTCACGGGGCGGGGGTGGCATTATCAGCATTACGTGACCAGCCGAGGGACAGGGTACAAAGACAAGGTGCACACAGGAGAGAAGAAAAAGGGTTACAGGGCTTCAGGTGCTGAAAATGATCTCACCGATCGTTAGCACAGTCAGTGTTACCGTTTAGCTTCTACCACTAAGACCTGGGGCCCTAAGTTAAACAGATTTCATAAAGTTCGCTGGAATAGTACTTAATAATTAAAAGAAGGGCTGTAGGGTTTTAGGAGCTGTTTGAATTTAAATGCCATTTTGACTGATTTTCTCAAAATATCTAGGACCCGATGCACAGCAATAGTCAGCACTAAGAATAGCTGGTGTAGTCACCAATGGGCACCCCCAGAGACCTGGATTTGCCAATCAACTGCAGAGAAAACTGAAATATCCAGAGTGACTGGCACTTTTGAAAACAAAGTCCAGATGTAGATTTAACGTTTTAAATGCTCTGATTTCATCCATTAAAAGACTTTCAAAACTTGTGGGTGTGGATATGAAAACGCTTCTCATACATTATTATCAGCACTCTTGTTTTTCCTGGTTCTTATTGATTATGAGCCTAATTAACTTGTAAATCAACAGCAACTCCATTAAAATCCTTCTGGCTTTGTAATGTTCTAAGTGGTCTAAGACAAAATAAATTACTGTCTAAATGTCTAAATTTATATAAATATATATTTTATATATAAGTATTTCAATATAAGCATTTAATATAATAAGCATTTCAATTTAAGCTAAACAGAACTCATAAAATCTTGATGAAATAACTGTAGACTTCAATATTGTACAACTATGATTTTATAGAAGTTATAACACAACTTTTGATACCTATGTAACTTTTGTTATGGAACTAATACCGTTGTTCACATGCACCAACATTGGACACTTGCTATCAGTAAAGTCAAGTAAGTTGGTTTATATTAACCAGGTAGGAGCAGAACTTCAGTATAGTGCTTATTGGCCTAGAAAAATATAACTCTTAGACAAAGTTCTCTGTCAAGTGATGTAAAATCTGCACATTGTACAGAGATAAATTAGGATCTTCATTCAGTGCTATTGCAAATGTTTTCTCATCATGGAGGTTACACTATAACAAGTAAATACCTTATACACTTTTTGTATAGCAGCTTTCCTTCTAAAAGCTCAAAATATCACACAAATGACATGTGCCACTCTTGTGAAAATCCATCCTTCTACAAAACTAAGGGTTAGCACCAAGATTCGTGTAAATACTTTGTCAGGGTTTTTTTAGACAGACTATAAAAAAGCCTGGCTTTCCTTCGTATCCTTTGAATTTTGCTACCATTGGCAATTATTTATACTTGCCTCGCATAATGAAAGGAATAAAGCAAGGGGACGCTAAAAGAATTGGCTTTTGTGGAAAAAAAGAACAAATCCAATTGTCTAGAAAGGCATTAGAGAAACCCTTCAGAGAGAAAGTAAGATATTATTTAGATTAAGGCTAATGATAGTCAAGACAGAAGTAGATATATGTGGTATGAAGACATTTAGAATGTAAATTAGAAAAAAATTTCCAACCATCAGGAAACTAAGGTTCCAAAATAGCCTTACAATAGGAGTAATGGGGTAAATAAGCTCACTGGCTCTAGGATGGCACCTTATTACTTTACAAAAGAGATTTCATGGTTGCCTGTAAAAGGGAACTAGACTGAGTGACTCAAGAAGTCATTTCTAATCCTATGTTTCCAAATTCCACTTCTTTGTTTGGGTGGGGGTGGGGCAGAGAAAGGTTTATGTAGGAAAGTGAATCATTAATGTCATGTCAGATTTTAAAAGGAGAAATAAGGTAGTGCGTTTATATTCTCAGCCATCTAAACATAAATATGGAGGAGAGCAGTAAGAGAATGTGCAAGACTAGGTTCAATTGCAAATAAATACAGTAGAGTAAAAATGATGCAGTGGCTTTTATTATTTCATGCCTGTGAAATGCATACCTATACTTTTCATATTGGTCTTGTAGAAAGAAATTTTAATAGTACTGTCCAATTTATATGCAGGTACATTAAGTTTCTATACAGGTGAGCAGGCTTCCAAAATCATATGTGTTAATAGGGAAAGATGGGAATCTTCTGTAAGGCAATTCAGACCACCTAAATGGGGCAGCAGTTTGACTTCTGACACAGATGGTCTGAATAGCCCCATAGAAACGCCTTCCTTCTGTCATTGACTGTAGAGCACTAATTTAGTCTTCCAAGTTGCGGGCCTAAAATTGAGAATGGAAATAATTCTTCTTCATTTTCCTAAATAAAATCTGTACAGATATGAATAAGGAAAGACCCTGCCCTGAGGATCTTATGATGAGAAGGCAGAGCATTTCAAACACTTTGCTACTTTATAGGAAGCTAGCCATTTCCAGTACGGCTCCAATTACTCTTTATCAAATCAATTAAACCTGTACAATATTATAATAAACAATATATTTTTGTGCAAGTATCTTTGTATCAATATCATTACCTGCGTACTTGTGATGGAGTGAAGATGTAGTTTTATTTATTTTTGAGGTAGAGATGTAGTTTTATGTACTCTTACAATTAACAATTTTGTATTTAGTCAAATAATGCAAATAAAGCAACTAATGCATGTTACTGTTACAGGACCAGTTTATTAGTTTTCTTTCCTCCTTCTTTAATTAAAAAAGATTTTTAAGCCCCATTTCCTAATAAATAGCAACCTATTAAAAACAGCTTGCAATTTAAATAGCTGCTTGTCTTTATGTTTAGCTAACTACCACTGAAAGAGTAAGATGAAAAAGGTTCTTTGTTTTGCTATGTATTACTTGCTGAAAAATCAGATATATCAAGTGCTATCAGATATACTTTAGTCAAGTGGGTCCTACCAATTTTCTTGTACTTTATACAACAGAGGAGAAACAAACATTAAAATTACATGAGGTAAACCAACAGAGATAGCAGTAAAAGACAGGTAAGTCATCTAATTTTATTTCTAATTTGTTTTTCAAATTATCTAGATACTAACTCAATTGATTTCATTAAATATATGTAAGCGTTTATGCTGAACTTGCTTATGTGCCTCTTCAGTAGCATTTCATGCCACAGTTTACTTGGCAGATACTGTAAAATAACAAGTAACTGAAAGGAAAACAAATTTCACTCATTATCAGGAATGTCATTCACATCTGTGGCTAGCTGTGTTGTCTGACACATGGGTGTTGTGTCTCTGCACAGAAATTTATTTTTCTTCTTCTTTCTTGTTCCCTAATGGGAAACAAGCCCCTAGGTCCAGAGCTCAGGAGGGAATGGAATTTCCACCCTGTAGCATTCCTCTGAAACCACTCTCGGGCTTTGAATCTCTCCTTCTCTGCTGGTAATGGAATCCCACACACAGCCAGTCTATACTAATGATTTTAGTTGCCTCCAGCACCACTTATGACTAAGTGCAAAACCCTCTCTTCTACCTCACTATCCCCCCACCCTGCTGAACCACAAGTCTAACAAGATAACCAAGCCTTTTTCTTCTAAGGGCTTCTTCACAGTGGAGCTAATTATACACAACAACATGAACATTTCCTTTGAGAGTTAGCAATAAAGACACCATGGCCATCTGTGTGTTCAGGAACTAAAACTGCTGTACAAGTATGTGTATCTAAGTTAGCCGTGAGTTCCTCCCAGTATTTTTACAATCTGAGGGCAGAAGATGATAAACTTTTAAAAATCTGTATACATATTCTATCACTTTATAATGTTACATATTGCACAATGCCACCCAGTGTTGTGAGAGAATGACAGTCTACTCTAAGAAACGTGTTCATTTCAGGTCACATCTGAGAAATTTACAGTACTAGAGTTCTTGTTGTGCAAACTGTTAACCAAGAAAGCTTACCTGTTTTTTTAGTTAAAAGTTAATCATTCTGTGTCAACACAGTGCAACCCCAGTTCTAGGCAAGGGATCATTCTGCTGTGGGTGTGTCACTCCTCACATACAAGAGCTTGGGAAGTTTTTAGGCATTTCTTCACCTCTCATGCATTGCACCAAGGATAAAGGGTGGGTTGCTTCTATAGAACTTCGGTTTTGGCATTATTGTGCCTTCCTAACTCGTGTAACTATACTTGGACTTTTTAGTTAGCTAGGCTAGTAAAGATATCTTTTCCTGATTTTTTCCCAAGTGATCTTCCTTGTAATTTCCCAAAAAGTATCCCTTAGATGTTTAGGATGTCTGGTTTCATCTATTACTTTGTGTGTGAGAGAACCACGCAGTGAATGATGGGCATTCTGATTGCCTTGACTATCTGACAGACTCCTACATCATTGGAAATGCTCTACAAATCCTTTACTTGGCATGTTCTTAAGGGATGCAAAGCTGCACATACACTTCCTGAGAAATCCATAGGACTGGTCTTGGATGTAGCAGCACATTATTTTTCTGGATATTTCAGCAGGGAACCTAAGAATGTAAGTGCAGGTTTCCTGCACAAATCTTCACTTTCAGAACTGGATTTAAAAAGGGAAGATAACCTCAACACATTCTCCCCATTTCTCTTCAGTAATGTCTCATAAAATGAGCACCAGAATCACCCTGTTGATACCACATTATTGTGTGACCAAGCATGCATGGATATGCTGCAGGTAAAGAAGCATATACATGTATTAGATCCTAGGGTGACTAGCAAGGTCTTCATACTATTTTATGTAACACACATTGAGATAGTTAATACAGGCTATGACAACAAACACTGTAGCTAGTTTTGTTTTAAACAAAAAGGCTAAAGCAAATTATTTCACATATCATGAATCAGCCAAGTTCTGAAAACATACATTGGTGTAAGATATATTGCTCCTGGGAGATGTACCATAAACTTAGCATAAGGCAATATAAACAGAAATTTCTCTTGAAATATAAATGAAAAATTGTCATGATTCACACAGGTTGTTTCCCAGAAAAACTTGTTTTCAGAGAAAAAAAAAAACCACAAAACAACAAAAAGCACCAAGTTTCTCTGGCTCCTGCGTGCTGTTGAACTCATTCCTAACTGATAACCTTTTGATCTTGTGGACACTGGTATTGATACACCTTTCTCTCTGATTCCTAGCCTTTTCTTCCAAGTCAAACAGGATTTTGCCAGTTTTGCTCAATGTAGCATGGCCAATGCAGTTGTGGCTTCTGGTTCCCACATTGCTTGTCAAACTTTGTTCCTTACTTTTTATCAAGGTGAAGATGAGATGAAGACATGATCTTCCAAAAGGACATGATATTCACTCTATCCAATGACTTGGATGAGTCTTGCGAAGAACAAAGCAGTCTTGCACTTCAACAGTCACATGTCGCCTGGACCAAAACCATTAAAATTTTGAAAAAAAGAATGAGATTAATTTCTTTGTGCAGGCCAGGTACTGTGCAAAATGTCAATTCTAATCCACCCAATGAGGTGCATATGCTTTCCAGTATAATATGCATTCAAGTTACCATTGTAAATAACTTGTGTCTTTCAGTAAAATATGAGTTATTGGTCACCTGGCAAATACACTGAACAGCCTTAAAACAGCAATTCAAAACAAAAATCAGAACTGAGAAAAATAAATTCGGAACTTACTTCTTTGCGTTTGTATTTCTACACTCTTTGACATTGTGTATTAATTTTCATCTACAGACTCAATTACTCTGAAATAGTGATAATGAAAAAAAAGATACAAAATTAAAATGTGGCAATATCTAGGAATAACTTCAAAAACCAGCCTCAATTTTAAAAACATTTTTTTG
Organism: Haliaeetus leucocephalus; assembly: GCF_000737465.1. Taxonomy (NCBI): domain Eukaryota; kingdom Metazoa; phylum Chordata; class Aves; order Accipitriformes; family Accipitridae; genus Haliaeetus; species Haliaeetus leucocephalus. The sequence continues at coordinate 4,368,035 of NW_010972853.1, forward strand.
CTAGCAGTTAATTGATAATGTGTCTACTAACATTTGAGCTATTAATGTCCTGATTTACAACCAGACTTACTCTGGATTACACACTTCTGGAGTGCAGTATTTGAATTTATTCCTCAACTACTAATGCAATCAATTGTAGCTATACATTAGCCTATTTTTAACACATCAAGCTTATAGTATAGGAGATTAAGAACTAGATCAAAACCCAACAAATTATGGTATGCTATATATAAAACATCATATGCCTGATTAGATATTCTTTGTAACTGAATTTTCTAAAGAGCCTATAGGAATGAAGAGCCTAATGGGCCCTTTACTTCCTTTTGAAATGTGCCTTGCTGTTTACCCTTTGCATCGTGCTAAGATTATTTCAGTTAAGAGGAACTGGCATGCCAAATTTTCTCTTACTATATTGCAATACGGGATGACTGGATAAAGTTGTGCTCTTGCTTGCTTACTAGAGAAAGCATTTCTAAAATGAAGTATGTGCATCTCAAAATGAGTCTAGATTTCAAATAACATTACAATTCGAAAGAGTTCAGAATGATACTTTGCATTTTAGGCCATTTTAATGTTTTCACTACTTAAAAATTTGCTATGTAGTGAGTATGTTCTCAGAGAGGCCATTTTTGGCATAAAGTAGAGATACAAGAATATATATATTGAAAGATTTAACTAGGTTCAATGGAGAAGAATACTGTTTAGCAACAACTTTAAGAAAAAATTTATCAATTAATCTCAGTGTTAAATGGTCTGAGTTATTAAATGTAAAATTACCTCATTAAAGTGATATGATTAAAAGTGGTAATTTTTGTGTCAACCAATGTTTCCATTTAACTAAAATGTTCTCTTATTTACTAAGCCACATGGAGTTTCTGGTGTTTTTATTCAAATGCATTAAAATGGTAGATCTGCTGAACTCTTTTTATCTACGTATTTTTTCAGTCTAGAACAACCAGACATTATCTATATGCAATATATGAACAATAAATATTATTTTCCATTAAAAATAATAAATGAATTCAGAGAAGTAATAAATGCTCATGCTTTGGTAAACTTTTTAAAAAATAGCTTTTAACTACAGAGAAAACACCTCACAGGCAAGTTTTATACATTTTGAATGTTCTACTGCTTTCAAAATATAGTCAGTCAGTTACATTTAATAGCTGAATATTATTCTTCTCTATGTAGAAGTGCTTGATCATTTTGCCATATGCTACTGTCTCCTTTTGAAAAGCTTTCTCTAATGGTCTTTGATGTTTCCTTACAGAACTTTTTGTTCTTTTCCTTTCCTTCCATTTTAGTTCCAACACATACTCAGGCTGTAAAGGGAACATCTATTTAAGATATCTTCAGAACCTAAGGATATGGATTCTTCTTTAATCAACAATTAGAAAGCTCAGAAACACTGCTGATAACATCTTAAACTTTATGTACTTATCTATAGTAATCTCTGAAAATTGCTTCTTCTAAATCATGACTCCTTTGCACTGCTGCTGAAAGGTATATAGTGGAGATTGTCTCTTGAATATGTAATTAAATATTGAATGCAAGGCAAATTAGGCTCTCACTAAAAGGGCTTTTTTCTGTGACAAATATATACATTACATTTTTCTTGTGAGGGTGAAAGTAGATCAAAATAGGAGGATGTATCATCTAGTATGTTCTTGTCTTAGTTTTTGACACCCTGCATGAAAGCAATATTCAGGCTTGTGCTTTATCTCATGCACTCAGCATGAGATGTGCCTAACTGGTTATGTTGTCAGCCAAAGAGCAAGACAGAGGTCCACATCCCTGGTCTTTCATCTGAATGCTTGTGTATATATTGGTGTGGAAATCAGAATACAGATCATTACTCTAGACAGTAGGCTAGAGTTTAAGGCTGATTTTTTAATTGGAATTTTAAATTATAAGTGTTACTTATATGCTTCGGTGGCTAAGTTTAAAGTAATCAGTGAATCATGCAGATTACAAGATACAGAATTGTTTAGGCATAGACTTAGGGTAGGAAGGCTGTAGTTTCCCATTAAGCACACATGGCATACCACCTCAGCAGAAAGGCCATGTAGTTCCTTCCTCCTCCTCTACTGTGATGTTGTTTCCATCTATTCTTCAAAGAGTATGTAATTTATTTGTTTATGTAACAAGGGACACATTTGTGACTTCTTAAAAGACAGCAAATAAATTACTACTCTGAGACGAGAGAGAACATGGAAGAGAAAGAAAAGAAGTGAAACCAAAGCAATATTTCTAATAGGATAAATTTTGCATTAGGTGAACCAATGCCTGGGAGCTTCAATGAGAACTGTGGTTTTGTCTTCTCTACTCAGTGATGCATGCAGCACTGAACTTTACTCCCTTCTCTCCCTCAACTAATCTGTTCAATGAGTTAAATATAATTCTCAATTGTAGAATTTCTTTAAAAAATGTCTAGTTTTATTTGTCAGGCGTTACATGCCATACAAACAGGAAGGTAGAATCTATCTGTTAAAGAAATCAAATCTTCCATAACACTTTTCTTACTGGATAAGGGTTTACTTCACAGGGAGCCTTGTCTGCACTTTCAGATAGAATGAGAGGAAAAGAAGAAGTTAAGTTTTCATCCCATGGATTTACTGTTTGAAATATAGGTGGTGTTTCTTTACACAAAAGCTTGGATTGAGAAAGGGACTTTGGCTGTTACTCATTTAGAATTCATGTTTCAGTATCTATTTGCTTTTATTTATTTATAAGTTTTCCTCATTTTCAAACCAGGAACAAGTGCTTTCTAAAGCACAAACCTAGGCTATAAATGAGCGACAGACTTCTAGATATCACAATGTTGTAGCATATAGCATTTACATTCAAGTTAGGTTAGTTTAGTTAACTAACTCGTTTGAAATCTGTCTGTCACATGTGCCTTTTTTAGACTCAATATAAGACCACAATTGAGTTAGCAAGAAAGTTGGTGAGCAAAATTTGAATAGACAAAATACAAAAAGATTGCAGCATGGATTAATCTTTAAGCAGTCATTCCCAGTTTCTACAATTAAAGTAACTTGAAGGGCTATCCTTCAATTTACCACTCACTGCTCAATACTAGGTAGAACGAAAACATGGGCACTTGCCTTATGTGATCCCTATGAGAAGCATATGCAAAAAGGAAGATAATTGTTTTACTATAATTAACTCATCTGCTAAAATTTCCAGCTTTTACCTTCTCTTTGAAAGGAATGGTATCAAAAGCAGAATGATGGCAGGTGAGCTTGGCAGAATACTCTAACATGAAGTCCATGAACATACAAATTCTGGCTTAAATTCAAGTCTTCAATAAACATCTGAGAGAAAACACTTCTCCAATGCACCTGTGCAATCTGCAGTACCTTATAGTGTGAGAAAACTTCAGGTCTGACTGTTCAGGAATTCTGACTAAATAGAAACTACTTGCACAACTGAGAAAGAAAGTTAAAGAAGAAACTGGTATCTGGTGATGAGATTAACACTCTCTTTTTTTGTCAGATTTTACAAAATCACTACCTGACAGGCACAAAGATTTCCCAGAAGCACACTTTAAAAACACCTACCGTATCACGGTTTTTAGAAGTGCTCATACAGGCTGTGTCAAAATCATAGCAGAGCATGTAAAGACAGAGTAAAACCACATCTTAAAAACAACATTCCTGCCTTTTTTTTAAAAGCAGGGCACTAAGTGCAATGCTTATGAGGTTAGCATTTTGTAAGAGTTACAATACTTATAATTTTCCATAAGAACTTACTTTTTCTTGTTTCTAACTAGCAAACTGCAACTATTTGGGCTGAAATTCTTCATGCCACTGTTTGCCACTAGCTGGGTATTTCTGTAAATTTCAGCTACCACAATGGAACCATCTCTGAGAGTAAAATCAAGAGAAAATATCTTGTATTGTCTGTGTTAAATTACATTCTAGACTTCTGTAGATTGAGAAGATTAAATTATAGGATCAACATATGCACAGTACCAGTGGATATAATCAATCTTTTCATGCTTTGTTAAATTCACCAAGATGATGGTATGGATTTGCCCGCCCTGATTAAAACTCATTTCATCTGATAATTTTGTAATGACTACAGGCACTTTTACCAAACAGAAATTCACAGTTGAACCGTTTTGTCTACCCAAGCAACGGTCACACATCTAGAGTCCAACACAGACATACCCAGAAATCATTGTTCTATGATACCATACCTTGAGGAGCTATGCAGGTTGATTGTTCCTGGACTCATGCGGCAGTGCATATCCCCCTTCTAGGTTAAGCCAGAGCAACAGTTTGTGAGTCATTCTGTGAACTGGAGGACTTAACTGATTTATGTTAGAAAGAAAGAAAACGTGCACAAATAAGGCAGATCAGTTGGCTGACTTGGCTCACAACATAGTCCCACAGTCAGCTGTACAGATACGAAGCAGGGGACGTAAACTGCAGCACCGGAGTAATGAATGTCCAGGCATGGGAAAGACAACAACGCCTTAGACTGGCATTACAGCTGAAGCTCTGTATAGTGGAATTGGAGCCTGTGGGGGCTATCCTCTATACCGAAACTCAGGGGGATAATAACAGTGACTGGTAGAGCAGCTAACAAATGATACTAATTCAACCATGTTGTCTAGTTAAGTCCTTTGCATAAATTGCGTATCAGCACCATTTCAGTTTCAACCCTTAACAGTCACCTTGAGATAAAACATTGCTACTTGTTAGGGACAAATCAGGTGAAAAGAAATATGGCCTTTTGCTACAGCTTAAACTAGTGTTATAGAACTTAATGGAGGATTTTATATTAAATTGTCTCTTCCATACAGTTCCTCAATCTAAGTATCACTCAAGACACAGAAGGAAAAAAAAAAAAAGGCACCTGTGGTCTGACTTGCAGCAGAGCTGAGTTTCCTCAGCAGAAGTTAGTGATAAGTATGGTTTGAATATAAATTTCTAAATACTTGGAAAACTAGATTATAAAGATCTTAGATGTGACACCCAACATTACTTGGTTTAACTGTTGGGTTTTACTCTCAGTACTTTGCTATTCCATATATAAACAACATAAGCAGTTTTTCTTTCAATCTTTACTAAAATAAATTAAGTAATAACAACATAAATTTTTAAATGGAAGCTAATTATTCTGTTTTCAGTACCGACTGCAGTAAACTGTAAATACTTCATGCAGCAGTATACTGCAGAAAATAGCAAACTGTTGATAGCACCATACAACTATCAGACCTAAATTATGCTGTGGGTCACTAAATCTAATTTCCTACAACTGCAACCAACCACATAATCTAATCCTTTTCCTAAATGTTCCAAATTGATTTTAAGGATTATTGAATTGCTTGCTCATAACAGGAGAAGCCATAACCCAGCCATCTCTGGATTTTACTGACAGTTTTGTCAGAAACTTCTAATGCTCAATCTGAATTTATTCATGGGAAGTTTCTATCTGTTCTTGTGCTAATGTTTTCCTTTAGAATGAAATTTCATATGTTCAGCTAAATGAACAAAGATTTTATGACAGATTGGAATATAGCAGAGAAATAGAGCACCTCCTTCCATAACATTTCTTTCACTCTGAATTCATCTTAGGCTTGGATGCCAAGAACTATTGTCGATGAGATAGCTCCTGCACATCAAATAACACAGCTGCTTTCCAACACTACTGTAACCAATGTCATCTAGTACACTTGCCTATTCCACAGCCGTACCACACTGGTGACTAATAAATCATTCTGTGATCAACCACTCACTGCAGTTGTCCCGACCACAGCTGTTTCCAGTCAGTGAGCTCACAAATGAACAGAAATTCTCCATATTAGTCCCTAAGAGTACTTGTACTTCATACTATTTAATTTCATCCCTTGTATATTATTCCAGTCCTTACAGTCATCCAAGTCTTCCTGGATATTGCAGCTGCCTTCTGTGTTAATGACAGACGTATTTTTTGCTATTGGCAAACTCAATTACCACACTCTTGTACCTTCATACTAAGTTAATTAATGAAATTATTAAACAAGAACTGTTTAAACACTGACCCTTGAAGAGTCCAGTAATCATTCTCTCCTAACAGCACTTTCACTTTCAATGCTACTTGTTATCTTCCTTTTAGCTAGCTTCCTCCCTTGCAATATAGTGCTTTCAATAATCGGTCAGCATTGATTATCATGAACACTGAATGCAGAGTCATTAGGCAGGAGTCCTACAGAAATAATATGTTCTTATTTAGGTAAAGACTGTCTGATGATGCATGTTTACCTAGAGACTAAAGTAAGGATTTAGATAAATCTAGGGAATTTTTTTAATAATAAAAAATGTCGTTTTCTACTGTACTAACACTATTTGCAAACACTAGTTGAATCTGATACATAATACTGAGAGGTATGTAATATTAAACTCTAGTTTTTTGCTATTATTAAGGGGAAACTTTTCATTTCATAAATGATGAAATATTTTTGATGTTTCATTTTGAAAAATCGTGCCTTGTTTCGTTACTGAGCTAAATTAAAAACAATTCAAAAGACCCAAATGTTATATGGAATAAAGAATAGAATTCTTAATGACTCACAATGAAGTCTTTTTTGTGAATCCAGACTAAGAAAAACATATTTTGAGAAAAAAACAAAAAAAGTCTTTTGGACTGACATAAAATTAACATACTTCCTGATTGGGTTTTTTTTGCAACCAAACCGAAAAAAATTATTTGTTTCACCCACTTCTACTTTTATAGGCAGCAGGAATTCTGGTCTCCTCACATGCCAACCCCATCACTTTGCAGGTTTAGTGTTCATTTAACATAGGTTTTTCAGGACACAATTTATAATTAAATAGCAGTGTGGCAGAGATGGCTCTGGTCTTAAAGCTCAGATTGTGTCACACTATCCATAAGCATAAATTCTGGAGGTAGTTGGACTAATGGAGGGGTGATAGTGCCTGCAAATTTTCCCAGTCTCTCCAAGAAAGCATTTCATGCAGGGACAGAGTGCCATGTGCATGAACAAGCCTGTAATTCTAACATGAAGACACAGAAGAATATATCAAGCGCCATATGCACATTTGAGGTAATGTTTTTATACTGGTCCTCAGAAAAAAACTAGGAGAAGCTTGAAGCAAAGATAAAAACTGATTATAGGCAAGCAACAATGACAGAGTGGGCCTGTGGGGAAAAAAATAAGTCAAGGAAAACCACCCAGGAAACTATTGTATCACACGCATATGGCAGAAATAAAAAGTTGTTTACTGAAATGGAAAAAAAAATTGTCATACGTATCAGTTAGGGATTGTGTACAATACAACCCAATATTTATTTGAAGGCATAAAATGTCATCCTGTTTTGCATAATTAACTACTGGCAGAAACATTTATTGAATAAAAAACCCTACAGATTTGTTCATTATATACTTAAAAAACCCAACTATTTCTAACAGGTACTTTATATGTCAGAGTGATCACATGTACCCTAGCAACCAGGATGTTATTGAAATTCTACATACAAGCGCATGAGTCATTTTAAGCGACGTAGTAAGTCTAATAATGAATGTTTAATGAATGGCAGAATCAGTAAGCTATAAGCTAGATTTTATAAATGTGCAAAGCTTGGTAAATTAATTTTGTTCATAAATGTGCTGATAAGAAAGGATAAATATCTGTGCTATTTTTTTTTTCAAAAAAATGTTAAGTAATATTTTCTATCTTGTCAAGTTATTTCCCTTATTTATCATCTGAAGCTTTTTACACAGCAACTTCACTTATGTCAGCTGTAAGGATTTGATCTAAAAACATACCTCATATCTCTCTTATCCTGCCCCAAACTTGAAAAAGTCTTCTCTACTCCACGTATAGCTGTGTGAGTACAAGTGTCATATATCTAAGTTACAGAAAACATCCATGTAGTGTATTTTATATGCCTTCCCTGACACCAGTTTCCTGATGCTTCAGCTCTGATCTTTGATATAGAGGTATTACCTGTTTTTTTGAAACAGTGTTTTGTAGTTACTGCACACAATTTGCACAATGTGCTACTTCAAAGATCATCACAAGGCATTTGAAAAAAAAAATGTAAATAGAATTAAGACCCCAAGTAAAATTTCTTTCCACCTAGGGGATCTGAAAAGGTCCTGTTTCATGACAGTACTGTTGCATTGATTACAAGGTTGAACTCCAGCTACTTGGGATTCTTTCCTAAGCAGCAGTCTAAGTACAAAATAGCCTATTATAAAGTCTACAACAACACATGATGGAAATATTTGCTTAAGTAAAAACGCACTTTTTTTTCAAGTCTTGCTTGAAGTACTTAATGTATTATATAAATGCAAGGTTCAAGGTTGAAAGGAAAGAGCACTGATGCATTCTAGAATGACAGTTCTCACATTCCTAGCACAGATAATATATTTGCTTCTCCTTACTATTCCAACATCTATTCATCAGCTTAACTGTACTCACTGCTACTGCATTTCATGCTAATTTGCATAGAGCATCAGTTAATGCTAGCTTAAAGGGGTTTTTTTTAGTACTTGGCTGTTAATTGATGCTGTGTATACTAGTCATATCTTCTTAAAGTTTTTTTTCTTAAAATTCCTTTTATGAATCAGGAACAAATTCTGATAAGTTATCAATCAGGTAGGAAAATTAATCAGAAGTTTCTGAACTTCTGATTGGAAATTCCCAGAATAGTGCATAAAAGAGAAATAGGCCTTTGTAAACACACTGTACATAAGAAGCAGGAGACCTAAAAGGAACTGGCAGAATGAGGTGGCTTTGTCAATACAAAACTTGTTACTGATTTAACATAAACTGAGAATGGTGGACACCTAATCCAAATTAAGCTTAAGTTTCACTGACTGCTCCTCAAAATTTGCACAAGCTTTGTGGGATCACTGTTACATTACTCCAAAGCACAGCACACATTTGTCAGGCAAAATGAGACTACGTCAGTTATGGTTAAGCCAAGGATGGCTTTTTAACAGTTCAGAACCCTTATTTGTAGACATTAAACTTGAGGCACAAATCCATTATTTTAATCTGTGCTGAAAGAAAGCAGAGGAAAATAGCATCTCAGAGAGGCAGTGTGAATGAAAACCTGTCACTTTTTCTGATGTAACTGAATCTAGGGTGTGGTATGTGCTTACTGTCTTATCGTAGAACCCATCCCTTGGTCTGTTTACAGTAAGGTACTGAGCAAGCCAGGCTTTTATAGCTCTTTTGAACTCACTTAAAAAATTCTACTGCAGTTATCAGCACTTGCATCACCAGCAACATCAAAACTAGACAGGATTTCTCAATGTAGTTTTCATTCTCAATTTAGAAAAAGGAGAAATAGTAAGACTGTAATTCACTCTTAGGATCCTTGTGTTTTGTAAATAGCCAAAGAAATGAGTGCTTAAGAGACGAATCCTTCAGAAGAGTGTTTAAGAGTAGAAGAAACTAGTAATTTGGATTAATTCTTCATAAGGAGTAATTTATTTGATTTTTTTTTCTGCTTTTAAATGATCCAGAAAAAGATGTACCAGTTCAAAATTGTCCACAGAGTCAATAAACAAATCCCCTCTAATCTGCAGGAAGATTTCAAAAAGTTAGCTGTGAACAGCTCTATTTTCTGGTGTGTTGGTGACTGAAGTCCTCAGATGTTGTTTCTGTTCTCGTTAATTGTACAATAATCAACTAGAGGAATGCTGCACTATGTATTTGAATTGATTTTCAGAGTCTTTCATGGGCATCAGCATGCTAAGCACTGTAAAGACATGGATAAAGTGCTTGCTCCTGCCTGACCAAACTGTGTCTAAACAGGCAAAAGGGGAAATGGGAAATGAGAATTTGACCAAAATTATGCAACTGCCTAATAGCAAACAAAGGAATCAAGATTTCCTGCATTTAAGCCTGATAAGCAGTGGGTCAGGCTGCTTTTTACCTTTAGAACTTACAGGGGAAGTTAAATACTCAATTTTTTCACTTGCTAGAATGTGGATAGCATATTGGATTAGGAGACACAATTTTAAGTTCTCTGGTTTTGCCTCTTGTTTTCAGTCTGGTTTCCTAAGGAAATGAAACTTGTGCAATCACGGTGGGTGTGTATGGGTGCCTGCACATGTGTTCAAGTAGTAACTTTTGAACCTGTTGGCAAACTGTAGCAAAATTGGACACCAAATATTGGTCTCAAAGATAATGTTATTCAAAGGTATTGGTCTCAAAGGTAATGTTAAATATGTGTTGTGAAAATAGCGGAGCAACTGTAGATGCCAGACTGTAGCCTGAAAGCAAGAAAATTTATGTGATAGAAATCATACTACTTTAGTTTTGATGTTAACAGAAACACTCACTGACCTCTTCAGTCAGGTTTTCCTCTGTATTAAGAAATTTATTAATTAAAAACACAACAACAAAATGGAATCTCATGAAACAATGCAACATTAAGAACTGGAGCTTAAAGGAAGAAAGCCAAATACAGTATTATTCATAACAAAATAATGACCTAGAATAACTGCTCATGCATGGATAGCAAGGATCTCTCCTTTCAGCCTGTGTGTATCATGTCTTTATGAACATTCACAAGACCTCTCAGATTTCCTCTGCACTTCAGAGGATAAAACTGGTGGTAGCATAAAGCCCCGCTGCTGTATTTAAAGGACGAAGGAGGAAACAGAGTTGAAAACTGGGGTGAAGCTATGATTCATGATTGAGAATATTTATGTTAGTGATCTCTGATGTTATAATTAGGCAAGGTCTACTCAAAAACATCTGTGTCGACAAGGCCTCATTGAGGCTCAGGGAAGGCAATGATTCAACTTCTAACATTAGAATATGCAGTTTGAGCATCTGTCTCATGTTGGAACTTATTTGCTCCTTTACAAGCACTGCTCCTCTTCCTAGCTGGTGAGATACCCTGCCAAGAGTGTGTGGATGAAGCTGGAGAGGGCACATATGTTTCATTCGAGTACTGCTGAGCAGGTCAGAAATTTTATTTCCCTTTTTAAAACAAGGGTTCAAGTATAATTCTGTTTTCCACCGTCACTAATGTGAGCAGCCTTCAACCAAACCAAAGCACACAATTTCCATTGTGTCACACACATTCACTCAGCATAAGGATAAAATGAGAGAAGCTGAAACTCTAAGACCTTTTTACATAGGATAGGCTAGGGAAAGTTTTTATTCTGGTTGCTATAGTAATGAATACAGATAAAGTTGGTTGTGCAATCACTGCAATTACACATTTAAAGAGGGTGGTACTTTCAATCAGTAGCAATACAACTGCAACGTGAGAAAGTGATGTAATCAAGGAAAGATGGAAGCATAAGTCAACAGCATACTTATGACATGTTTATTGGATTTGAGAGAGGAAGACTGGCTCTTGGTTAAGATGTTATCATCAGATTTTTGACATCTAAATTCAGTATTTTGCTCTTCCACAGCTTGCTTTTGTGACCTTGACCATGTCATGCAGTTCAGAGTCAGTGAAACACAGTGTTGACTGAAAGTTATGAGCAGTAACAAGCCATTTTAGATGCTTTACCATGGAGCAGAATCCAGAACCTTAAGTTACTCAGATTGACAACAGGCTGCATTCTGAGGTGGGAACAGCTGAACATAGTTAATAGTAATTACTTCTGAGAGATCATATCTTAAATTACAACATCTGAGGTACACAAATCCTCTTTGCTGAAAGGAGGCATTTCTTTTACTTGAGGTTCTAGAATCTCTCCTCAAGATAGATTCCCTTCAAAGGACAAGGAAATCAATGCTCTCTTTTTGCAATGTATTTAAATTCAATGGCTTGGACGCTGGGAACCCTTGTAGAGATGATCTCACTCATAGAGAGTGCTCTAGCACTCATGATATCATTCTATGAGATGCCTAGGTTCAATTCCTTCTGCTGTCTGTGGAAATTCAAATCTTACCTTCCACGTCCCAGTGGAAAAATGTCTTAAATGCCAGGCTATAGGATATTTAAAAGGGAAGGGTGCTCTCGCTCTCTCCTATTCAATAATTAAAGAATCTTGTGTGCACAGAGAATGCACACAACAAATGTTAACACAACCAACTACCAGAACACCTTCTTGGGAAGGGGAGAAATTAGGTTCCATTTCTGTTATATTTAATATTAAGTAGTCCTTGGTAGCTCTTCAAGCAACATAGTCAGAGGAGCAAAGAACCTATGGATTTTGATTTCTGGACAGGCTAGTAAGCCTGTCCAGAAACAGCACTTCAGGTGACACCAGAATGAGGAAGCAGTTATGTCAGGGTATTAAGAATTTTAACTTGGATCTAAAGAATTTGAAATACAGAATACTCCATGGACTGAGAGTTCATTCTTGCTGAACAGATGCCATTAGTAAAATGACAATGTTGGTAGTTCCCTAGCTGCCCCAGGTTCTGTGTAATTAACGATATTAAAACTGTGAGAAAATCAGAAATCACCACCATATCGCCATGGAAGATAAAAATACAACTGACAAAGATTTAAGAACATTAAACATCTTCAAAATAAAAGATTCTTTTAAGCAATTTTTCAAAGTATCAAAAAGATTAAAGAATTAAGCTTGCAAAAAGCATAGTATTTAATCAGTCAAAAGATAGCACAAGGACTTTATATAGTGGGAAGTTTTCGTTGTTTTTCAAAACATATTCCATAAACAAACTGCAGAGCGCTTTGAATAATTGTCTTGTTAGATAATTTGCCTTGCGAGAGCCAAAGAGACAGATGAGACACAAAGAAATAAAAAAGGAAAAGGAGATATTTGCACAACAGATAAAATTAAATTTAAAAAACCCCAACATATTCTAGTCTATACATAAATGGCAGACAAATGAAAGACAGAAGGTACATGATTGAGATAAGCTTGTTAAATAGCTGGGGTGACAACCTGAACTTCCTCTTATCTCTGATGTTTCCAAAAACACTGAGATTAGAATTCAAGGAACAGGAGAATGAGGTAAATGATGAAAGTAGTGTTGAGGGATACAAACAATGCTTGAAAAGGTAGCTGCATATTAACTTGAACTGTATATAAATAAATACAGGCAGTTAAAATAAAACATGAAAACAAAAGAAAAAAATCAATTAAATAACTCTTTCAGTCCTGTGTGGTATACCTAAGCATGTTCTGCAATCTACACAGCTCTAAGGGAACAACTTCCTATGGAAGCATGTCAAACACTAAAATTATATCTGTTTATCTGAGCATCATCACCACAACTATTAGCATAGCACAGTCTTGGAAATGTGTATGAAAATGAAATGGTCTAGCACATCTACATACTTGCCCAACTTCCTTAGGACAAGAGGAAATGGCCTCAAGTTGAGGCAAGGGACATTTAGGTTAGATATTAGGAAAAATTTTTTTTACTGAGAGGGTTGTCAAACATTGGAATGGGCTTCCCAGGGAAGTGGTTGAGTCACCATCCATGGAGATATTCAAAAAGCGAGTGGACAGGGTACTTCAGGACATGGTTTAGTGGGCATGGTTAATGGTTGGACTCAATGATCTTGAAGGTCTTTTCCAACCTAAATGATTCTATGATTCTATGATTCTAATTGTGATGAACAAATTCGTAAAGTCAGCGTGGCACATGAATGCTTCCCACTAATGGATCAAACTGAATCCTCAGTAACTAGTGCATAAATACACTGTGTGTTAGAGAAATCATAAAAGCTATGTAAAAGAGGTATAAGGTTCTGAATCTCAATCAGCAATTACTCCTACAGGGTCTTACTACCTATTTTTTTCCACCTATTCTGCAAAAAAGCTGAGGGATCTGCAGATCTATTTTGTTTAAGAGTTTGAACTAATTTTTCATTGCCACAACCACAGACTGAGACAAAAGCACTTAAACAACCTTCCTGTCTGAATACAAATAGTTCGCACCTTGTAGAATAGTAATTTGGATATTGGTAGAATCTTACATGTCCATTTAAGCATGATTTTCCTTCCTTATTGTCATTTCTCTCTACTATGGAAACACACATTAAACTTTTTTGTCCACATTATTAAATAATATTCTGTAACTGATGCTGAGAATAATACTGTTTGGCATGTTCTTAAAAGCAATGTAAACCAATCTGCATTAAGAATACTAGTTCAGTTACTCTGACTCATTAGTCACACATATTATTGACAATGTTTTTCCCTCCTCCTCTTTGTCTTCTGACCTTTTAAAGATAGATACCACTAAGTTTAAACTCAAATTTTAAAATGTGCTTGTATTTGACAAAGAAATAGCACACAACATTTTATTTTTTTTAACCTGTGAGTCATCCTGAACGAACATTAACAACTCTTCCTCTCAAAATTCCAAGGAAGTGATAAAATAGGACAGGTAGATAGGAAGAGAGAAAACACACCCAAACAATCACTTTTCAGACAGAAATAGAAAGTCTAACTTTTACTACCGTATTGTTTTCAGGTTGCCATAAGACTTCACTGTTCATGTTTATACCAAGGACTTTAGAAGCTTTCAAAAGTGTTAAAGAAAAGTACTGTTAACTCTTTTTTACAGATGATCAAAGGGGCAAAATAGAAAGCTGCAAACTAACAATTTTGAAAAAAACTTCTAGTTGAGGCTACAAAAAGGTTTGGAAACTTTACCTAAGCCTCTTGTAGCCTGACCACCAGAACTCTTAGCACTGAAGGTGCTCAGCATGTCTTGACAATTGTGCATTGTTTTCTAAGTTAAATGTTCGCAGAGCCACCTATAATTAGAGACCAAGTTCCTGAACCTAACAACGTACTTGGGATAGGGCTTTACAAGAACCCCTTAATACTGTCCCTCAAGGATCAACTAACAAGTAAGGATTTCTTTTAAACCAGATTAATTTTCAGCATATGAATTTTCAGCCTGTCCCTGTTTGGCATTTTAAAATAAGAGTGTGTTTAAACGTGTTTGCTGAATTGGTGCCTTCAAATGATATGATTATTGATACAGGACCGAACACTGGGTTTGATATATATTTGCAATTACATTCTGTTCAGTACTGCTATAGCTACTCTCCTGATTAAAACTGAAGCCAGCAATAGATAATGCTTCTAATCCAGAAAAGTGACAGTAATGCTTGACAACATTGCTATTCTGAGCAGTCCTTTAAAACAGGAAACAATACGCATTGCTTTAAAGCTGGGAAGGTAAGGGGATATAAAACTGGGAGATGGAAAAGATCGTAGGAGTTCAGGAAAATTTGCATCATTTTAGGTCTAAGTAATTGACATTTCCCCATAATCATTTTATACCTAGCCACAATGGACCACAAATGAAGGTGGTCCATTATCTCTCTGCTTACTCAAAATTTTCTTTATTGCATTCATCTGCCTGATCCTGTTCCTACCATCATTTATTGCAAAGTGTCTATTAAATCAAGCAAACTGAGGAACAGGTTTTACATTCCCTTCATGTAAGTAGAAGTCTGATGGTATCAACATACGAGTGTTAAATATTCTTCTATAAAGCGTCCGAGCACAGTTTTGCTGCTATTTTGGTCGCCCACCTCTTCAAGGTGTTTTCTCCATTCATTCTTAATAACCCTAAGAACTATGGAGACTGACCAGTGGATTGACCTATCCTGATGATATTCTTCAGGGACAAAGTAGAAATTCAACAAAGTACTGTTGTATGTAACAATTTTTGTAAACAGCTTTGAAAAAACCCAGGATTTTTTCTAACTAGCTCCAAATACTTTGTGAAATACCAGTTCTGTTCAACTGAAAAGGCGTCAGATAAATTCTTCAGTCAATCACCCTTCCTTCTGCCATACATGTGGAGCAAATAGGCTCCAGATCAAGTCATATGTATACAGACTAACTGAGAACAAGAGAGCATGTGAAAGACAAATGGAGTCCTAGAAAGATTAATCTTTCACTTCACGCATACATATGGCTGGTAAACTTACCATTTTCAGCCCCCTATTTTTTTCCTTTTATATAATGGTCAAGGTACTGTTAATTCTTGTATCAATAACAACCGAAGACAGAAAGCCATTGGCAGCCACTGCTATTACCTGCAGCTGTACTGCCTTTGTTCTTAGCTCTGTTCTGCTTCCTTCTAATCCCTCTGGTGAGCTGCTGGAATGGATTTGAGGGAAGATGCTCTTCCCCCCCTCTTCTCTCACTTCCTCTCTTCTCCAGCTGACTTACATACTGAGCATACTGAGAGAAACAGAGAGAGAGTCAAGCAAAACCTGGTGAGAAGGGAAAAGTGCATTTCCCTTAAAGCGATGCAAGAGGAAAGAGTTCTTCAGCAGAGGAGTATGGGCCTTGTCTATGTGGCGTATGATGTCCACTTACATTTTCAGGACTCAGTCCCGTGTTCAGTTCAAATCAGCACAACCTTGCACTTCAGGGTGAAATCCCCTTGGAAAAGGTTCCTGCCCGGCAGATGAGATCAGAAAGGGCAGAGGAATGCCACTTCCTACACACCCACATCCTGTGAAACCCCTGTGATTACTTCTCATTTCTCCTTACCTCAACTGTGTCACTCCTGCTTCTTCACACAAAACCTACCACTGACTTTGTCACTGCAAATAACAAGGGCAAAATCATTAATGCTGGCCTTGAACACTGCAGCAGCAAAATTAAATTTTGCCCACTCGGTTTGGAAATTTTGAAGTAGCTCTGTCAGAAACAAACTATGTGGAAATCATGTCTACATTTCTTTCCAACTCAAAGGAGCACTGTAATTTTAGGTCCTATTTGCTAAACAGAAAAATTTTAAGTAAATACTACATAAAACAACAACCCCCACACACACTTCTGTGAGCCCAACTTTCATCCTGTGATACTTTCAAAGGAACTGTTATATCCACAACATTTTATCTGTGAAACCACTTAAAAAAGGTTAAAACAATACACTTAATATATTTCTAGTGAGTGTGTCTTGCCTCTAGCTGCTGACCAAGAGATATCCTGTAAAGGAAGTAGCTAATCACTGTCTCCTTGGAAAATGTTTACAAAGGGACGTTTGGGATGATGTTATCTACATCCTGTTTAAGTAGCTGTTTTGTTCTTTTTAAATCAGATGGTGAACCAAAAAGTAGCATTCTTAGCAGTATTGTTATGCTTTTCCTTTCTGTATCTTGAGTCTCACTGTTTCTGGACAGTAGTTATTTCAAGGGTACCAGCTGTTTTTCACCTTATCTCTCCATACTTTATAAATGTGCATTTTAAGAAAAAAGGTGTTGCAGCATGGTTGGGGTTTTGGGGCGAGTGGGAGAAGGAAAGGAAGGAGATTCAGTTTTGTGCAATTCTTATCAAAATCAATTGGTAAATTATATGTGCACATAAGCATCCTGACGACCTGAATCGAAACTGGTAAGGTACGTTAATTCTGAAAGACAATAAAGGAAAGAAAACTATTTTGCTATGGACTACTGGAGAGAAACAGAAGTTATGATGACAATGCTCTTGGACTTGGTTATAGTAAATAAAAGCTCTTATCTTTCCCTGATGCCAGAATTAAATGTGATTTTGGTTTTAATGATACAGAACACAGACTTTGGTTAGCAATACCATTACCTTTCACTGCATATTGCAGTATCATAATAGTCCCACTCTGTGCTACTTCTGAAACAGCTGGGCATTAATGCAAGGTAGGCAGATGATCCTTATAGGTGAATGATCAGTGTTTACTGTATTTCAGCATTTTCCTAAATAGGAAAACATCAAAATCTTTAATCAGTAGAAAGGCTGAGGTATTACTTGTAGGACTAAGCCTCAAAGCCACACAAAACAAAGTGTGCTTCTACTCAGAAGAATGCCACCAGCTACTAACATTTTCTGACTTACCAGACTTGATGTTTTTATATGTTATCAAGATACATGTCCATTACTTTTCTTACTGGAACAATTAATTTTAGTCCACTGTTATTTAAAGTCTTCCAGATTAAAAACAACCAAAAAAAAAAAAATCTAACAGTTTCAGTTACACATAGCTGACAGTGCAAGACTGTTGCCAATCAGCAGCTTGCAAATTATCTGTACAAACAACTAATGATAAACTTAGGCATAGGTCTTAAAGTAAATTTTAGACTCTGATGACTTTCAAGTTATTTAGGGAGTCCAAGGTGAAAATAGAAGGAGAAATAAGTTATTAAAAATTATGAAATACTTAAATTTTCCTGGACTGGTTCACTTCACCTTCTAAGATTTGTCTGAAAAGAAGAAAAAGGGAAGAGGAATTTGGCCATTTTGGGGGGATTTGTCCCTGCTTAAAATCCCAGTCAGGGTACTGATGAAACTCAGGTACTGGTGCACTGTATGCACTGCCTGATGCATATATCCATCTATCAGTGTCAAATTTGCTGGACTGAATGCAAAACCTCTAATTTGGGTTGTAAAATCATGCACTCATGTATACTGTGCATCACTGGAATATATGAGCACTTTCACAAGCATAAATGCAATTATTTTCAGAGTATTGCTAAGCAATTGGATCAATTCTCACCAACATAGCTGTAAGTCAAGAGAAGACTTTATCAATCATCTTTGTGAAGTACAGCGAGGTTTTTTTTCCCATTTAAAAAAGGGGAGCAGAGGCACAAGGGAAAGGCCACAGAAGTTGTGGCACTCGAAAAGAGACAATGAGGACCTTTTTTCCAAAAAACTAATTATCATTACTTAGTACTTTGCATGATCAAAGTACATATTTTTCTTTAATTTCCACTAGTGAATGCTCAGATTTCTGCAGTTTCTGCAGGTAAAAGAATGCCCAGTCAGCATCCAAAACCTGAGGAATACAGTCAATAGATATATAGAAAGCTCTTTTCAGCATCATTACTTGAAGGGCAAGGGACTCTAGGAGAGTCTGTAGAAGATGCACAAGCAGTTTTCAATTATCTTAGCCATCAGACCACAATTTTACTTCTACAATCCCTTCCCCTAGTGACTACAAGCTTTGGTTACCTTCTGTAACCAAAGTGGATGAAAATGACAACTCCCATCAGTATGCCTCCTTATTTGCCCCTACTACATATCCATACTATGATCTGAACGGAAGCAGAGGTGCTATAAAAAGAAATTGCATCTTGTTTTATAGTTAAAGGCAATATTGACATCCATACACACAATAAGACATGAATCTCCTAATTTTGGAGTACACAATTTTTCAAGGGCATCTCTACATGGTAACACTGTGATAACTGCAATGGCCTAAAGACATAGTCAAGACAAGATCTATAGGTAGAGATAATGCCTTTTTTTAGACCAACTAGTACAATACAGGAAAAAGTAGACAGATTTCCAGATGTTGCTATTTTTTAAGTTTAGTAAAGCTTTCAACATAATTTCCTAAAGTATTCTTGTATTCAGTTTGGGACATTGAAGTCTGGATGGGTGGACAACTAGATACCCACCTAGTAAAAAGCTGTTTGAATGGTTAGGCTCAGAGGGCATGGGTTGTACTCTAACTGGAGGCTGGCAGTGAGTAGCACAGGGGTCTATCCTGGGACCTGTTCATTTTAACAGTTATCAAGAGTCTGGGGGAGGCAATGCAGTGCACTCTTTTCAAGTTTGCAGGCAGCATCAAATCAGGATGACAATTCAGTACACTTGAGGGCACAGCTGCCATCCAGAGAGATCTAGAAAGGCTGGAGGAATGGACTGACAGCAACTTCTACGAAATGCAGCCAGGACGAATGTGTAGTTCTGCACCTGGGAAGGAAGAGACCCTTGCACCAACATAGGCTGGGGACTGACCAGCTGGGGAGCAGCACTGCTGAAAAGGAGGTGGAGGTCTTGCCAGGCAGCAAGCAGCACACAAGCCTGCTATGTGCCTGACAGCAGGGAAGGCCAACAGCATCCTGGGCTGTATTCACAGGCATGGAGCCAGCAGATCGAGGGAAGTGATTACACCGCCTCTACTTGGCACTCTAGATGGAGTCCAGTTCTGGGCTCCCCAGTACAAGAAGGACATTGACAAACTGGAGTGAGTTCACCAGAGGGCCACTGAGATTTTTGGAGGCGGAGCACTTGCCCTGTGAGGACATGCTAAGAGAACTGGGCCTTTTCAGCCTGGAGAAGAGATGGCCTCAGGGGTCATGTAATAGCAGACTGACTGTACTTCTGAGAAGTTTATTGAGAAGGAGCCAGGTTCTTCACAGCAGGGCATGGCAGGAGTATGAGAGACAACAAATAAACTGGAAGAAGAGAAGATATTGTGGATATAAAGAAAAAAATTTTTTTTTTTTTTTAACCATGAGAGCAATCAAACATTGCAACAGGTTGCTCAGAGAAGCTGTGCAGTCTTCAGACTTGGATCCAACTGGATAAAGCCCTGAGCAACTAGTTCTAGTCCTACAGCTGGCTGTGCTTTGAGCAGGAGGCTGGACCTGAGGTCCCTTCCAAACTCAGTCATTTTGTGATTCTGTGATTCTCTGCAGAAACACTCTTCAAGTCTACTCAAAATCTTGCCTTTTTCTAACTGTGCCAGTTGGTCTGATAAGAGATACTGCCTTTACCTACAAACTATGTCTTGCCTGTAATTTTCAAGAATAAAAACCACGATGTTCCATCAAGTGGCAGCATGTTTACGCCTACATGGATCATTATTAGGACTGGACTCATTCAATCCATCCCACAGACCTTTGGCATTTGAACTGACAAAATGACTCACAGTAGCTATAATGATCAACCTGAGTGTTCGCTGAGAGTGGTGGGGAACACATGGCTGGCAAGTAACCTAAGAAATGCTCTGGCAAAATCCAAAACCAGTGAGGCCCGGGTATTCCATGCTCTACTCTAGGTTTTGACTATTTTCCTAAGCTTTTCTTTTTCCTCTTTCATGAATTCTAGTCTTGTCCCTTTTCTACCTTGTTCAGCTCAAGGCTGACTGCTGGACATTGAAAGGTTTAACAGAAGCAGCCTTTACAGAAGAAATGTCAGTATAGAGGTAAATTGGATAGGTAGATCTGTTAGTAGCATAGCCACTAACTTTGTAAGATGTCTTGCACATAATATACAGAAACCTATGGCCCTTAAACGTGAGGAGGCAACAGCTACTGGGTGCTCTCAATTCCTTCTATTCTTGCAGAAAAGCTGAAACCTCAGAGGTACCTTATTGACAACCCAAAGCACTCAAATAAGATTAGTCCAGTCTTCTTCAACCTGACTTAAAGATCATGTTTAAAAAGAGAATTCACTTTCTTCTTAATTTACTATCCATGCTGTCAATCCTACAGTCTTACACTTTCAGGTCCCATTCTGCAGTCATGAGTATGAGTTTTATTGCCTCCCACTTACAAATTAAAGCTGTATTTGTCCAAAATGTCACGCTAGAACATGCCCCATTGAAGGAAGATACTTGTGATAAAGTCACAAAAACTAACACTGTTATAGGTCACATTGCTTCAGAGAGTGGAACTTGCCATCCCTGGCCACTATGGCAAAGGTGCGTCAAGAGAAAAATGGCAAGAGAATTACCATGATCTGATAACCTCAGTGTGGTTATCAGACCAAAACCTTCACTAATACTACAACTTTCTAAAAGTAGAAACGTTTGATAAATTAATGAAAGCACCCAAAGCCTAGATCATCCTGATCAAAAGTTATGACCCAAGCTCGGAACAAGACATTAGAAATGTTCTACTAGCTGTAACAGAAATCGACACTCACACCAACAGTAACTGTTCTAACAGCTACAAACTTTAATTGTAACAGGGAAATACATTTAGATGATGCCTTAAATAGGGCTGCTATTCCTATCAGCTGATCATACAGGATAGCCACACTTTGGTGTATCACAGCTCAGATGAAAGAAGTTTTTTCATGTGCAATTGGTAGCAGGCCCTCACTGATGACAACCTGTTAAACCCAATGATTCTGATTACTACGTAGGTTGCATAACATATATTGACTTTTCTTACAGTCACTCTTCATAGCTTTCCATTTGCTGTCCTTCCTTCCAAGTATGTTAACAAGCTTTTCTCCTTTTCTGGAATTGCTTCCTACGCTGGATCATCTGGCCTGCCTTTCTAATGTTGTCTCCTGTCCCCGCCACCTAGCAGATGTTCTGGCAGTGCCAAGGAATGTTCTCATTCATGATCCCACAAGGACACCAAAAAGCTTTTGGAATCAGGCTGTGATTTTACAATGATCTTTGTAAACTAGATCCAAGTGAAAGCTACTGGAAAAATGTGTGGTCTTGCTCTCTTGCCGTTGTTCGCTTGTGGCAGCAGTTGAGCTAATGAGTGGGTGGTGAAATGAATTAAATAATTGATACTGTATGGCAGAACATGTATCATTTTTAGTTGGGTTGGGTTTTTTGCTTTAATTTTTATGTGCAACTCACTGCGTGGTTATACAAGCTCCACTAGTTGGCCCATCGGGAAGAGCAAGAATATGGACCCAGGAAAGATGGCAAATTAAAAGAGCTTAAAGTAGATAGGAAAGAACAGCTTAAGAAAATTATTTTCACTTCGCTTCAAGGACAAGCTAGGTTTGTGGACTCGCACTAACTTGGAGGGAGAAAGGCATATCCTGAAGTGCAACAGAACTTCAAAGATCCAGCTTGCTCTGAGGCGGTAAGCTGGTCCCTTCACTTGGTTCCAATGGTAAAATCCAATTTATAGGTTACTATTGTTCCAAGATCTTCCAGGAATCTGAGCACAACAGTATAAAAACGTCTGGCTGGTTGTGTTCCCTTGGGAGCAATATGGCCCAAACTAGCCATCATCATCTTGCAACTCTGTTAGCATGGCTCCTTTGGATCCTAAGTTATATTTTAAAGTAATCATCTACTGATTGAAGCTCTGAGAACAGAAGAAGTATCTTGCCTTTCCACAGAGCAGATCTCTGATCCTCTGAGGACACAAAACAGGCATGAGTCTACTTTACAGACCATTTCTCCTGAAGAATGTCACATTCAAGGATCAGTATGTCAGACTGTTGTGTGAGCATGTAGGTTACAACTGAATTTTTGTATGAGATTGTGTGCTGTAAGATTTACATATGGATTACCTTCTGACCAAAAAGCTAGAGAGTATTCTTTCTGTTAAACCTCCATTTATTTGTGTGTGTACGCGTGCACATGAACTTCTCAAGGAAAAGGTGTTAAAGCAAAGGTAGCTGGGGATGTAGCTCTCTGAAGCAGAATTCAGCCAGGAGACTGGCTTAACAACATAATTGCTACAGATAATATCACAGACCACATGACCTGTGGTCTTGGGTATACATTAATATATTTGTGTTTCTTAAACCACAGTGACCTTCAAGCTCTATGCTAGGAATCAGCTTAAAACTTACTCAGAAGACTGTCACCTACTGAATCACTGATGTGATTTCCAGGAGTACGTAGGATTTTTCCTTTTACCTGGAGGTCTTCAGCAAAGCAAAAGTCAGGTTTGCACAGCTCCTGTTGTGATAATGGTAGTTACCACTGTCTCTGAGAAAACGCCAGTGAGCTGCGTCCTTGGCAAAATTGATCATTTTGGAGACCTAGAGAGAGATGTGCCCTGGTTGTTGCCAGAGAATTACTTCGAATCCCTGAACCTTACCAGTTAGTCTTAAACAGTTTACGAAAACTGTCCGGATCTCAGTGTGAGGCACAATGGCATTATGATGCCTAAGTAATTTTTAAGGACGTAAACTGCGCTCTCAAAATAAGCTGTCGAGAATGCAGCAGCCGAAGCGCCCTGTGACCCAGAACTTTCGTACAGCTCCACCGAGTGTATTTCTCAACCAAAGACCATTTGGTCAAACTGTAAGTCATGGGATATGGGGCGAATTTGCCCTTTCAGATTTTCTGCCTGGTCCTTTCTTCTCAGAAGCGAAGGAGCTGTCAATGTTGAGTTGGAAGAGCTCTCAGAAGCTCCTAATTACGATACAAGGACCGTGAAAACTACTGGGTCCTCTCTCCTTGCTCCGTGACCAGGCTGGAGGGGCAGCGTCAGGTGCCAAATAAGCACTGAGCCTTTAAAACGATAATCGCCGGCGTGGGCATCTCAATTGTGTGCCCCCACCCCAGCATTGCGCAGATGCTTACGTCCAGCTGCGTGTGTGTTCCTGCCGACGCGGAGCCGAGTGACCTGGGCACCTTCCCCTCAGCCGGCCCCGCGCCAGGCCCCCGCCGCGCACCACCCGGGGCC
>NW_010972853.1:4392098-4392398 GCF_000737465.1 Haliaeetus leucocephalus
CGGCGGCTGAGGCACGCGTGAGCCCCGGCGGCTCAGCCCGCCGTGGGGAGGGGGCTTGCCCAGAGGGGAGGGCTTGCCCTGCCCTGCCCTGGCGAAGTTGTGCCGTGGAAAAAGTTGCGGCCGCTTTAGAGCCAGGCGGTGTGAGCAGGAGAGCGCGTTTGGGTACCTGGTAAATCCGTCGGCTTCAGAGAAGAGCAGCCCAGTAGCTGAGTAACTTCCTTCTGCCGATAAGATCTTCGCCTGCGCTCGTCACGGGTGGCGGCCGCCGCCGCTGCCCCGCTTGAATTGGTTTCAGACTCC
>NW_010972853.1:4392565-4404496 GCF_000737465.1 Haliaeetus leucocephalus
CGGGCTCCGGTTACCTGCGGCGCCGCCGGCGGGCCGTCCGCCGGGGGGACGCCGAGCGAGGGGCCGGGGCCGCGGAGCAAGGCTGACCCCTCCGCGGCGGGGGACGGCCACCTGCCCCGGGTGTCAGTTCGCGAGCCGAGGATCAGTCCTCGGTGGCTTCTGCCCCACCGCCGAAGAGCGTTCAGTGGAAACGCAGGGTGCTCGTCGCCCCGCGTCGCCCCCCAGCACGGCTTTAATCTATTTTTCAAGTCAAGCAACTGCTGCTGTAAGGGGATCCGTTCGGATGAATGGCTGGTTTCAGCCGTGTCACCGGCCGAGTTTTGCCTGTCCAGCGTTGACACGTCGGCCACAGTGTTATTGTAAACTTTTTTGGGGGTGTGGACACTTCAGTTTTTCTACTCTCTGATGCCAAGACCTAAAGTATCTTCTGCCATAACTCCTACTTCATTGCTACTGCATTTCTAGGATCCTCTGCCCTGTGTTGGAGAGGCACTGGAACGAACTCAGGAGAGGGGTTTGAGCTTGTAAAAAGAAAACCCGGAATCAGGCCTTTGCTCTTTTCGTATGAGAACAGGAAGTCAGATCACAAAGCTAAGAGGGAAATTTAGAGAAAGGGGAAGGGAAGAGAACATTCTTTGCGTAGCCCCTGTCAGCTTAACTACGGGGGAGCTGGGTGATGGTCACTGCCTCTGCGGGGTCAGGCCTGTATGTTTCTGACTTTGAAATGACGGAGGCCTGGGGTCAGTGTTGGGTTATAAGTGACATCATGTACAGTTTTGTGGCTTTCCCAGCATTCAAATGAGACAGAAATTTAAGATGAGGCTTGAAATTCACTGGGATGAGGTAGGGTCCAGTCTGTCTTCATAAGGCATGCATATTTCCAACTTCATCCAGGAGTGCCTATATGGAGATGTTTATGTCTTTTACCTTGCCTGTCTGTATGTAATATGCACACTGGATAAATTTCTATGCCTTTTCTTCCCAGGACTGTCAGTTTATTAATAACGTCTTGCATAGCGTTCCAAGAAAAGTTGTACGAAAACTTAAGATAGCATCTTAAAGATGCTGGAATCACTTGTTTAGAAAGATGGTGGAGTGTAAATTGTCCCTGAAATAAACCCAAGTTTTATTGAAACAGCAGTGGTTGTTGCCCTTTTGTGAACAGTATGGTTATGCTCTGAAGTCAAATTTTGAAGTGGTTCCTGTTATTTGCAGGCAAAAATGTTTCAGCACTTTTCATCGATATAATAATGTGCCTATTTACTATTTCACATAGAATTATGACCTTATATGCAAACAATGAACAGCCTTTAATATTATCTGTAGACATACACATTCTTGAAATCTAAGATATTATATCATCAAAATACAAGCCTAAAACCAGATATGTGCTTTATTTTGGTCTCTTTTACCTTTATTATTGAAGACATTAATTTAGTCACGTATGCGATTTTAAAACAACTTAGTAGGAAAAAGTGGTATAGAACAGATGCAAATTAATCTGGGTTTTTTGTTTGTTTTTTTTTAAATTGTGAAACATGCCACTGTGAAGTTGCACTGATATTTTGTTTACTTAATAGTGATTTTCCAAATGAAATTAGTAAAGCTAGTCTGGCATTTTTGAATGTGTGTAATATTTGATTATAGTTATTTTTTTCTCCTTTACTTTTGGTGGGCACACAAATATGTGGTCGTAGATTACTGCATAACAGTGTTCCTGTTACATAGTTTGAGGGGGTTTATGCTTGTGCTGAAATCGTAATGTAAACATAACTCCCCAACAAAGAAACAAGACTTCTGGTAATCTTGACAGATCATTGAAGGAGCTCTGTAACCGTAGCCTCTACAATCCACATTTAACAGGGGAAAAAAAAGTCATTTACTGAGCAGTCTCTTTGGTGTACGTATTAAGTGGGAGGGTTATGTCTTTCAGCACCATAGCTACAGGGACTTAATTGTCCTTTAAATCTCTCCTCCTTTCCCATGTAGTGTAAAATTTACCACTCGATCTTCTTGTATTTACTTCACTATTGTGCTTTCTTTTAGGCAACCTGCCCAAGCATGCAGCACTGCCCCTGAATCAGCACTTGAGCTGAAGCAGATCAGTCATTGTCCCAGCGTCTCAAATCTTACCCAGGTCACAATGGTGCCGTTGGGGCACTTAGCCAAAGGGGCCACTTTGGAAGATCTTCTTGAAATCTGCATTCAGTCTTTTGGTGAGTGTCTGTACGTTTTTAGAATCGTATTAATTCATTTGTGTCCTGGCTATGTTTAGGTCACTTACTAGTGAATTACATTGATTTATTAGTGGAGTAGAAAGATGTAACTGAGAGTTTTCTATACCTAGGTGACTGCATATTTTTATAGGTTTCTGGATCTCTTTATGCATATGTGTGTAATATGCTAAGAGGTTAGTGTGACTACTGCTTTTTCTCTAGAGAATAAGACAAAC
Source organism: Haliaeetus leucocephalus (assembly GCF_000737465.1). Lineage (NCBI taxonomy): Eukaryota > Metazoa > Chordata > Aves > Accipitriformes > Accipitridae > Haliaeetus > Haliaeetus leucocephalus. Next base: position 4,395,018 of record NW_010972853.1, read on the forward strand.
ACCAGTCATCTATACTTCTATGTGTGGTTTTTTGTTGTTCCTTCAAGTACCAATTTGGTAAACTTCAGCAAGTAATCACTATATTTTGCATATTGCAGTAATATTCTCATCATGTCTGTAAACAACATGTTTATATCAAGCATTTTGAAATGACCAGGGCTATTTTTACACTAGGTGAAATAACATTGGGCTGCTTTCTGTATTATTAGTACAGATTTAAACTTGATTCTTTACAAAATAGAAAGAATCCAAACAAAAATCACAACTGTATACCTTTTTGAGGCTATCAGTTATCCATTTATCTTTTTTACAGTAAGAATTGTAATATATGGACAAGCCTGAATCTTGCCTGAGCCCTACGTCCCTAGTTTCCTTTCCCAACTTTTTCATTAGTACATAAGTTTATTTTTTATATTATTAAAATATGTTAGTACTGAAGGCACTCAAAATGATTCTGAATAATTTGCGTGATAAGTAGTGCATCTGTTCGTTAATGCTGTGTCTTTCAGTGCTGTGAGCTATTCCCAAAGCGTATGTGGCAAAGTCTCAGTTGCAGAGTGGTCCTTAAAAAAATAAATGTACTTGAACACCCACTAAGCTCTAAAATAATTAATCTATATAGTTAAATAGTAACACATAGTGCTGATCGAGTGATACAGCACAAATACTGTACAAACAATCCCTAATCTTTCATATTCATTGGAATTTTTTTTAAACTTTAAAGCCAGCATGTGTAGAAAAATACATGTCTGAGAAAAGTCGATGAAACATGTAATTGTCAGTAAGGTTTTTCTTTTTGGCTTCTTTTCTCTTCCATTTAATTATTGTAAAGAACATATCCACTGCGCTGCTATAAAGCCCTAATTCCTAAATGTTGATTCGTATTTTTATAAGTTTTGGCTCACTGGGGGTGAGATAAGACATCTAAAGCACGTGTAAGGCCTTTATACAGTTTTAATATTTTGACTACTTGACCAATAATACTGTGTCCACATTTCTATGAAAAAATGGTACTATAAATGTAACATTATAAAAATCTAGTAAAATGATTACGGCGACTGATTTCAAGTAGTGTAGGCGAAACCCTGAATGGGAGATTATTGTTGGCTTAATTATTTTAGTACTTTTTTTAATACTCTATGTATATCAACTTAGACATGCTGATGTGTTCTTAGATTCCTGGGCATCTGTATATTATAAGGACTAAGGTGACAAAAAAAATCAAGTGTACCTGTCCAGTTCAGCTATATATGCATGTGGATCTTTCTAAAGTGTTTCATACTTCAGTTAGAAAATTTACCATTGCCCACTAAATAGGGTTTTCTTGAACCTTGACAAATGGTATGTAGGTCTAGCAAAGCGAATTGTAGTGCATCTGCAAACATAATCTTAAACTCATTAAGGACTGCTAGAATTATAATGTGTGCTGCAGAAGTTTAGACTCTTCATTGGGCAATTCATAGTAGTGTCTGTATTTGTACATCTTCTATGACATTATGCAGGTTCTTAAGCTATGTTGGAATTTCCCTGTAGGGTATTTAAATAAATTGTAAAGTACAACTGTTACAACTATAAATAACCTACGTAACTAAGTTCCTTAAAGAAGGTTTTTGTAGCTACCAACAAAAACACTATGCAAAATTCATTCACATCGTTGTGCTGATAAAGGAAGAGATGGAATAAACTTTAATCTGGGAGTTTGAGGAGGGGTGGTGGTAGCAAGAAAAATGGTGGGGGAAAAAAGCATTTTTGCTGAATGATTGCGAGTAAACTGAGTGAATGAGTAAGTCTCTTCCCGTGCATAGTATTAAAGTAAAGTTGTCACCCTGTACTCTAATAGTTCTATTCAGACTGAGGTTATATCTTCAGTCTCAGATATGCTGAGCTATAATATTTTGTATATTATTCTAGAAATTCATTATTGTGATCTCAGCAAGTTTTATTTCAATATTAAAAATACAGAAACCCCCAAGTTATAAGCACAGATTTGCTCTGTATATTTTAGGTTTACTTTCTGGAAAAAGCCCTTGATTGATTTGCTGTCTAGGGTTAAGGAGAACAATACGCAATAGGTAGAGATGATGATTTGTCACATTTCAGAATATATACTGCATCATGTTAATATTATGTGTACAATTACAAATACAATTCCGACATAAAGTATGCAGCTAAATTTATGTTCCTGGACTCAATTATACAAGTTTGGAAAAAGCAAATAATGTGTAAGAGAGGCTGCTGTCAACAATGGTGTGTAAGGGGAAGTTGGCAGCCTTTTCCTATACGCAGAGAATGTCACAAGAAGGTCTAACCAAGAAGGTATTAAGAATTAATACAGCTGTGAAGAACACAAGTATGAGTATTTATCTTACAGTATGGATGAGGGGAAAAAGTGAGAAAGGGGGATATACTAAGTTGAAGTTAAGAGTGAGAAAGCTAAGCTTGCCACGGTGTTGTAAATGAATTCCAGGATGTTTTGTAGAAAGACAAGTTTTGTCCAGAGAGCCAAGTTTAATCCAAAACCTATGCAGAGGAGGCAAGGAACAAAGATTGGATCTTGGAGTTAGTGATACTGTCTGTGGGTCTACAACAGTGCTGGGTAGAAGATGACACTAGAATGTGGACAAATTTATTTTTTAAAATTTTTTTTTTTTTAAGAAAAGACCAAAAGTTTATTCAGTGTAATTACCTTAAACATCTACTTTGGGATGATTAGTGTGTGTTCTTTCACCTCTCAAATTTGGTCATCTTTAGCTTGAACTGATGAATGATAGGCATGTGCTTTAGTGACAGAAATAATGAGGGTCATATGAGGGAGTGTGAAGTCATGTAGATGTGGTTCATGATAACTACATCTGAGAGATCAGCTTTACACCAGTGTTTATTCAATTGCATGATGAGAAGGAGATGCTGAAAGTAGAGGTTTCTTCAAATCCCATGAAAGGTTGCATCAGGACGTGTAAGATGAATTATCCTGCAAATCCATTGCCAAAAGAAAAGGCAACAGAAAAGCCAGGATGTAAGCAAGAGTTCAGGAAAAATAGCATGATGGGACGTTGAAGGCAGGAAGTGTCTTAGAAAGCAGTATTGGTCCTGAGATTAGGAGAAGATTTGTAGACACTTGAAACCGCTCTTATCAGTTTAAGGAGAAGAGATTTGGTTATATAGGACAGTGATTCAAAACACATTCTACATGACTTGGAAGGTCTCTCAACATTGTAAGTAGCTACAGGATGCTGTTACTGCTATGATCTGGATTGACAAGAAGAGCTGTGGAGCTCAAGTAAATGCATCACATGTGATTGCCTTAGAAAAGAAGAGGAAGTGTAGCATGTAAGTGGAGCTGACAACTTTTAAAGATGAAAAAGTGATCGTGTGGAAAGAAAGAGCAGTCATAACAGGGAAATGAAGGGAAAGAGAAATCAAAGAAGGGAAGAGAGTGCTTAGAGGGGAAGAGCAGGAGGTAGGGCAAAATCATTGAAAAGACTAGAAAATACAGAGGATTCAGTGAAATCTCTCCATCAGAGAGGTGAATTCTGAACAGAAAGGTCATAAAGAGAAAATTAAAGGTAGATGTTCAATTGGCGACAAGATGGCTGAAGTTGTGAGTTCAGGGAAGCAAAGAAGTAATAAATAGGTCTTGGCTTGGAATATGACAGCTTCAGGAGGGAGATAATTTATTCTGGAGAAAATCTTCATTAGTGACTGTGATTCTGGAGTGGAATTGTAAGTAGAACAGTGACTTTAACCCCCTGCATCCATGTTTTTCCATTATGTAGTATATAAAATGCCTGGAAAAGAACGTACTTTGACTGGCAGACAGTTCTCTGAAAGTCAATATGGCTTTGTCTCCTACTTTGCTGCTAGCTGTAAAGACACTTAGCAGCTTTGTTGTTGAAACCGACAGAGTAGGGTCTGCTTTGCTGGTCCACAGCCATATTAACTGTTTAATGCTGACAGTTCAGTAGAACACAGGAAGCATATGCCTAGTAGCACAGCCCTACGTTTTGCTAGTTCTTCTTACAGTATTGTTTGTGAGACTGCATAAATGCATCTTAACATATATTTAGTCCAGAAAGTGTTACAGATCAGAGAGGAAAAATATAACAGCAGTGTTCACTTCACTGGATATCTTGTTAACTGTATACCTGCTAACTACAGAAATGAAATAATAGTTGTTCCTAACACTTTTCACCCTAGACTGTCACGCTACTGTGAGCTTGATGTTCTGACTATGTGTTAGCAAGTCAGTTTCTATTCTAGCAGATACTTTTTTTCTGTTTGTGTCTTCACTACATGTTTGTGCATGGTAAGAGGTCCCTGTTTCATTCCTTTGACTATAAGCGTTTCTCTTTATCTTATAAATGTACTTTTTTTTTTTTAATCTTGAGTAAGGTTTAAGTGTGCTTATTTTTTTAAACAAATACAACTTTCAAGTGTTGGATGAACTATTTTAACATGCATTCAAGCTTATAGACCATGTAGGGTCAGAGGGCCTTTTCCTTGCCCACACAAAACATTTGTTTAAATTGTTTTTACAAGTGTTTAAAAACTCTGTTGCAATCGGGACAAAATGTATCTTCAGCATAGTGTCAATTTGTTATGTCCCTGGAGTGTTACTTAGAACTACCTAACAAAAAGTTCCAAGAGTGCACTGGAAAGTCATTATTCATACAAACACTTGTGTCCTCCTAAAAACATCTGAGGGTCATTTAAGAGCTGAGAAATCCCTAAGATCTCAAAATTTTAATATTATGAAGGTATTTCTGTCCTTAACCTTTGAGTGTGAGATCTTACTCATTTGCCTCTTACGTTTGAGTACTGGAAGCATGTATATTGTAGCACACGGAAGACCTATGCTTATTCTACAATTCAGGCACTTCAGTTACTGCTAGACAAGATGAATGTGCTCAATGGAAAAAAGAAAAAATGAAACATCATCTTTAAATGCATGTCGCCATGTAGTGTCCCTGTGTCTGGTTTCTTAAGAGAGATGTAAGTAAAGTGCTTTAGGAAAGCAACCAAAATATTTCCCAGAGCGTGTAGCATAATTCTGTTTGGAAGATGAGCCACAATAAACTGTTTGCAGTGGAGTTAGTTGTTTATACCGCTACATCAATCTTCAATATGAAAAAAAAAAAAGATTAAAATAAGATTTAAACCCATGGCTAGTACTTTTCAAAGCAGTTAAAAATCATAACCTCAAAGATTAGCAATGTTATTAATAGAATTTAGGTGAACCTAGTGCAATTTGCAACTTCTAATGGTCATAATACTCTTGGACAGCTAGGTGTAAGAGGAAGTTGTGATGCAAATTCTTCTGCAGTGTCTGATCAGTGCTAAGCTAGCCTGTTGCCTCAATGTGTGATAGAGATGTTTGTAAACAAACCTTAGAAACTCTGGAAACCACTTCCAGACTGATCTGGATGAAAGATGCCACAGAATTGTTTTGACAGAAATCAGAAATCTGGCAAAGGTGCTGGTGCTGGTTGCCTCCTAGGTGCTAGCTGCCTAAAACTGTACAAGTTAATCATAGTTAACATTTTCTAGAATAAAAAATAACTACATTAGCAGAGCGGTCTAGTTCTATGAACTGATAGTTTTTATAGCTCAATTTTGTATCAATATCATGCAAAAATATATCGAGTCTTAGGAATTCTTTGAGAGCCAGGTAAGTAATGCATCCATTTTACAAACAATGAAACAGGCAAGTTAACTCATTAGGAGAACTGTAGCCATCTTCTCTAAAATACAGAAAATTTTGAAGTTTTATCCAGTTTTTCTGCTTTCAGTTATCTAGAAAAACCCATTCTACTCTTAACATAAGTACTTTCTTCCAGTCTAGTTAAAACATACAATAACTAGTAAAACAATCACAGTTCTAGTATCAAGTTTATCCTTTTACCAAATTTACCACATACCAAATTCTAACATAGAATTCTGACTCAAAAGCAGTTACATCTTTCAAGGCATATGCACACCCACAGAAGGCAACTTTGGTCCCTTACTTTTTTCTGTTAGGTTTGCCTGAATAGGCATTTGTTTTTATCTTGTGCTCCACAAACTTGCAGGGTTCTGCCCCTTGCCCCTGAAGCCTAGGCTGAATGTTGAGGTCTCCAGACTCCCCAAAAGTACTTAAAGTTTGTTCATGGTATTGTTCCGTATTAAAATGTTGTTGATCATTGTGTGTTAAGTAATCTGGGTGCGATTTGGTCATATACAGTGCAGAAACTTTAGTATTGCTTGGCAAGAGAAACTATGTTAATGATCAATTAATGACATTGTGGGAACAGAAGAGTCATTACCGCTCTGCAGAATGCATGACATTGTGGGAACAGAAGAGTAGTTACTGCTCTGGAGAACACTAAGTGCTGTTTAGCTAACTATTAAAGTTAATTGTGATTGTACCAAAATGAAAATAGATTTCATTTTTAACCTGATGTCTGTGGAAGAAGTTTTCCCAAAGACAAGCAACTTGGATATCTTTATATTTTAAAGTTCCATTTAGCTAATTTGACTTCAGTCTTTTCAATATAATTTTCCAAAGTCAAGAAATAAGTAATAAAAGAAAATGAAGAAAACTTAGACTTCTTGCTTTATGAAGCAGTCTCCCATTTAATTATATTTACCACAGTGATGTGATAGAAAATTCTATCTTCATACCTCTAAATATAACTTCAGCAAAAAAAATATAACTTTTATTTAGCAATGCAAAAAAGCTTAGATAGCAATAGAAAATAATTAATTCTCCTGAGAATGTTGTATGAATTTAATTCTTATTCCTCAATCTATGTATGAAGTTGAAACAAGAAATAAGTCACTTGTTCTTTAGGCTTCCCCATGCATTTTACTTCCTGTGTTGTTTGGTTTGTGTGTGCTTTAGTGTGAAGTCTTTTAGTGTTTTGCTGTGTATCGCCAAGTATGAAGACATGTTTTTACATTGCTTTTTTAAGTCTGAAAAATAAGGGGCTTCCCTTAGACTGTTACATAGTTCAGTAGATCTTTCTGTTATGCAGGACAGGCTGGAGATTAAAAGCTAAGGTAACTTTCTAAACATGATATCACTTTTTTTCCCCCCTGTTACTGAGGTAAGACAGTGCAAGTGCAACCGCTGGCAAAAGGCAAAGATAAGAGGGTACCTGTTGGGAGCTATTAAGATTACACTTGTATTGGTGATGACTTCAGGAATCCCCAAACACTGCAGTTTTAATACTCAAATGTATATGGAGGTCACTTTCAGAAAAATTCAGTGCCTTGTGCCGCCTGTATTGTGTCGAAAGATCATTTAGAGATATGCAGTAATATCTTTCTTTGGAAATATGGAACTCCTCCGGCAGAGAACAGCATGAGATGTCAAGAGCTTCTTTTCAATTTTAACCTTTACATTTTTTGGGGGAAAAATACTCACCCTCAAAATACTCACTTTGGGTATGGGTGAGATTGTCTTCTCTCTTCCTCCAGGAAACCAGTTATGTTTAATGTTATCTCCAGTGTGTAGTGTTACTCTTTTAAAAGTGTACATTTAAGAAAAAAGAAAAAAAAGTACTTAGGTTGAATAACATAGAAAACAATCAAATACCTTTATTAGTAATATTAACAAATGCCCTGCAACAGTACTTGGGAGGCATAAGACTCTTGCTCTGAACTAGACCAGCTGATACAATGGGGCCAATAAAGCTTACACTTGAACACATGTGGGAATGTTTCTCTGAAAATTTGGCATACTGCAGCTAGCTTGAATTGGCAATTGGGAAGCTGCTTCTGAATGCAGATAATTTGATAGCAGTACCTGGTGATTAGGTATGTTTTTTTAAGTTTGGAATGAAGCTGCGTGGGGGTTTGGGGGGTTTTTGTTTGTTTGTTTTTTAACCTTTGGTTCTTGTCATCCATGGTGAACAAGAGATGTTTCAGTCTAAGGGTGAACTGTTGTGGTTTAACCCCAGCCATCAGCCAAGCACAACACAGCTGCTTGCTTACACCCCCCCCCCCGCCCAGGCCCTGCAGTGGGATGGGGGAGAGAATTGGAAGGGTAAAAGTGAGAAAACTCATGGGTTGAAATAAAGAGAGTTTAATAAGTTTAAAACAAACAAACAAAACCAACAACCAAAAAACCCAAACGAAACCAAGAAAAACATGTGATGTGAAAAAACCTAATTGCTCATCACCAGCCAACTGATGCCCAGCCAATCCCTGAACAATGGCAGTCGTGGCAAACTTGAACTCAGTTTTTGTTGCTGAGCATGACATGATATGGTGTGCAGTATCTGTTTTGTCAGTTGGGGTCAGCTGTCCTAGCTGTGTCCCCTCCCAGCTTCTTGCCCACCCCCAGCCTACTTGCTGGTGGGGCAGTTGTGAAAAGGCATGCCCCATCTGCTGGGTTAGAAGCTACTTTGCCAGAGTCTGTAAACACTAATACTAGAGATATATCTGTAAGTTAGAGAAAAGACTAGAAAGCTGAGGTATGTAAGGGAGGGAAACAGGAAACAGTCAGTCAGAAGTACTGGAGCAATAGTAGAGTTGGAGCATGCATCAGTAATGAAAATCAAGGCCAGGAACTGGGATCTAAGTGATCTGCAACATCTTTGAGTCCCTAAGAGGAAAGCAGCTTGATGTCTGCTAGTCCGTTACAATTTGAACCTTTGGATGGGGCTGACTTCATACTTCCTTGGATCTGATAACTGGCTGCTCCAGGATCAATCATGCAGTTAGAGAGAAGCTTGTTATAAAACACTGCAGTTGTGGGATGAGTAAGTATGAAGCATGCAGCTGGGTTCAGTGGTCACATAGTGATACCAGCCTCAGAAGTTTCTGATTCTGTTCCGGGAGTCTCATTTGTCTTATCTATCCATGCTTATGACACACCAGCTGTGTGGCCAGGCATTACACTTGAATTATTTAAGAGTTGCCTGCAGCTCAAAAGCTGCACGTGGCTCCAGTATCATGATTTAAAGCCTTGAAAAAATCTTGAACACTCAAATGATGTTTTGTAGGCTTTGGAGAAAAAGACTATTTGATTAAAAAGTTCTTATCTAAATTTGCTAAAATCAATATTTTAAACATGCTGTAGAACAATATATGGGGGGGTGTGTGTGTGTGTGAACTTTCTATCTTGTTCTGTGTACTTGATCTGAATTTCGAAGGCTAATGGAATGCTTTCCACCCACATTTCATTTGGTTTCTCTCAAAGTACATTTTAATTTTTCAAAATCATCCCATTTCGCCTTGACAAGAGCTTTTATCTTCTTGTTTTGATTTCAAAGAATTACCCACCCAGAGTTCTTTCTGCAAGATGTAGCTTCCCAAAAGCTGTTTCTGAGAGAGGGTAATGGCTTTCCCTTGAGGTTTTTCTCCCCTAATGTTCCCTACCCTCACATAGTACAGTCTTATTATCCTTTTTGGATGCATATTAGACTCACTTGTGTCTTGAATATATCTGCATTGTTAATGAGTATTTGGAGGAACAGCAGTGGGTTTCCCCCCCC
>NW_010972853.1:4404506-4454514 GCF_000737465.1 Haliaeetus leucocephalus
CCCCCCCCCCATTCTGTAGGGAATTTGAAGGGGGAAGTAGACTTGGAGAAGTGTCAAGTTTATAGGGTTTCTTCCAACATCTGTGTTTACTTGGCTTGTTTAGGGTTCTGTTGGTGCAGGATTGATCACAAAGTGGTATGATTCTTTCTTCTCTGGAAAATACTGATTTGTTCTCATTTTAATTTTGGAGTTTTCCTCCTAAGACCAATTACTTGTGTAAATAAATTTATGTATTACTCACTTAATAGTTACAAGCATGTATGCACAATAAGCCAATTTAAAAAAAAAAAAAAAAAAAGCTTAGCGCAATTCCCTGAGTATTTTGGTACTGTCTGCTAAACATTATAGCATTCTAGTTGCATGAGGGGGAACACCACCGTCCTGTATAGAATTAAATGTAAGCTGGAGAGCTTAAGACTCCACCTGCTTTCTGTTTCAGCTAAAATTAAAACAATAATTCTTTTACCTAATTAGTGTGTCATCTTTGTAAGGACATTGTAATTAAGTTATTTCTGAAAGATATTACGCACTTAAAATACTGATCTGAAATAAAGAAAAATTCACTAAGGACAAGTACAAAGTTCTACACTTAGGGTATTCAGCTGTGAAAACAGTAAGGTAAAATCCTTGGTATATAGCATTTCTTCAGAAAAGGATCTGAATGGGAAGATGGATTTTAAAACTGAAGATAGTTTAATGATATTGTACCACTGCAGAAACTCTAAGGATAGAAGTGCATGTGTAGAGGGATATGTGTGCTTATTTTTATTTTTTTATATATATACACATTATATATGTACATTTACATATATAAAAATGTATATATACATATATAAAGGTATTATGTACCTATATAAAATTGACAAATTTGGTGTTTCCTAGCTCAGAAAAGAGACAAGGGGAGCAATCCTTAAATAGAGAAAATATATTGATAAAGGATAGAGTGTTTTTTCTGTCTGCTGTGGGTCAGGTATAATGTGCTTAAGCTTGCCCAAGTTGCCTGAAGTCTTTGATTAGACAGTAAGGAGAACTCTAATGACGGACGTGCTCAAGTGCTGGAATAAGTCACCTACAGAAGCTGTGAAATCCTCATCACTGTAGAATTTTAACAACAAATTAAACTGGTTCTGAAGCATACTGGCTTTGAGAAAGCTGATTCTGCATTGGAGCAGGGGAATAGAGGGTACATTAGCTCCTAGCCCTGATTTCTGCCATCAGCTGAGCTTTCAGCTGTCATTAAAAAATAAAGACTATTTCCAATTCAAAAAGTAAACACCCTAGTTTAAGTTGAAAGTGCTTGCTGACCCTCAATGGTGTCATAACTGATGAGCAGGGTGATGGCTTCTTATGAATCTGATTCTAACCAAATGTGATCAATTTAATGAAGAGAGTTAAATGACAGGGTACCAAATTCCAACACAGCAATAATAAATCTGTAGTAAGAAGACTACTATGTGTTGCATAAGTTTTAAGCTGAAGGGGAACAGAGTGTTTGCTGTTTGTGAAGGGAAGTTCCAGGAACTATCCATGAAATACTCATGAAATATTTAATTCAAATTTGGTTGCTTCTAGCCAGTCTAAGGTTGTCTCGTAGTACTGCACCTCTCGTGGGGCAGAGACATTGACTTATGGCTGTTTCAGTTCAGTCACTAAACCCTAGCATGTACTCCCACGTGTACCTTCAGATTTCATACACGTCTGTGTGTTTCATCGAAGTCTTTGAGACCTTGAGAACATCAGTTCCCTCAGTTTTCAAATCACATGCTGCTTTAGTAATCTTTGCAGACATTTATAACACCATCCCCACACCATCATCTTTAAGCCACCAGAAAAAAAACCACTTTGCAGAAATCTTGAAGAATTCGATGTAGCATATCAGTATAGCAACCCATGACTTTCAGCTTTGCACTTAATAAGACTGCCTGGCAATTGCTTGATGCTTTCTTGCATTGCATTGCTTCTGGTGCTACTTTCTGATAACCACTGGAAGACTTAAGGGAGTTTACAAGAAGTTATTCATGTTCTAAAGAAATTATTCATGTTCTTAGTAGCTTAGTCACTGATCACGTGATGTCAGTGCTCTGTGATTAATTTCTGATTCATTTCAAATTGTACACTAGGTGATAGAGTTGGAACCTGCTTATGAAATAAAGACAATGCTTATGAAATAAAGGCCTCTTAGACCTAGAAAAGCTAACTTTTCTTTCTTGCAAAATTCAGTTCAGTTAACACATCCTTGGCATTCTTCCTGTTGCCTTATCATTGCACTTATGAGTGGGAAGGTCTCAGTACAACGATCTTCTCTATTGAACATACTCTTTCTGTTAAGTGTGTTTACCACAGGCTTCATGGCCATCAGGACCTGGTGAAAAGCGGGCAGCGTGCTCTTAAAGCCTTGCTTATTGGCCTTTGAGTACTTCGATTCTTTCAACTATTCTAGGAACAAGTGATACTTCAGTTATTTCTAAGTCATAGATTACAGGGAGCCACCAATTGCATCGTGCAATAGAGTGGCTGATGGGCCTAGATTATGATGTTCTTACCCTTGTGTGTTCTGAGTCTTGCATATGCAATGGAACTTTTGTAATTGTAGTTTTTAGCAGCTTTGTGTTACTATGTACATAATAAAATATTTAGCCCTAAATGTCTTTGTGCTTTGACTCATGTAGTTAAGTACTGGAAAAGTATATTCAACTCCCGCTTCCTTGTTTGTTTCAAAGAATATTTATTAAAACATCTTAGTACAATAAAGGCATTTAGAGGAGGAAAACCGTGTAACCATTGGGTTATTTGTATTTTGGTGCAGTGAAACAAAGCTAAGGCTTATGCAGTATTTTGCAGCTTGCTTTAAGGTAAATCGACTAACTGAAACACACCCATTCCACTTTATTTAGTATTCACTTAGTGGTTTTTGCTCAGCAGGGTGTGTGGTTAGAAACAGGTATACAAACGGAAATGAAAATGAGTCTCAAAGTTTTAAAACAAACTGCTGGAGGTTCAAGAGAATGCTGCAGAGGCATTCAGAGACACTTGCAACACAGTCAGGAAAGCCCTCTTATTGGCTCCACCGTTTGCACAGAGATAGTTTACCACCGCTTTTGTTACTTCCTTACACACAGCTACAGGTTAGCTCTCTGAAAAGAAGTGACCTAGTGGTCAGAGATGCGAAAGACCCAGTGACAGTTCTGAAACTGAAACTGAGCTGGAGTCTCTGCTCACCTAAGGCCCATTTTTAGCTGTTTAACTCCATAGATTTTTTTGAATTATGAATTTGTGAAATACAGATGGAAGAGGAATCAGATTCAATATTATTCTGTTTAGTAACACCTGCTGTATCATGGTGTATGCACTTGAAAAGTCCTTCCTTTTAAAACTGGTCAGGAAGATGACATTAAATATTTGATACTGCTTGTGTTTGTAAAACTGCTACAGTTCCATGCAGGCTTGCTGTTAAGTGCTGAACTGTACTGGGAACCTTAAGGGTTTTTTTTCCTGCAGAGTGTTTATTTTGGTTTTTAAACCATCACTAATACAATGGTTTTCTTTGTGGAGATAAGCCTTTTAGTTGGGTGAGAGAATGGACAGCGCAAAATTTAGTACCGCTTTAATGCGTGCAGAATAATTGCATGTTGTCATAATGAAGTCTATTCCTGTTGTGAGATAATTAGGTCTGGATGTTGTGAAGCACAAATGCACTTTCATTATGAAAGAAAATACCGTAAATGTGTTGACCTAATCACTAGTAGTAGTCAGAACATACTGTTTTTCTCTGAATTGTAAAATGGAAAAGGTAAAATGGAAAAGAGTCCTTCCAGAGGACAGAAATTCAGTCTGGAACCTGGTACCAAGTGGTACCTGTGTTATGTCATGGCAGAGGATTTTGGAATATGTACAAAGGAGAAACTGCTAGGAGAGAGAGTTATTTGCTGTCTTTGTTAGCTGGAGATGATCTATATTGAGCGCTTCTGAAAACCTGGTGATTTAATTACAGCTGTATATACTTAATAGTATGTGTGCACATGACGATTTGGCTTCAAAGTTAAGGATATATTGAACTGCTTTTCTGATTAAACAAGAGCTGTTGGATGGAGGCTCTGGCAGAACACCAAGTTTTTTTAAAATGGGTGAAAATTGTTACAGGCCTCTGTGTGCAAGGCCTAAAATAATTTTAGTCTTCCTGAAGACACTGGAAGAGTACAAAATGCCAAATATTAAAGGCCTGAATAAGTACTGATTTCTGATGTCCCAGCCTTCCTCTGCAAATTTCCTACTTCTCTGGATGAATACTTTGCTGTTTTGCCCTCAGTGCACCTGCTGTAATACCTAGGCAGTTTATATCCCAGAAAGATTCTCTAGGTAATGAATGAAATTATGTGAGAACACGAACAAGGAATGCATAAACTTTGGTTCATGCTATAAAACTGAGAACTTGTAGTATAAGTCAAAAGGCAGCTCAAGAACTTTTAGTTACTTGGGGTCTCATTTATGGGGCTATAGGACAGGCAGACTTTCCCCTCGCCCATATTGCTGTAAGTAGAATTGCTCCTTACAATTTAAGTGTAACTACAGAAGATGGATTCAGAAAGCAGTGTCTCGTGTTCAGTGTTGAAGATCACCTGATGCATGAAGTTCTCATTCTGGGCTTGATAGTGCTGAGTGGGTTGATGCATGTTCACATAGGCTCTGCCAGAATTTACTGATCAGGATTTTTCTGCCTGTCTTGCCTGAGAGGCTGGCTGTAGGTATTTCTGGACTCTTTATTGTATTAAGTTTCCTCCAAACTGACTAAGCTTTTGCTAGAAGAATGAAGTTAACCCACACCAGGTATATGATACCCAGCATATCCTCTGCTTTCAGGGCTTCAAACAGTCAGCTAAAACAATAACTTCACGTGTAAACTACAGATCAAGGCCATTCTGAGTCACCTTCCTACTAAACTGTATCTACTCTGCATGAAATAGTCAGCCTGTCTGCCAGCTTAAACTAAATTTAATGGAAAGATAGGAATCTCAAAGAATTGCTTGTGTAGAAGAGAGCCATCCAGATCAGTACCCACGTTGGTGTAGGGGCAGCTGTGTGAGCCCAGCATTGGTTTGATTTGATTTGCTGTCTGGCCAGTCAGCCTGGATTCAAGGTTTTGTGTAGCTGATAGCTTTAAGCATGAGTGAGGAGTTATGGCATTGTTGTGAGGAAGAGAAGGAAAAGACTTTCAGGGGAGAGTATAGTGATAAAGGGCATGAATAGGACTATTGTGGAGTGAAGAACAGAGGAGACAGATCTAGAGGAAATCAGGCTTTATTAGTTCTACCAAAGATCCAATGTATTGTTCGAAAGGAAAGGCCTGGGCTCTGGGGTTCTCTCTTCACGTTTGATACCTTCCTGTAGAAAGGCATGGAAACTCTTCCTGAATGACTAACATGGATTATATTGTTTTGCAAGTGGGCTAAGTTTAATGTTCCTTTTTGGCGTTGTGCAATTTAAAAATTTTTTTTTTCCCCTCTAGTAATAGATGCCATTTCATATGCTGCAAATCTGCTGTTTCACCTACCTCTTCCATTTTGCCTTATTGTGCGTTGCTTCTGTATATTGTTTCTGTTATTGCTATTTTAAGTGATAAGTACATTTATCCTCATAGAGGACAGTGTATTTAAAATTATTCAAAAAGGTAAATTTTCTTTTGTGTTTGAAATGGCGTCTAATTCCAGTTCAAGCTACTTAGGTTCTCTCATGGCAGGCTGTAGAAAAAAAATCATCTGTTAATGTTTACAAACACTTTCACTACTGTGTTTGTTACAGAAATGGAAACTATTTTAAACATTCTGTTACATTTGATGTCCTTGATCTTTTCTGAATATGGAAAAAAAAACCACAAGACCCAGAAGATAGATGTAGTCTTAAAAACCTTCTTCAAGTGAAATCCTTGTAGCGCATAGTTCAAGGAAATGTGTTGGGACATTTAGGTCCAGCAACAGGAGTATGCATAGGTTAACCTCTGGGCTTCTGCATACGTTATATCTTGTTCCATGTGCATCTAGGTATAGATCCTAACCTGTGCACGTACTTTAGTGTTATGTATGTCAGTTGTACAAAAAGCCTCACAAACACTTAAGAATATCGCTATTCTGTTTGATAAGTTCAGTCATGCCACTGACTGACTGGTGTAGATCAGTAACTGAATTCTTTTGTTCTGCAGTTCATTAGTTTGTTTCAAAGGTTATACTCATCTGCCTAAAGCTAACCATTTAAGTGCATTGCTGGGCTGAGATCCTTATGTATAATTATCTGGATATTTTGAGTGCTTTTGAGACATAACTGCTTTTTTTTTTTTTTTTTTTCAAGGATCTTCCAAATCCTGTTAGTGAATTATAGTTGTTGATATATAGTTCTCATCAGAAAAATGATGCACTTCCAAAGTTACTAAGTTACTGCTATCTTTCAAATAGCGTAGGTGAACAGGCCTGATTAGAATTAGTGTTCTGAAAAAGCCTTTTGCAAGTTGTTTACCAAGGTATACCAAGATTTCAATATGAATACTCCTTTTTTTTTTTTTTTTTCCCCCAGATTTAGAAGGAAATGCATATCAAAACAACCAGCTGCTAAAGATAATTCTGGCCATGCATCAGTTTATCATCTCCTCTGCAGACATGCTCCAGAAACTCATTGATCTATATCCTTTGTAATATTCACCTGCTGTTAAGGTAATATTAGATAACTTGACAACTTTGAAACGGGTAAGTAGAGGATATTTAATCTATGGCTGTATTACTGTTCTACTCATTAAACAATATACTTGTTCTTTACAGGTTTTGGTTGTATAGTGTGTTTTTGTTTGGTTTAGGGTTGGGTTTTTTTGTTTGTTTGGTTTAGCTTATCATCCACAGAGAAAAAGATGAAACTCCAATTCAGATTTGAAGTAGCATAAATCACTGTCCATTGGCCATGGAGGGACTACCTAGCAGGTATTAGATTAACATAGGCACCTCAGTTAGGTACTGTGAACGTGGGCCTAAGTTTCGGATCTCTTTCTCTGTGTCCTCCATACAAATAGAAGAGCAAAGAACAGAAGTGTAATTTTTGAAAATACTCTGATTGTATCATCTGGAGATGAAAATTTTCAACAAATACTATTTCTCACTCACACACTCAAAATTACAATGCACTGAAATAAATCATAAGCTTTTCCTTCCCATTTGTTCCCATTTTGACGTGACTGCCTGGACTCATACATGCGTGCTTCTGGCTCATTAGGTTTTTCACAACAAAGCTACTAGATCATATTGGCAATACTAGCCTTTCTTAGGAATTGTGGAATATATTACCTGACTTCTTAGCTTTCCAAAATGTTTACTCCTAATTAGATGAGCACAGCACAGGAAGCAGACCTGACATGCTAAGAATCTGTAGCCAATTTTGGTACAATTTAATTTAGGTAATTCTTTCTTCCCCCAGATTCTGTATCTTTCTGGCTTTTAAAAGCAGCGTCATTTACCACAGAGCGTTACTGTAGTGTTGGATTCTGACTGTCCTGCTGCTTCTCTAACCACAAGTGTTAGATCAAGTGTGCTAAGCTACAACTGTGGTGTAGTGTTGCATTTAACTTAGGCTCATGTGCTCTTCGAAAATGGAAGGAAGTAATTGCATGTTTCTGAGAAGTAACGTTTTCTACAGTCAGAGAAGTGATTCAAACTTTTATCAGACTTGCATATTTTGCAAGCTTGGTTTTTGACTCTGTGTATAGCTCCCTGTAAAGACATTGAAAGGTAAAGACGGTTTTGAATTGATCAGATAGTCTGGGTTCTTGTATTTTGAAAAACCTTGCAAATGTCCTGGTTTCACCATTTTCCATCCCCTAAATTATGTGAGTGATTTTAGATAGTTATGGATGATTTGTAAGCGATCTAATTTCAGACATTCAGTTCAGGGCCCTTCAGAATATTTGGGAACTTATTCAGACCTCACTAGTTCTACAGTCAGCCTAATTTAAGCCCTTCATATGGGTGCTTAAATTGTGGATGGTATGTTCCCTCAGTTGCAGTAGATTTAGCATGCAGTTCATTTCAATCAGACTGTGGGAGGATCCACAAAGTATTTTCATTGAATTATGTTTTTTAGTACTGAAAATATGTGTGTAATCTACAGCAGAAGAATCAAGATACGCATAATACATTTTCCAAATGGATTTTCCATGTCTTCAAAATATATTGGCTACAATATCACAAATTGTTTTATAGAGCTAATAGACTAAAAATCTGGGTGTTTCCTTCCAGTTATTTATACAGCAAATCAAATGAAAACTGTTGCACAGGTTAGGAAGGTGAGGTTAGCAAGGAGAGGCATTTCACATTTTTCTCTACCATTGTATACAACTGGTTATGTTTAAAGGAAAATAGCATCTTTTTGGGAAAAGCTCCAGTGAATTGTAATTAACTGAAAAGGATTTCTTCATAAAAGCAGTAATTGATAAATTTGGTATTACTGTTTCAAATTTTAGTGAGATGTGCAAGGGCATGAGTTTTATTAGAAATTGTGAGGCATGTTGCAAAGAAACACCTGTAGAAAGCTGAATCATTTTGTTACTTAACACTATTCAGTACTTGGGCAGCTACATCAGTATTACTCATAGTAGTCATATTTGCAATAAACTTTTGCTAACCCTAATCTGATATTATATGCCATCAGTAGAATGATTCCTACTGCTTACAGATAGGGAAGTATCAAGCATGTTACATTTCATGTCATATGTGAATGGATGTGGTTTTCCTTAACAGTTTTCTACCTATCTTAATGCTTTAGAAAATAAATCTTCTATGCTGTGTGTAAAGATATGCTATTTTGTGAGGTAAGAATATTCTTGCTTGGTAGCTATTAGTCTGCAGCTACCCATGTGCCATACCTAAGAATACTTTTGCATATTTTAAGCTGACATTAAAAAGAGAAACAGCTATCCTGCTTCAGCTTTTCAAGGTTCACTTTAGCAGCATTACACAAAAAGGCCCAACCAGCTTTGTGCAGATCCGTTGAAGTCAGTGCATGAATTGTTGGGTCACAGTTTTGAACTGAGACTGTACGAATCTGTATCTTAAACATCAGTGAAAATTGACAGTGCTCAGGAATTGGTAGCATTGTGTCTAATATTACATAGGTCTATTAAAAAAAAGTGGGATATTGCAGCTGTATTGCTTATATTAAGCAAAACTTCATTGCATTCTGTAGGTAATTCTTAGTAATTCTACTTAGTCAGTTGCAATGATTCCAGATAACTTTTTTTTTTTTAATTAAGTATAGTAAAGTTTGATGTCTCAGTTTACAGAAAACAGAACAGAGGAAAAAAGATGCAACTTTTTTTACACAAAATGGGAAATAAGTAGTAACAGGAAGGTAAAATTTGTCTTAAGTAGTGATGATTTTATTATCTCAAAGCAGATTACTGGTTAGGTCAGAATGCTTTGGTATTGTATGAGATCTGGGAGCATTTTTGCTTCTAGGCAAATTCATACATACATGCATCTGTAAGAATGTGCATTTCCATTTTTCCAACAAGCACAGATTTTTACATGCATGCGTCTAGTGGGTCTGGCTGGGATGGAGTTAACTGTCTTCATAGCAGCCCTTATGATGCTGTGCTTTGCATCTGTAAGTAAAACACACCAACGTTTTAGCTATTGCTGAACAGTGATTGCACAGCATGCAATTTCTGTTTCTCACTCTGCCCCCGCAGACTGTAGGCTGGGGGTGAACTTGAGGTTGTGAGGGGACACAGGCAGGACAGCTGACCTGAATTGGCCAAAGGGGTGTTCCCATGCCATACGGCATCAGGCTCAGCAATAAAAACTTGGGGGGTAGTCATTCCAAAGTAGCTGTTGCTCAGATATTGGCTGGGCATCTTGTGGGAGATAGTGAGTGATTGCCTTTGCATCACTTGTTTGTTTGGTTAGTTTTTTTCTTTCAGTTATTAAACTGTCTTTATCTTGACCCACACATTATTCTCACTTTTGCCCTTCCTATTCTCTCTGTGATTCCGCTGGGAGGGGTGGGGAAGGAGTGAGCAAGCAGCTGCGTGGATACCTAGTTGCTGGCCAGGATCAACCCACCACAGTGGGTGACAAGTCACCTATAGGAATTGAAATATAAAATATATGACTGAAACAATTTGAATGCCCAGCATAGAAAAGTGTAGTTCTTGGAAAATATTTTGTGCATGTGAGACTGAGTCATCTGTAAACTATTAAATATAATTAGTAAATTTTTCTTCAGTTAACAGATAAAATTCCGACTACCACAGTGCATTTTTTTTATGTCCAGACTAAATAATTTCAGGTTTTAAAGGAGTATATAAAATTATCTAGAAGTTCATGAAGAAAAAAATCAGCATGCATATTATCTAGATTTAATGTGAAACCAGAAATTTTAATATTGAATTTTTTGCAAACATTTATGTAGTATAGTTCTATACAGCATTAACCTTTATTTTTGTGTTTCTGTATTTTCAATGTGCAATAGGTATTGGATTACAGAGTTCTGGGTTATGTTCAAAATGGACTCTAAACTATCCACAACTATGGAAGAATTTCAAGAACTGGTTAAAGCTAATGGTGAGGAGTTACACTGTCATCTAATTGACACAACCCAAATGTGAGTGCCAAAGTCTCATTATGCTTGGAAAACAAACTTTTGCTCTGAAATTCCTTTATTCAAATATAATGTCTCTCCAGTATAGCAGGATAGTGGTCCTATAGTAGGTTAATTTTAGTAAGTCATATGTTATCTATCCTTAGAAGAGTTTATACATCATTATAGATTAAATATGTAGAGGAACAGAATGCCTTTCAAGTATGACTTAGGTTGAATTTAACTGCTGTGTAGACTTTGTGCTGATTCTTTATGCTAGATAAATTTTACTCTGTCCAGGGAACTTAGAAAATTTGTAGAGGCCTAATGATTTTGAAAGATCACTTGAAGTCAGTGAGAAAGAATACTTTTTGATCGGGTAACAGATGAGGTAAAAAAAGTATTTGTTTTTAACACCAAAGGTAAGTGAGAAGATACAGTTTATTACATTGCCAAACTCTTGATACTATTTTGTGTGATTTTAGTTATAAAATTACTTTTCCTGTCCAGAATAAATCCTACAGTTATATATCACATTGTTCCTTCTTGGGAAGAGAACCTTCCTTGTTATATGAGAGTAAGATAGTTCTGCAGAATTGTATAACAGTGTCAATTCATACTTTGGTTGGAAATGCACAGGCAAAAGCAGAGCAGAATTTGGCATACATTTTATATCTGGTTATGAGAGAGGATATTTAGTTTTTCAAATCCAATTAAATTTCATTACTCCGTGGGCGATAGCATAGGCAGACAGTTCATACTCAGAGGCTGGTCAAGGAAATGTGTAAGAATTATTAAATGGAGGAGCACTGGATGTATTCAGTGAAGACAAAGTTACGGACAGCAATTCTGGAAGTGCAATATATAATCTCATGCTGTTTAGTAATATAGTTGTATTGTACCTATGTGCTACATCAATATAATAAAGACTAACAATAATGTTTTGTCCTATAATCTCTAATGCATGAAAGGAGCTTGCTGTTTAGAAATTCAAATAATTCACTTTTTATTGCAGTAAGGCATGAAAACAATGTTACTTTTGTATTAGGGAGAGAGGAAAAGTTTGCTCTTCAGAAAGTAACTCAGGGTAATTCTGTTTTAAAATTTGTCTAAAAGAAATTCTAGGGATTGGTCTCGAAAGCTGACACAGCGTGTGAAGGCCAACACCAGTAAGAAACGGAAAGTCTCGCTTCTTTTTGATCACCTTGAACCAGAGGAGCTGTCAGACCACCTTACCTATCTTGAATTTAAGTCTTTCAGAAGAATATCAGTAAGTGATTATTTATTTATTCATTCAGTCATTTATTTTAAAGATGGGAAGGACGTAGAAAAGATGGGAGAGGGGTAGTATTGCAACATTAACCCTGCAGTGCAAGCTGTTGGACAAGCTGAGTCTGTCCAGACTCTTTTTGTTTTACTAGTTTTGAAGGTGGTCAGTGGTACTTATTCTGAGTACATACCCTTTTGCTGCAGTCATTTCAGAGAGGGAGAGTGAAGCCTTTAAGCAACTGTGGAACAGAGCTGGGGCATGGTCAGTTGGAAGGGAGAGGAGTAAACCATTTGATCTTCTTCCAAATAATCTCTTTTTGTTAGAACAAGTGGTGTCATTGGGCTCAGGAACAAGCAGCCTCCTTTGACCCAAATCAGTAATCAGGCTAAAATGGGATGAAGGAAACTTGGAATATTCTCCTAGAATGCTAACCTCCTGTGGTTGTAGGAAACAGTGCAGCATTCTTGTGCAGTGACTAATGGACTGTCTGTATAGAAGATGTCCACTGGACTCTGCTTGCCATTTTTGATTATGCATAACAAAATAAAGACTAGGGATAAGAAAGCACTTGAGAAAATGCCATGTTTTTAATGTGAGAGGGACTTAAAATAATTTATTAGACAAGCTTTCAAGTACACAAACAATTCTTAAGGATTCGTCTCATGTTTTCTTTCATTTGATTTGTTTTCTCAGCTATGTTGATAACAGTTAAGTTGCTAACTTCCCTATGCACCTTGGCTTCACTTGCATCCTCATATGCTACAACATTACTTCTATTCAAACCTGATACAGTTCACACATGGAAAGGAAAAGTGAACATTAGAGACCAGAATCTAAGATGGTTGCAAAGTCAGTGTGATGATAATAGTGAAAGCAAAGTGGGGTTTTTTAGGGGTTTTTGTTTGTTTTGGTTATTTGGTGGGGGTTTTTTTGAAACACTACAATCTGAAGATGAAGTCTTGCAAGGAAAGGGGCTCTCAATAGATTGTGGAAGATTTCACAGTTGTGTGTTAGTGTACTTTATTTTGAGCTGACAGTATATGACTCTTCATGTTTTGTGTTAAATTCAAAAAGCCATAGAACCAGAGTCATGCACAGATTGCTGCCTGTAGGCAGTAATAATATGCAAAGCTTATATAATTCTTAACATTTTCAAGCTCTGTGCAGACATAAAGTAATTAATGATTAATAAGCATAACAAGTATGATAGCAGTCAGTGTCAGATGTGTCATAGAGTTCCAACAGTTACATACTTGTATACATTTTATATGCAGGGTCCCTGCATATGTTTTGGTATAAACTGAGTTTACCAAGACCTCAGATCGGAAAATAATGTGTAATTAATAAATAGCTATATTAATTAACTCTTTGCAGAATGTATTCACTATATACTAAGCCACAGAATCCTTTTGTTATTCTAACATGGCAGCATATACTGGGAGAAAGGCTGCAAATGACCTGCTGTGTTATCAGTCACTGGAATAAACTATTCATAGGTTCAGTCATTTGAAAGTCAGAAAGGAATACTTGATCCCCTGAACGTATAGAGCACACAGCAAAATCTTCCATGGGACACCATGTGTCTTGCAGCAAAGAAAAATGCAGGGAGTAGTGTTCACAGAGTAATGACTGCAGGTATGCTGGTGTTTGGAAACCATTTTAATTTATAGTTATAAAATACAGGGAGGCTACATTCTGTTGTAAGAATCTGGATTCTGCTTTCCTATTGAGGCTCATAAGTTAGTCATTGCAATACCAGACTCTTGCATTATTTAGGTACTTGGACTTCTTTACCATATCTGCCACTAACAATCTTGTTACAGCTGACCTCATTAATAAATTCTTGCACCAAAGTTATTTTGAAACTTTAGTATGTTAGATAAAAATTTATTCAGCATTTAAAAAAATTCCTTTTGTGAAGGAGAGAGCTGCTGAGAACAAAATATAAACTAATCAAACTGATTCATAATTGTACTGAAACTGCTATGAAGTCCATAATTATGTAGTCAGATATTGAAAAATTATCTATCTGTATAGAGTAGTTGCTTAAAAATCAAGATCCAGCCAAACCTGGCTGGGGTTCAAAATTCAAACAATAAGTATAAGTAAGTACTATGTAATCTCAGAGACAGCTCTTCTTATTACTGCTAATGTTTCTTCCATTTTTAATTTAATAAGAGGACAAATCCAGAGATGTCTGCTGTCATATCTGCTTTTTAAAGTTTTAATAGTTCTTATTAAATGGATGGAAAAAAGTTAAAAAGCAGAGAGAAAGTGAGAGGGGGAGAGCAAGAAACAAAAAGCAGCTTGACAATTTGCAACCTTTTCTTAAGAATCAATGCCATTCAGCATCTTCCTGTTGCCTTAATAAAGGAATATGTGTCTATTACAGCTATGAATGTTTTTGGTAAGATGTTAGTATTAGTGGTCATAGTAAAGAATGGATGTATAAATCCTGTGTCACATTTTATGATGGTTCAAATTCTTGTGTATTCTTGTTAATGGATAAATCAAGGGAACGGATAAACATTGTATCAACAAAAACAAATGATTGCTTCTCTTTGATCTTAATCAGAAGAATGGCTTAAAAAATCTATTTGTCACATACAGGTGTCTACTGAACAATTTTAGATCACTTTGGTTAAATAAGAGAATCTCACAAGCTGTATTAAAAATATTAAGGAATCTGTAGCCCTCACTCTTTTAATGGTCCTATCTCAGTTTTACATGAATCTCATTGAACTTGCTTTTGTATTAGCTTATTCAGAAGTGTGCCCTAGCTACATAAACTGAACACTTAACTTCCTTAAACTATCACTGAGTTATTAGATTACACTTTAAATTCAGTTTTACCTTCCCTGAAGAAGCCTAGATGCAGTGAATCTATGGAGCCACTGAGGCTAGGAGGAAGGCCCCAGTTCTACTTATCCTGGGGTTTATAAGAGCCAAGACTCCTGAGATATACATGATGCAAATGATGTGATACAAATTAGGGTGAAAAGATGCTTTCAGCTAATTTAATTAGTTGAAGCCTTCTGCTTTGAACTGAACAAAGCTTTGACAAAGGAGAGATTTCAGTCTTATGGATATTTCAGGTGTAAAATATATCTTGTATATTTCATTTGAAAAGCAGACCTGTATCTGCACACAGATCATGAGGTATATGAAACTGTAGATGAGTTTTCATTTACACCTTTTTTTGGTTTTTTTTTAAGTTCTCAGATTATCAGAACTACATTGTGAATAGTTGTGTGAAGGAGAATCCAACAATGGAAAGATCAATTGCTCTTTGCAATGGTATCTCTCAGTGGGTGCAGCTAATGGTTCTCAGCAGACCAACACCACAGCTTCGGGCTGAAGTGTTCATCAAGTTCATTCATGTTGCACAGGTTAGTTAAATTTTGACATGTGTGGTTTAAGAGCCCTTTAGTTGCTCTTCCCACACTACTACTGCAGGGTCAGCTGGGGGTGTTGGCACTGGTCTCTTGGTTCATACATACAGCATGTGTATTTGTGTATGCTGTGGTTTCATACCAAGTATTCAGATATTACAGTGTCATGGCACCATGGCTTTCTCATATCCATTCTGAAGAAATTATTTTCATTGAAAAACTAGACTTGCTTTTGAA
Organism: Haliaeetus leucocephalus; assembly: GCF_000737465.1. NCBI lineage: Eukaryota > Metazoa > Chordata > Aves > Accipitriformes > Accipitridae > Haliaeetus > Haliaeetus leucocephalus. Next base: position 4,420,014 of record NW_010972853.1, read on the forward strand.
TCAGCTGGTGAGATTCCAAGCTGTGACTGCATACCTTTCCAAAGCATGAACCGCTATCATGCCTTTGGCCATGATTAGAAGCATTTCTACCAGATATGCCTTACTGGATAGAAGCAGAGCTGCTATGGTCCTATTGATATTCTTTGCATACTAATTCAACTGTAGTCATAACCAAGATAATAGGCAGTGTTTCCTCGTTGTGGTAGAGTGTGGGAAGAGGAAGAAGTACTGAGGAAGTACTTTGAAGACTTACTGTATCGGCATAATTAATACCTGATTTAATAACAGTAGAATAAGTACATGTTACACCCAGAAAAATAACAACTCATTACCAAAATGAATGAAATCAAATGGATAGTGGCACAAAACTTGTAAGACTTTAGAGGAAGACAGTAGAGGCAATGTAGAATTGGGATGTGCATATTGAACAACTTGAACCTTTAAATAATAAATACTGATTTTTTTGTATGTCAACACAGAAGCTCCACCAGCTGCAGAATTTCAATACATTAATGGCAGTGATAGGAGGTCTTTGTCACAGTTCCATTTCCAGACTCAAGGAAACAAGCTCATGTGTTCCTCATGATGTAATTAAGGTTGGTATAGCTCCTCTAAGTTTTACAAATAAGTTAACCTTTAACTTTTTTGTCATCGCACACACGAAAAACAACCTTACTTCATTGGATAAGGTGGAGAGAAAGACAGAAAAAAAGAAAAAGGAAGACCTCCTTTGGTTTTGGAGGGTTTTTCTTTGCCTCTTCACCTCTACGATACCAGTTACTCCTACACTTCCAACCCCACCTTTCTTCAAGATTTGTACAGCTTCTCTAAAGTTTCTCTTAATACTCAGATGTGACAGGCTGCATTTCCATTTATATGCAGTAGTTCAGAGTAGCATTCAAACACAAAAGCAGAGAATTGGATCCTAGAACATTTGAGAACAAAACTATTGTCATCCATAGCAACATTAACCATCCTGAGTCTATGGAATGCTAGCACAGAGCTCTCCACTTTGAGTTTAAAACTGAAAGGATTGGTTTTGTTCATCTGATCTTTCCCTATGATAGATTTTTATCTAGTTCAAACTTGAACAAACAGCTCTAATACACACATTATAATGCAGTGGAATGTTAGGAATCAGTTGTAATTTCCAATTAAATTCTTGTGAAATACAGATGGATATATTTTTTGCTGAGATTCTGGCTACTAAAACTGTGAAGGAAAGCATATTTTCTAGCAATGAAATGGCTTCTTAAGAGACTTCTTAAGAGACTAATATGCTTTATAATTTTATCTTGTTTGGGGTCTGAAAGATTTCATACAGGTATCTAATGAACCTGATTTTATCACAGTACAATCAGCTTGAATGAACAGTGCATACCTGGAGTGTAGACCAGAAATATGACTTCCCACTGATAATGGTTGCAGCTCTCAGGATTGTCGTGGTTTAAGCCCAGCCAGCAACTAAGCACCACGCAGCCACTCACTCCCTCCCTCCCAACCCAGTGGGACTGGGGAGAGAATCGGGGAAAAAAGTAAAACTTGTGGGTTGAGATAAGGACAGTTTAATAGGACAGAAAGGAAAAAAAAAAAGATTATAAAAAAAATGACAATAATAAAAATAAAAGAATTGGAATATTCAAAACAAGTTATGCAGAATGCAGTTGCTCACCACTCGCTGACGAATGCCCAGTTAGTTCCTGAGCAGCGTTCTGCCCCCCAGACAACTCCCCCCAGTTTATATACTGGGCATGATGTCACATAGAATGGAATATTCCTTTGGCCAGTTTGGGTCAGCTGTCCTGGCTGTGTTCCCTCCCAACTTTTTGTGCCCCTCCAGCCTTCTTGCTGGCTGGGCATGAGAAGCTGGAAAATCCTTAACTTAGTATAAGCACTACTTAGCAACAACTGAAAATATCAGCGTGTTATCAACATTACTCTCATACTGAACCCAAAACATAACACTATACCAGCTATTAGAAAGAAAATTAACTCTATCCCAGCCAAAACCAGGGCAAGGATCTATAAAACCAGTTAGCAAGCTTATTTTAGAAGCATGCTGTTTTACAAATTTTGTCATTATGAGGAGTGGACTGCATATGTGTCCATCATTTGAATAACTTTTTGCATCAAGAAATTGTATTACAAGTGCTAAGAGAAAGCAGGTAAATAAAAGCTGGTAATTAATAACTTGGGAGCACACTTTAAACTTTAAACTGTAACGAACAGTTTGTAAAGGTTAAAAATCAAGGGGTTAGACAGGAACTTCTGCAAGAAAACATTGGTCTGTTGATTTTATAGTGTTGAGTCAGCTTTGTACCTGTATAGTTTTAAACAAGGCAAATATTTATACTGCTAGACTTAAGATTAATTTGGCCTTTACAAGTCCAATATATTGTTTCTTCTTCATTTCCATGGAAAAAAAGTTTTCTTAAAAGCACAGATGTGCCACCTTGAACTGTAATAGGAGTTCTGGTCATGCTGTGATGTGACCATAGCACAACGCAGCGTTTCTCAGCCAGGTCTTTCCAATTTGAGCAATTCCAGATGGTGAGCTGGAGGCCAGAGAAGTGCATTCCACATTTGAAGGTTAAGATAGTTGCTTTTATGAAGGTCAGAGAGCTTGTGCTGTGCTTATGCATTAACTGCATATGCATGCCCTTGATTTGAGAGGATCCTATTTCTTTTCATTGACTAAATAAGAAATGTAGGAAGACCAGCATTATAGATTAGGCTGTAGATTAACTATCTGTAATTGCATATTGCAGGTAGTTAAATTAGGTGACGTGAATACCTAGATTTCATTTGAAGCCTAAAGTTTTAAAATCCATTTCAAGAGTCATTGTGAGTAAACCCTTAACAATAACACGGGAAATTCTTGTGCTGTATGACCAGAACAAAACCAGTAACTGAATTTGATTTTTTTGTTTTCTTTTTATTTTTAGGTGTTTAATGAAATGACAGAACTGCTTTCATCTTACAGAAATTATGATAGTTACCGACGTGCCTATAATGAGTGCAGTAACTTTAAGATCCCAATCCTTGGGGTCCACCTGAAAGACTTGATATCACTTTATGAGGGCATGCCAGACTACTTGGAGGACAAAAAAATTAACATATACAAACTATACTCTCTGTATAACCATATAAATGAGCTGATACAACTCCAGGAAATGCCACTTCCCCTGGAGGCTAATATGGACCTTGTTCATTTGCTTACAGTAAGTCTGTTAGATGAGATAAATACCTCCATTTTAAAAATAATTTCATATATCTGTCAAACAACTAAGTAGAGAATTCCATTAATTATAAATACATAATATCGTAAGATTCTTTTTTTTTTTCCCTTAAGGAAATGTACAATAATAGAAGAAGAGAAAAAGTTAGTGATACTGATTTATCTGGCAGCAAGGGTGAGGTACCAGTTCAGCAGCATGCTTCCAATTATTTCTGTAAGGGAAGGAAATGTTTCTTTCTGCTTCGCTATAGTAGTATGCATTCTCTCTGTACTTTCACTAAGGAAGCGCTCTGAATCTTCCACTGATTAAGCCTAAATAGGGAGAAAGGTAGAAAGCTTCCTTGGAGGCAGAAGATTGCATACAGAGCTTTCTTGTGTTGAACACACAAACTTTCACTTCTAAAAGTTCAGTCCCTCAAGATGTGTGAGGTTAACATAACATATTTCTAGCCAAGTTTCTTCTGGTACTAAAAAACTGTCTGACATAAATGTTAGTCAAATATAGTTGTGTTACTCTTCCAGTCATATCTAGTCAGTGCCACGTTACTAACAAAATTGATACTACCTAGGACCTATGTCACAACAATAGTTTTAGCTTCTCCTAGTAAGTTAAAATACTACCTTTTATTAAAATAGTAAATCTACCTTTCTTGTTTCTCAGTTTTGTTTGGCCTTAACAAGTACCTCAGCTTGGAAAAACTAGATAGGCTGCTTCCACTTTCTGGTTACAGGTCCTGTTTTAGCAAAAAGCTAATAGATGAAAATGGTTATGTGCTTGAGGTTATTTGTTCTCTCTGGGAGTACTCGTGTGTGAAATTCGGCACGCATGCCCAGGGCCTGAAATAGAGCTACATAAAGTGGTGAATTTCTTCCTGCTAAATGTTTTAAATGTTTTGTCTCAAATTATTGTAAGTGTAAGTCCCCCCTTTTTTTTTTCCCCTAAATGTTTTATAAAAATGGTTATTACAAATATGTAGAACTTTGGCCACAATTTCATGCAGCTGTATATGACAGGACATAAATTAAAAGAACTACTTCATTTCAAAGTAGGAGCTTCTGATGTACTAACATTCCAGAGCACATAATTTTTGTGTTTCTCTGATTTTTCCAACAGTCTTTCTCCTTCTGTTGCCTTTAGTCATATGCTTTCCCATTAGCAGGCAAATCAGTTTGAAGAGGTATTAATAATTACATACATAAGTTAATAATTCATAGAGGTATCGTAACATTTGGACTTTTGGGTTTTGAGTGTCAGAAACTACTTTAGATTTCCCCAATAATCTAAAATTGTTCATTATTATGACTACAACAGTAATTCTTGCAGTTGTTCACAAGAAAGTTATTGCATATCTGCAGTTTCAGTAAGATTATTAATTGGATAAAACAGCGTATTTTGGTTTCTTAATTTATATCCATATGAACGCCGCAATCTTGGCTCTCTGTAACAAGTTTATATTTTCTTTGGACTTGCTATGGATTGAGGCTTGTAACACATTTATGTCTAGCTTTTCTATTCAATCACGTCTAGTGTGAATATTATCATGTAAATATTCAAAAAGTGTCATGTTACCTGTCTTCAATCTTGGCTTGAAATTTGTTTCCAGTCCATAAAATATTTGCTATACTATTTTCCAGCACACATGCAAAATCAAAGGTATAAATTTGATAATTTTTTCAAATTCCTTTATTTACCCAGGTGTAATGTTTCTTGCTTTACATAACTGCTGTTGACAGCTAAAGGTTCTCACTAAATATATGCAAGTCTATTTTTTATCCTCATCATATACTTCTTAGTTCAATGTGGTCACAGCTGGATTGGATAAATATGACATGTTTAAACAAGAGTTTTCTGAGAATTTGAGTTGGTGGACAGTTTCATTGGAATGGTGCTTTTGTGCTTTGTTGCATGATAGATCACTTGCAAAACTGTTACTCCCATAATATTCAAGTTACTTATTAAATGACTGCTAATTATGCCTATAGTGACTTACTGTGCTAATGACTGTAGCTGTGTAATGTTACAGATTTCCAGATAATGGCAATAATAGTCTGGAATTTAGAAATGTACCCCTTTCAAATCACTGTGAACACCTGTGCAGCTCAAATGCATTTTTTCTAGGTGCAACCTAAATTAAAAGTTAATCCACCAAAAAATACTAATGCATGCCACAAGCAAGTTTATCAAGTAGCAGTGACTCTTTTGGGCTTAAACTAATGTTGTGTTTGTTTTCAGCTGTCCCTTGATCTTTACTACACAGAAGATGAAATTTATGAGCTTTCATATGCACGAGAGCCACGAAGTCACCGAGCTGCTGTAAGGGCCTTTACAGATTCTTAACAAAAAGATTTTTTTGATGAGTAATGCAACTTTTATCCCTTGCATTCATTTTATTTTATTTTATGCTAAATTGAAAACATTTTAGCTTTACAGACTGAGCAAAATCTGTTAAAGCATAAATTGTTTGGTTGATGATGAAGCCTAAGCTAGAATATATGGGAGAGTTTACACCATATCAGGTTTCATAATAGGAACACAAACACAAATGAAGTTACTTGTGTAGAGACATGACATCAGGCTCAATCTTGGAAACTGATACTGATTCTTTAAAATGAAGAATTCTGATGTGATTCAAATGATGAAACCCATGAGTATTATATTGTAGTTTTGTTCCTGTTTTATAAATACAGAAAAGACAGTGAATTTACAGGGCTGTCAGTGAACTGTGACAATTTAAGGAATGACCACTGTTTTGGACAGTTCAGGGAAGAGCTTCCTCTGAAGTACCATGTAATTATCAAAAGTATCTTGCTGGGTCCAACAGGCCATTTTTGCAGTCCTGTATCACATAGTCCACTGTCACAAACGAAAGAAGTGTAATAACGAAAATCTTTCCATGTGGTACTAATGAAGTTCCATTCAATTTATTCTAGCCTTTGACACCTTCCAGACCACCAGTAGTTGCAGACTGGGCCTCAGGAGTAGCCCCAAAACCTGATCCAAAAACCATCAGCAAACATGTTCAGAGGATGGTAGATGTAAGTACGGTTGGCCCATTTACCTTACATATCAGTTGTAGCCTTAATCTCTAGGTATGAGAAGATACAAAGAAGGGAAGAATTAGTGGACACATTCAGAGCTATGCTGAGTTTGTAAGCACTTCCATCCTCACAAATAGATATTTCTGTGTAGCTGGAAATAGCAGCAGCAGCCTGTGAGGCATGCATGGAAATTCCTTAAATGCCTAAGGAGCCACTGGGGAGTGTGAATGCTGGTTTGTATACTTCCAGAGTCATTCTTCCAAGGAGCCAGGGAGTCCATTTCTATCAGGGACTCCAACATCATGTTTTGTGGAGTCTGAAAGTGGGCCCCTCAATGGCTTTGTTAGTAGCAGCCATTGCTTTTTCTCTCTCTTTTGGGTCACCTGCTTTACTGGAAACCATCAAGTAAGCTCAGGTGATTGATTCCAAAACTGATGGGGAGAGAGAGAGAGGTTAAGAGTTTATCTTTGCATCCCTGCTTAATCTCTTTTCCTTCTAAACACTTATGATATTGCTAGGTATCCTTTGATACAGGCTGTTTTGGAATATATTTCTAAATTTGGCTTAGGTATCCTCCTTGCCTTAGGGCCAGAGACAAACAGTAATGTTCCACAAGTGGAAATAGGTGTCTACATGACAATTCTGTCATATAACTACTTTTCACATAATACTGACGTGATGAAATAAGCTAGGCAGCTACACTGATTGAGCTACAGAGATCATCACTGAGAGGGCCAACTGAGAGCATTAGTACAAGTTGTATATGTAGGCCTGGACATAATGATATTAAAGCGAAACTGAAAAATAGCTGTCATTGTGTAGTGAAGCATTTAGTCCAGCCTATGTTGACTTATCTACATTTTGCTACAAATCAAGAAATTGTAATGCTGCTTTAGTAGTTAGACTGTTGCACTGTTTAATAGATACTGGGAGAAAGTGGGAGAGGAAATCCATAAATATTGTGGAGACTTTCTAAAATGGTAATTCAGCTCATACTTGTTATAAACTATTCTACTATTATCTTGCACAGTCTGTCTTCAAAAATTATGACCATGATCAGGATGGATACATTTCCCAGGAAGAATTTGAAAAGATAGCTGCCAGTTTTCCATTCTCATTTTGTGTAATGGCTAAGGACTGGTGAGTACCTAGTTCTGCTTATCAACTTTATAGCATCTGTTTTGGGAGGGGTTTTGGGGTTTTTGTGTTTAAATTTTATTTCTGTCATTCGTATGGTAAAATTATCCTCTTCACCCACAAATAGAAGTGAAAATATAACTGACAAAAGCATCTTCTGAATGTATTGTGAATGACATCTTCATGAGCTACAGCAGTGGTAACCAGGCTGATGTAGAAGAAGAACAGATATTAGAAAAAGAAACATTTTTTTTGAACAATATTCAGTATATACTTTGGGGGCAGTTGACAAGATTACTGAGATCACTGTAGTTTTTGGCCCATGAAACTATTGACATTTTAAATTGCGAAGAGATGTTTAATTCTCCTTATGCTTTTAAGAAAAATGTATGTCTCACAAACAACTTTTCTTCTTTATTTCCAGGGAAGGTCTGATTAGCAGGGATGAAATAACAGCTTACTTTATGAGGGCTAGCTCAATCTATTCCAAATTAGGACTTGGCTTTTCTCACAACTTCCAAGAGACCACTTACTTAAGGCCTACTTTCTGCGACAACTGTGCTGGATTTGTAAGCTTACTTTTTAGTATATTATGTTAACGTTGTTTGGAATAATGCCTTTTTTTTACCTCATAATCACCATATGTCATATACAGAAATGAATGTATATAAAATGCCAGTGAAGCTATATAGGACAGCAAGCTTCTGCCTGCGTAGCTATTTAAGGTACCCTTTACACCCTTCTTGGCAGTACTATTACCTGTTTAAACATGGCTCCTACCTTGTGGTGTTTGGTTGTGTCACCAAACACCTTCTCAGGCAAGACTTCCAAATCCAGAGCCTTCCACTCCATGGGGCTGTTAGAATGCATGTCCTGGTACAGACGTGACATGCCCCTGCCTATGGCACAGAAAGATCTAGTAAAACTGACTGTCCTACCAATCCCCAGTTTAGCTGGGATCAAAGAAGGATGCTGAGATAGAATTCTCCCATCTACTTCAGCTCCACAACTTCTCTGGGGCTGTCAGATCTGCTGATATATTCATTAGAGACTAGCTGAAGGTATTTTGTTTGTGACTGAGGAACACACATAAAATATTCTGTTTACCTTATGCTAAAGAGGTAAATAGTTCATATCTTGACCTCACCATTAAAAGGGTAGAAACCCAAGATATTCTGCAGATGTTCAGATCTTAAAAGTGAGTGGAGCTTTTAGTGGATTTTTATATCTGGAGGTATCACATGTGCAGAGAAATATTTTAATACATAGTCTTTCTGTTTGTTTGAATTTCAGCTATGGGGAGTCATTAAACAAGGATACAGATGCAAAGGTAAGGTACTTCATACTTTTAATTTTAATCTATAATTGATGGTGAATGACAAAAAAACCTGATCATCCTGAGATCAGTTGCTGTGTCTATGGACCTATTTAATCTGACCTCTCAGGGAGGAGAAGACTGATTCAAGAATAGTATGACAGACAGATGGTCCAGAACAAATGCAAAGATGAAGGAACTAAAAACCGATAGCTCTAACCCTTTGCAAAACATAACTGAATTCAAGAGGGTTTGGGAACAAACTGCTTCTATTCCAAAGGGGGCAAACGCCAACACTGTGAAAACCATGCAGCACATTCACAACATGTATTTTGCAGAGTTTTCTTCCTCATACAGGTATTTGCTTTCTCTGCAACTCTTACAGTCAGAACACTGTTGCGACTGAATGTTGCTGTTTTGTATTTTCACAGTGAAAAGGAGTTTGAGATGTATATAGCAAAGGGATGTCATTGGTCTGTTTACCAGATGCATGTTGTAACAGGTAATGCATGTAGAGAACACCAAAGAAGCTTTCTTGCTTCTTGGGGAGGCAACATAGTGTGAGAGCTGATCTTAGATGCTACAACAGAGCCACTGAATCATGTAAACTTTTGTTTACAGACTGTGGAATGAACTGTCACAAGCAATGCAAAGACCTGGTTGTGATAGAGTGCAAGCGAAGACCCAAAACTTCAGTTGCAGACAACAGCCCAACATCGGCTCTTGCTTCAAGCCTCTGCCCAGTAGGAGTAAAAGAGCAATTCCATGGTGAGAAAAGATCACATTAAAAAGATTAAAAGATGTAGATAATCTTTCCTTTGCTCCTTTTTCCTTTAAAGCTGAGTTGTAGAGCATCGTTTTAGGTTTAGTTAGTTAACTGCAGTGGTTTATCAACATACAAACTAGAAACACGTGTAAGTGAGCCTGTACCAAGTAACACCATTCCAGTTCTAGTCCGAATAAGTAAGGACTCCCTTTCTGGGAGATCTCTTGTCACACTACACAACGTATGGTGCACAAATTCTATGAAAACTGAGTAAATCTTCTGCCAGACTCTCATGAGAACTAGATGATATGAACTGAACAGCTGACAGGTTCCCTTAACTCTCTCACTTTGTGACAAGCAGGTCTTGGTACACTCCAGTTTTTACCATTGTCACATTAAGCGACTACTGCACTGCTACAGTTGTGACTCAGATTTCAATCTGGAGTTTATAAATTCAGTTTACTTACGTATCTGTGTGCTAGGAAAACCAAGAGCTAATTGTGTTTATTTTTTCCACTTCAGTAGCTGAATCTACAACTCCTCTTTGTCCATCCATCTTTCATTTAATCAGAAATGAAAAATTACACTTCTCTGGTTTTTTTCCCCTTATATCAAACAAGCTGTATAAATTTTTCATATTGTATATTACCATGTGGGCCTCCAAAGGAGGAAGTGTTGTCCTTGAATAGGACCTCAGGCTACTTTTGTTTTGCTTTTCTTTTGATGTTCCAAATCTCTCCATACTCACTTTCTTTGAATTTCTCTCCTGCTCTTTGCCTGTATCTAACATTCCTCAAATCTATTTCTTGCCACTTTGATATCAATCTTTTGTGTTATATTTAAGATTCATGCTGCTGCAATCCATCTTAGGCTTCCTATTAGCATTTATATAGAGCACAATGCAGCCAGTTTCCCTTGATAACTGACCATGTGCATCTCTATGATTGCACCTGCAATGGCTGAAGCACTGCATAATAACCACCTTGTAGGATGTCACGCTTATAAAGAGATTGAACCGTAGTGTGTTGCCCCATCATCACCTAGTGTGCCAGAACGTGGTACCTCTCCCCACTACATCATGCTGAAGAATGAGAATTCAGGTCCAGGTTGAAGGTGTAAGCCTCATCTGTTCATCCATATTCTCATTTAATTCCCCAGAGCCTGCAGCAGCTACTGGACTGACTTTGTTCTTTCTCCTCAAGTGTTTGAACATTCAGTCTCATTTTGTTTTCTTCCCAACAACAGAAATTACTTTATCTGAAAAAGGTCTTTTTAAATCCTTTAATCACATCTCTTGCCCACTGCTTCCAACATTGTGGTTCCCCCCACTCCAGTTTTTACTTTTAACTGCAAAAGTATTTTAGGATGACCTATAGAAAAACAGTGTAAAACTAAAACCATCATTATTTCACCTTTATAAAATGCGTGAGATGAGTTGTATCTTACAGCTGCAAGTTGTGATAATGCTGAACTAACACCTGGGTTTAATCTTCCAGCCCAATCACTAAGATCAATGGTCTACATAAAACCTCTTAGCCATCTAGAGGTTTTTCTTTAGCTGACCTTGGTGGCACACCTGTTTTCCTCTTACTGATCCATATTTATGTTACTGAGATGAGGCAAAGAGTTGTTCCAAGAGACACAACATTGAGAAACCTCCAGTGACACCTATTTTGGAGAGCAATGAATGTAAAATCAATAAAGAATAAATGTTGGTTTATTTATTAAAATCATGTTTAATTACTGTGCCTCCTGTTTCTCCTTTCCTGGGATAAGATCTTGACTGAATTTACTATATATATATTCTACAGGACAAGAAGAAGGACCGTTCACATTTCCGAATGGAGAAGTAGTGGAACACAATGAAGACAGCAAGGACCGAACCATTATGCTTATGGGTTCCTCAGCTCAGAAAATCTCAGTGAGACTGAAACCAGCTGTGGTTCATAAAGGTACACAGACTGATCATGTACCGCTGGCTGGTGATGTATCTCGTAGGCAGACAGAGAAGAAAGAACATAGGATGCCAGAAAAAGCTTATCTCCAGGCAGCTCCACCATCCCCACGTCCAAGCCCCATTCTAGGCCGCAAAAAGGCGTATGTTAAATGGGAAAACAAGGACTCCAGCCAGAAAATGAAGGAGGAGCATCACAGCTGTAAACCCTCATACCAGGAACTTGAGCAGGTACAGACATGATGAAATAAATTCTATTTTACACAACAGTACCATAAAGTGCTTGGAGGGTGTAGGGTAGCGGCTGGGTGGGAAGGTGTCACCTTACTCCAGGGTAATTAATTACCAGAACAGTCTATGAGTGGCATCATAAATTCTTAGCCACTTTTACTCCAGCAATGCTTCACTTCAAGCATAAATTTTAGTGCTAGCATAGGGCTTAGGAAATAAATTTTGAAGCCCTTGTTATGATTACACTGATCCCTGTCAGTCTTAAAAGTGACAGGCACGAATGTGAACATAATCCAATCACTTAGAACAGGATGGAACTCCATAAAACGAGTAACAGTCCCAAATTTCTTCCTGCTTTTGGTGGCCTCTGCTTCCCTAAGAGACAGAATATATGGGGTGGGGAGGGTGGGGAGCTCTGCTTTTGTTCAACTGACAGTAAATCCCTTCTTTTTTTTTTGATAACTTTAAGTTACCAAGAAATTTTGCTGTGTGAACAGACAGGATGCCTCTTGCTAGATTTCACCTGCATCAGCCCAGTTGTGGCTCACCTTGCTCTACAAGTGTTCTGACAAAGTAGCTATTCATAAGGCTGTGTCACCTCAGATTTGGCCCAAATTCAGGTTTGTAGAAACAACACCTTTACAGACCGATTAAAGAGACTATCACAATATCAACAATGCAGCTGATAGATGGATCTAGATATGATTATGAGAAACAAAGGCGGACTTATTTTCATACTTTACTCATTACTATTGCTATTCTGAGATGGACCAACATGGAAGCAGTCCAACAACAGGACCACAGCCTGATCTTAGAATGATCAGTGTAACTTTCAAAGTATCCTTCGTTGTTGATAAAATGAGCTCATCTTTTATGAAAGATGATTGGTTTATTAAGACAGAGATTAAGACAATGAGCAAGAGTTTTCCAGTACAGACCAATTCTCTTCAGTCAACAGTACATTCAGTTATAGACAAGGATGTGAAGTGTGGATGTACTTGTAAGAACTGGTTCTTTAAAATGTCCCATTCATGTGAGTCCCACAATTTACGCTTCTCCTTGCTCCGTCAACAGATTCTGACATCAATTACTGAACAGCAGCTGATGTTATAAATTAATGTCTTAGATTATTGTACATCAATTTCTGCATTAGTAGAGCAGTAAAGTGTGAGCTGTGTTCTTGTTTCCCCTAGATTACTGCTGCTATGAGAGGAGCAGTGGAGGGTGCATAAATGCAGGTTGTGGACATGACCATCAGATACCAGCTGCTGCAAAGTTTTAAAAGTATACACAAAGGATAGACCAGTGACTATTGAAATGTTCAAATGTTACTGGTTCTGTTCCACTGATAAGAGCTACTTACGTTTATGTCAGTCAACCTAAACATACAACCTGAGAGTCCTGAAACAAATTCAAAATGAAATACCAATCTCTATTTTTTGTTTGTTTGTTTAGGAAAGAAATATTCTAAAGGCAGACAATGAAGGTTTAAAGATCCAACTGGAACAGGCACATAAAACAATTGAATCTCTCACAATCCAGAGAAGAAACCATGTAGTCGACAACCCACAACACAGAGACTGTTCCTAGCAGACAAGAGAGGAAATCTCCTATGGAAGAATGTAAGACTGAAGGAGGGGTTGTGATAAAGCTGCTTTTACCATGTGAACTGGAAAGAGAGTCTGAAGGATGTTATACAGAAATACTCTCTTTACTCAACCCATTTCCATATTAAACATACACTCCCAAATGTACAAATCCATTCCTTTGACTTAAGGTAACTTAGCATTATGTGTGCAATGAAAATAGTATTTTCTGGGTTTGCTTTTAAAAGGAGTGACCTTGTTGCTGGAGTTTCTGTTCATGATGAAGACCATGTGGATTCCCCAGTGACTTGGCTGCCAGCAGCACACCTTACTCTACAAGTGTTCTGACAAAGTAGCTATTCATAAGACTCTGTCATCTCAGATTTGGCCCAAATTCAGGTTTGTAGGAACAAATGTTTGATAAAGCAGAGTATTTAATTAAAACTGTAGAAATATTCCATTACGAGAAACAATTCCTTCTCATTGTGGCTGAAACCAATTAAAATCATGAAGTAAACTCTCATCTTTATTTCCAAAGTTTAACAAGAATATTAAAATAAGTAGTGAAGCTAATGATATTTGATTATTTGATTCTTAGACTTTAAGATAAACTGACAATTTTTTTAAACCTCTTTCAGAGCTTTAGAAGTCCTGCTGCTCAAATGGTTACCTCTGTTAAGGTAAAATAGATGAGACTATAAAGAGTTTATATTGAATACTGCTTCCATTTTTGTGTTCCGTGCCACAGCTTGGAACACTTAGCCCTACTTATTTGGCTTAAGGGATAACTTGCTGTCCACATATGGTAGATATGGGACAAGGCTGATTATTTTTCTGTCATGTCAAAGTGGATGCCATTGTTGAGTAGAACCTTGAGGGCCATATTATGAGGGAAACTGTACAGTAATTCCAGTGCAACAGTTACTGTATTCCAGAGCTCCTAACAGCTTCTGGTTCTAACCAAGGTTTCTCCATTTTCTCTCTCCTAGATTTCACATGCACTTTAGGTAAAGAGTCAAGATAAGTGTGGTCTTATGTGTGTAAATTTTGTACAATAAAAGGTGCTAGGAAGGTAACTTTAGTTTTCTTAAAGCTATGAAGTGTACATATTGTTAAGAGACAACAAAACAGTCTTTCAAGTTACTGATAAATCTACTTGTCAGAACAGCCGATTTTAAAATTGCATTTGCATTCCAAGAGAATCTGTACACTTACAGTTGTATAAAACTTGCTTGCATTTATCAAACAGGCATTTGTCATCACACATTTAAACATCAGAAACTTATGACTTCAATGTATTTACCTACAAAGTCCACTTAATGCTCCTCAAAACTTGTAAGTTACAAGTCTGTTATAGATTGAAACGTAGTCAACCTATTATAATAGCATGTGTGCTTTGTGTTCAAAGTGGTATAAACGTATTTTCCATCCATAATTTATGGTCACTATCAAGTATATGAATGCTTTATTTATAAAAAAAGTCCATTTGAAACTACTTGCCAGTTTAGTGATTCTAAATTCTTGTTTTGAACTTGGATTGTGCTTGCTTCTCCATGTATAAGTAAAAACAAATGGAGGGAAATAGTAGTAGTAGTGGTAGTAGTAGATTTTGTTACCTTACTGTAAATAACTGAAATGCATAGAACAAAAACCAGCAGCTGTGAAGATTGTGCAGCTTTTTTTTTCCTCATACACTAAACCTGAATTATTAACAATTAACATGGAATTGCACTTTGATCAATGAAGCAATCAGAATGGCTTTCAGGTCATGTCTGCAAACTTGCTTTGCCCATTTTCTGTAAGCTTCTTGATTATGTCCTCTGTTCAGGGAACCACAGCAAGGCATATTTCTAATAGGCATTTAGCAAATAAAAGTCTGTTTCTGCAACAACTAAAATCAAAGTTGAATATATTTTCACATACTTTGAAAATACCCCAAAAGAGCACCTAAGACTCATAAATCTTGTTGTGTAGCTAAGCTAACTGCTCGCTTGTGGTCTAAGCTCTGGATTCTAATAGAATTTGTGTGTATGCATACACTTTATCTGTGCTGGGGGGTGGAGATCATGAACAAACCCTTATTTAAAAAGAAAATTCCCTAATATCAGCAGTTGGCCCAAAGGCTACTGTGTTACTAGGTTGAATACTTGATACTCAAAATCGAGTCATGATCGTAGATTTGTACAATCTTAAATGCTAACTTAATGTTTCTCTGTGTTGTCTTCTTGTTCCTGTAAACAATCTGAATGACTTAAAAGGGATCTGTTTGCAGGAATATCTTACAGAACAAGTGTGTGGCGCTTCATGTATGCTGAAAACTTCTTGCTTCAAAGTAGTCAGTTGATACCTGGAGAATTTCAGAGCTCTCAAACTACCTTCAGGTTCTGTTTGCCCAAAGCCCCTTACACTCTTCTCTCTCCGCCCACCCCCCGCTCCATGGTGGTAGTCCCTTCTTATTTTTTTCAGGACTTCCTTTTTGCTGCATGAAAGACTAATAGCAGAAACTGACTACAGGGATACTGCTAAAACTGACAAAGCTACTGAACAAAAATCACTCACATCTGTATTAATCTTCAAGCTGCTTTATGCTAGGAAAAAAGATACAATTAAAGTACTAAGTGCTGTTCAAAAGTCATGTTAGCAAACACTGATACTGAAATTTATCTTGTCATGGCTAATTTAAATGAAAAGCACTCACCTTTGTTCCTTCTCTAGGCTCAGCTGTGTTTCATGTACATACAGGAAGGAATAAAAAAACAAGTGCCCCTCCAACCCCCCGTTTTTTTTTTTAAGTGTGAATTCTGATCATTTAAAGATAAAAGTAAATAGATTGAGTAATATCACAATTAACAAGGCAGGGCTAATTCAGATTAAACACAACAGCCTTTAAAGTAGCTTATATGTTTTTGGAAATACATTTTTGTTACAGTAGCAATCTGTTATTTTGTTGTAACTGATCTCTATGGCAACTTGAAAAATTTTTGGTTTAATGCTGTTTGAGAAGATTGAAAAAGTATACAGATTGTAAAGATTTTATATAAATTGTAAGATTTCTGTTTAATATTTATAATAGAAAAGATATTAAAACTGCATTTCATGACTCCGATTTTCTATCTCAAAGAAATCTAAACAACCTATATTCATCTTCCTTAACTCTGTCATGCAAGATGCTTCTGCAGGATTAACCTAATACCAGAGTCCCTATCTAGTTTGACCTGCTGTGAGCCCTGGAACATTGCCTGAGAAAATTTAGGAAGCTAGGTATTTGCAGATTATTCTTTCAGTATTTTAGTGGTTGACACAGTCCAAGTACAGACATGGTTTTGCTACTCATATTCCAAGCATTAGAAAGAAAAATTCTTCATTAGCACAGTCTCTCACTTTTGTTAAGAAGGCTAATTCTGAAAAGATGTCACAGCATGATAACCAAGTTTAAACAAGGCTTCTGTAGTGTCTGCTAATGCTGGCTATTACACAGGCAGCACTGTAGCACCCTAAAGACTTGCTATTCTTTACCTTGTAGTAAACCTCAAAATGCCTTATCTCAAATATGTTTTTATATGGGGTAATGAACATTCATTCAGTTATCTTCAGTCATCTGAGGGAGGTGAGGGAAGAAGACAAGGAATGCAGACTACTGAAAACACAATTCCTATTTATATGGGCAAATCTGCTCTACAGTCTTGCATATATGAAACAAACTGTGGTTTACTTCATAATTATAGAAATTAAAACCCAAAAACTTCAGAAGTAATTGGAGGATGTTTCCTTAAAGACAAAAGTAATGATCATATAGACCTATGTAATTTTTTTTTTATTTTTTTTTTAACCAAGATAAAATTTAACTGAGGTTCCTTAGTAATCCCAGACAATGTAACAGGGATACATTTGTGACATGCCCTGTCTGCTGAAATTTTCCTGTATTGTTATCTACAGCCTTCTCCATTTTGGTCAAAATGTATCTGTTACTTTTTATGATAATGAAAACCAAGTTCCATCACTATTGTAAGTCACCAGCAGGTATTCTTCCTTAGGAACATATGATAGTGGATCCAAATCACACTACACAAGTGATGCAAATAACTTCAAATACAGTACTTTATTCCTTAGTGTTTACAGCTCTTAACAAAAGTGTCTCTCAAATCCTGAAAAAAACCCCCAACCTATTTTTCAATTCTTGATCAAACAAAACAACATTCAGGTAGATATTCACTAAGTGTGAATAAACACAAACATATATATGAAAAATCTTTTACTTACTTACAACAGAATTTTTGAAAATACTTTTTTTCAAGACAAACATAGAAAATTTGAGAAGAGGTTTAAATCAATTATTTTTACGGTATTATTGCATCTTTTGATAAAGTAAAAGCATACATTCTGACAACAGAGGACAGAAAAGGATACCTCTATGAAATGTGGTGGTGCTTACTTTAGTTTTCAACTACTGGCTTCACATTTTTGAATTAAGAAAAAATGAAATGGCCAGATTAAACAACACAATCTCCAACCTATTTAAATTTCCATCTTTTACATAGTCTACATAAATATAAGTGAAATATGATATTGTAATAGTTTAAGTGTTGGAATTACATGTGGGCACATTTCTAAATGAAGTAAACCATCAAGTGAACCAGCTCTGTCCTGCTTGCTACAAACAGAGTAAACTGACAAGTATAAAAGTACCAAGGCACATCCACATACACAGTTACAACAGTTCAACTAAACCAGTGCAACTTCACATCTTAAGACTGATGAAATCGTTATGCGTAGATAAGCCATTTGATTTTCCTAGCATATTTCCTCAGTGAAGCTAAATGCCTGACTGCTGTTTGGAAATCACTTGTAGCAAAAAATAACACTGAGATGGGCAAACAGAATTTTATATTTAGGCTTTGGTTGTTAAAAACTATTCTTTCCATTCCTTTACTGACCCAACACTTCACCTCCAAGGCCAGCAGTCTCACTTGGTATGTCATCAATTTGTGAGCTGTTCCAGAGCATTAGGCAAAAGCCAAGCTCAAAAGCAAGAAAACCAGTACTATGCTCCTGCATGACCTGTGAGGGTCTCTCCATAATGACTGCAGAGGCTGACGACTGCTTAGACCAGAAAGGGGTATAGAAAAAAAATGGCACAGGAACTATATTGCTAGCAGTTGTGTGAAGTTCAGCCATTATTTCAAGAGTTCACATTGAAGCTAACGTGTTCAAGCAAGGAAAACTCCTGCCCTTTTGTGCTAGGCAGCTGCTGGGACCCTAAGGTATGGGTAAGGATGTATCTATCACATCACAAGCAGCATTCTCAAGCAGACTGTGATCAGAGAGGAAGTAACAGGAGAGAAACTTCTGAAGTTTATCATCTGGATTAAAATTTCAAATGAAGAGGTTGGTGATGGCTAATTAATAAAATCTGACACAGGCTTTTGAAAGAGATAGTAATTTGATTTTGAACAGAGCTTTACATTCATGCATAAAGCTGCCTATGAAACAGGACATGATGCATGTGTTCCTGAAGGCAAAATAACATCTTTAAAGCAATGCCAAATGGGGACTCCAATAGGGAATCTGTGCAGAATGAACTCGTAACTGTGGAACATAAAATCAAAATCAAATCCTAAAGTTCAATCTGCAGTTAAGCCTACAGCTCCACACTCCCAAGTGCTTCAAGGTTTCTGTGCTATGCAACCAACAGACATGCCCAGGTTTATCAGATGCCTTCCCAAATCTCTCTGTAGTAGCCTGACCCTGATAAAATACTGTTTTGAGTATATACTTGGGCACCACCTCCCTGTTCCACCTCTGTACTCTGGCCTCACAGCAGGGGAGGCGATCTAAAAGACACTGGACAACAGAAACTGTCTTCAACAGCTCTAAATTTAATGCTCGTCTACATGTATTTACAGCCATAATTGTAGGGAAGCTAACTCCTCCTTCTAGGCTACCACTGCCTGTGAAGGAGAAGGCACCCATGCAATATCAAGACAGTTTTTTTAGGTTATCAGACCAATTGTTTGCCAGAGTAAGAGAGAGAGAAGTCACTGAGGAAGGGCAATTGCTGTATGAAATGTCTTGTTAGCTGAGCAGTTGGCTATTCCCAAACATAGAGCAAGCGGGGGAGAAATGGTATGTTCTTTCTCAAGAAGCTCAGCTTATTTGACCTTTATGTCTCAAGGCTGATTCAGAAGCAATATATAAATGAACTCTTACTAGACATGATGGCTGCAGAAGTTTCTTGCCCAATCTGATCTTAAAATGTGTTTATGGAACACCAATAAAATGGAAAACAGGTAAAATGAAAATAGACACTATCAAAACTTACCATGATTCTGAGTTTACAGTACATGCTGTGACCTTCAAATAGTCTCTGATATATTTATGAACACACAAAACAACCTGCTTTTATTAGTTTCTGTAGAGTATTAATTCAGAGTGTTACTTTTATGTGAAGTTCTGGAAGAATAAGAAACCTAATTGAACAATTTTGACCAAAACCTTAAGGATTTTAACATCTGACATTAAAAATCGTTTACACATCCCACATGAAAACTACATGAAGAGAAAAAGGCTGAAAGCAGCATTCTAGAGTCTCTTAAAAGTGTTTCCATCTGGTTCTTAGGCCTATTTTGGTTTTTCTACACAACATTTTGGAGCAGAGGAGTGGACATGCAACATGCAATAATTAGAGAGGCCTGAACATTAAATAATATATTTTTTGTTTGTTTAGAAAGGGGTTTATTCAGTTTTCTGAGGCTTATTTTAAATAAAATGACATATTAAAAAACACCATATGAGCAGTACGAAAAAAAAGAACTTTAGTCATCACATTTTAGTATAAAAGTTCTGGTCAGTTAACTAAAAGAATTCAATGACAACATCAGTTGGTATAATGCAATGATTCATATGGTCATACTTAATTCTAACCTAAACCCAAGTTAACATATCTAAATTCCTGATACCAGTAAACACCACCACTATATTTTGCCAGTTACTCTGTTAATATTTACAGTATTTTAGTATCTTCGGTATCCCCCCCCTCCTCTTCCACCATATGGATCACCATAGCCTCCCCTGCCACCATAACCTCCCCTGCCACCATAATCTCCTCTGCCACCATAATCTCCCCTGCCACCTTGGAAGCCACCTCCACCTCTTCCACCACCTCTGAAACCCCCACCTCCAAAACCACCACCTCCTCCTCCTCCTCCTCTACCCCCTCCACCCCCCCAGCTGCCTCTTCCACCACCACCCCCACCTCCCCAGCCACCCCTTCCACCACCTTCTTGTCTTTTTTGCCAAGGAGGCATTTCGGGAGGAGGTGGTTCAATCTCTGTTGGTCTGCCTCCGCGGTCAGGTACTCTCCCCATCAGAACCTATACAGAAAAATAGGTCATTTTTAGTTTAAAAAAAAAAAGTAATAACTTGAAGGGACACGGGGTTCTTCTCCTATGGACAAAGACATGCTGCCTGCTCTTTAGAGGAAGTAAGGTCCCCTGGGTGTGGAGCTTGACAGAAGAATCCCTATTTCCTGTCCTTGTAACTTGCCACAACACAACAGAACTCTGAAAGTGATCCCATTTTCCACCTGTAAAATTGAAATAACTGCAACTAGCTAGCTCATGTTAACTTTTGTGAAATCTTTATGAAGAAAGCCACACGCAGTAGTATTACGATAAGCAATATCCATGATTCATATATAATACATATGAAAATATAAATATATATTCATACAGAAAAGACTCCTTAAGATGCAGCTCTTCTACTTAAATTTCAAACCTAATCAGCTGGCAGAAAACATAAACTGGCAAACTGACGTGCAACTCTAAAAGGAACGCCACTTTGCCTTAGATGAGAAACTACTAACACTCAGTAGAGAGCTGGAACAGACAAAATACATAACATGCTGCAGTAACACTTTCAACAACAACAACAAAAAAAGGGATCTTGACTTCGGTGGATATTGCTCAGTGTACAAAAAGGGAGACTGTACTGGACAAAGTTACACAAAACATCAAGTTGAAGAACAAAGAGGTATCCAAATAGGCCTTTTTGTCATTGTTTTTGTATTTCCTAAACTCTCTGTGTGATGAATGTTAACATAATCTGGTCAGTCTCAAGCACTCCAATTAAAGTCCTCTCAAGGAAAAAAAGAAAAACCAAACAACTTTCTCTGAGATCCTACAATAATTAAGAAATTTCATAATCTTTGGGATCAAAACACATTAAAGGGTATCTAAATGATGCACAAAACTTTTTAAAAATCTGTAAATAAAGGATTAATAAAGCCAGGCTTAAGTCACCATTTGAATGGTGAAACTAACTTCACTACTTGCAAGCTTCAGCTTTTATCATACACAAGAAAGCAGTACAATATTGATTACTGTAGCCAAACAAAGTAATTTTACTTTGCAGCAAAATGACACTTCCACAGAAACTTTTGTGATTTTAATATACTGATAAACTAAAGATGCTAGTTTACAAACTGAACAACGTAATCCTGGCAAGAGGTAGCCCAGGAACTGACACCAGAAAGACTTACATGTATCCTTAACTTGACGTGTGCAGTTCCACTGAACTCGAGGTCATTTACACACACGTGTGTGTGCACGCATACACACACATACACCCGCCACCACTTTTCCTTCTCATCTAGACTGCTGTTTCATCCTGTTGCATGACTGTATAATGAAGCTGCTGCAATGTTTACTGGAATGCTGCAAACTTTCCTTTCTTGAAGCACCAAGTATTTTGCAAAAGGAAATGAAAGTATTAAGAAAAAGAGTATAATTCTGGAATTACTTTTGATAGGTCTGTAAACTCCCCTGTCCTTTTATCACATCCCAGAAAGAAAAAGTATACCTTATTGATCGCACAGACTGTATTTTCCCGTGTTGATCCACTACTTGTTCTTATGATCTTTGATAAATCTTCTCGAGCAGCGAGAAGGTGAGCTAATGTAATAGTTGACTTTGGAGATAATGCATAGCGCTTCGGCTGATAGATTCGTGCTATGTCATCTGTTTTTACCTAAATGATAAAATCAAACACAACTTAATTGCTAGGCATAAAACACACACACACACTTACTGTAAACCATGTATTGGTCTCAGTAAGTTTCAGCTTGAACACAGGGTGTAATGTCTGAACATCTGGGTTATCTTACAAAATATAGTGCCAGTTGTCTTCAAATTGATGGAGCTATTGAACATAATCAGCAGCATTTTTTGTACAATTGATGCTGAAACTTAGCACCGTTACAAAAGAAACTCTCTTATCCATTGGCATCAAACAGATTCTTTGATGTTTTCCAACATATCTAAAACCTAAAATTTAAGAGTCCAAACTGCTCTCTCAAGAGTTTTACATAGCCATATTCAATAGATCACTTCTAAATGTGGTGAAAACGGAACAGCTTCAAAGTAAGGTCAATTTGTGGAAAAAAAATTAAAATGCATCAATGCAGCAAAACACTTGTGCAAGCCATGAAAAAGTGAGACTGAGAAGGAGAGAAAATAAGATTTTTTTCCAAACACAGTTTGATGTTTCATTTGTTTAACAAAAAAGAAAAATAAATACACTTTCTGGGAACATCCAGAATGATCTTCAGAGTAAAAAAAAAAATTTGATCTTGGATGGACCAGACATCAGGTGCTGTTCCTTTACATGATTGTTTTGCTAGGCAATTACTACACCATTTATGGATCCATTTCAGTCTGCAAACTTACCCCTCTCGGGGACTGAACAAGTTAAAAAAAGAATAACCAACAAAAACAAACCACAAAAAATACCACACCACCAAAAGCAGAAAAAGGTATCAATACCTATTTAATGGTGGGAAAAAAAGGCAAGCTAACAAATAAATAAAATAGGACAACAATTTGCCTCTTGGCTTAAAAAAAAAAAAATTAAAATCTAAATTATATCAATGCCAAAACATTTTCAATCCCCAAAACCTTCTTAGAGAATATATTATATATAGAGAGAATATATTATAAACAAATATTACTACAAGAGAAATAAGGAAAAAAAGATTAAAAATCATACATAATTTTGAATTAACATGTAACCTTGTTATTTCTGTAACTACATACTATTTCACATCAACAGTCTTTATAAGTACCATCTTACTACTTCATCATCATTAAAAATCTCTTTATTCTATTGTGAAAGTGCATTCATTGTTTTTCATGTTGTTTGAATGGAATAATACCAAGTGACTTAAAATTTTAGTCTGTTTCAGTTAGTCATCAGTTAACATCAACTACATTTTAGAAGCATACTTTAAATTTGAAAATATGTAGCTTTATTGGTACAGCTATCAGGAAGTTATACACATAGGGACATCTCCTGGCTTCTGTGAGCTAAATGCCTTCTCCTTTTCCTTTCTTGCAGCATAAAAGCATTCACAACCCCTACAGAAATTAAATAGTGAGCCATTCCAAAGCAGCACAGCAGCATCCAGACTCACGTTTTCCAGTGATACTTGAGCTTCACAAAACCGATTCTGTCTGCATGTGTCAAGGACAAATTGTGACACCAGAAAGACTTGTAACAATCCATACTTTCAGCAAGCTTTCAAAGTTTTAAGACTTATCCATCTTAAGCTTTCTACACAAACCTTTGGAAGTGAAGTTGATCTTGTAGTTCATGAGCAAAACCATCTGCCTCCAGCTAGTACACATGTATATTCATCAAATTACAAACTTTTTGTATCTTATCTCGCTACTCTCTTGGATAGAAACAATATATATTTCTAGCTCAGAAATATCAGACTGATTATGACTATTTTTTAACATACAGCTAGGAAAGAGTACAAATGAAACGATCACATTTACAATGATACCAGCAGAGAAAATCCAGGAGTGGTTTTGAATTTTTAGTCACTTGAAGGATTACAAGTAATTGTGTGCTTTTCTCATACAAGCTGCTATTCAAATAACCTGTTCAACCGTTCATCTGTTTATTCAGTAACTTTGAATCCAAGATAGGTAGCAGTCACTGTAATCTCACTGACTTTATGGGCAGTCACTCTTTGCACTCAATCTACGTTAAGGCCCAGTGTTTGTCTTCCTCTGGCATCTGCATGAGAAATGCTGAGGTTCCCTCCTAGTTTACTGGATCAGGGGGGTGTGGGTATAGGAAAGAAAAAGGGGAGATGTGAACTTATTAAATTGAGAAACCCCAACAGAGGATGCTAGAATTTATAACTGTAAAAGCTATGAACAGTCACAAAGGATGGACTGTGCCATCTAATCCTTCCCCCTCCTCAATATCTAGGACTTGGATGTTACAACACAGGATGAGAAATTGGTTGGAAAAAAGACAACAGTAATGGAAGTGTATTTACATGGTATGTATATTCGGTACAAAGACCTGGAGAATTGTAGCAGACTCCCACCTACAGGAAGCAAAAAATACAGCAAGCTTACCTTTGCTCTATCAGACCAGCCAAAAGACTGTACTGTCACATCTAGCCTCTTCATTAACATACGTCGACGACATTCGTACTCACTGCGAAGAGCATCATTAATTTTTTCCAATCTTTCCTGGAGTGTTACAATAAAAAAGCCAAACATTCAAATCTATAAAGTTATAGAAGTCAATTTAAAGTTAACCCCATTCAGCAACTAAGATGTCTATCTGCAGGTGCCCACTATAAACTACATACAATTAGGGGTGCATCTGTGTAGTGCTACAGTAGTATGTATATTAAAAATATTTTGAAAGTTAGTAAATGGATGAATCAACACAAAGTCTGTTTTACAATATAATTCTAGAAGTATCTGGTTAGCATTGTTAATATTTAGCAATAGAATTTTAGTGTTAATATTTAACAATAGAGTAGTTAGATGAAGCCGTATGCATTAATTTGACCATCCTGTTAAATACAGAAAAGAAATGGAGAGGGTTTTTTTACCACTTGGTCAGAATTCAGAGGTTTTGTTAGCAGTGATTTCCCCACATGGTTATTCTGAACTTTTGAGAGAATGTCCTTTATCTGAAACGAAACACAGACTTCTCAGAACACAAGTGATATTTACATTTATTTCAGCACAATTTGCTGCCATCACTATTTGCTACTCGTAAGATCAAATATAGCACATTTGTTTTGGCAGACTCATAAAAATAGATACGCATCTTCTGGCTTATTATCTGTTACAAAAAGATTTCCTGAATACTTTCACTACATGACCGACCTCTATACAGAAATATTTTATGGCACACCACTTCTCCTCCCAGTTATAATAGAACAATATCTATATGGCAAATTTATCAAGTGCTTATAGGCAGTAGGACTAGTTAAACTACTCACTGTACTTATTATTAAGTGTTGTAACTACAACTAAGGAAATGTAACAACTGGAAGCTAGGAGTTCTGTTACCAAATGCTAGACTTGTCTACAAAAATCTGGTGATGGGTGCTAGTGAGAAAGGCAGGAGATGCAATAGGTATGCGGTCATTCTGTCTCACTAATTTTCTTCTAATCTTATGATTGGTTCCATTTAACATTACGTTTAATACTCCAAACTTATGTGAGTCTGCATTCACTCCAAATCAGCCTTGCTCATACTTCTTCCATTAGTTTTTGCCCTCAATAATCAGGAATGAAGTATGCTCTCTCTTTCTGCCTTCCAAACTCCACTGCATTCTCCTCTCTCATTACAAGAAACCTCTACCTCCTCTCCTTGAAGGAACTTCCTTTGGCACAGCTCTTCTAAAACCGTTATCATGAATGTGCACAACACTTGTACATAACTATCCAGCCAACTGATTTTTCAGCTGGAGTAGACTGCATGCATATTATTGTTCCTGCCAAGTTTTGCATACAGTCTGATGGGGAGAAGAACTACATCTTAATTTGCTTTTGTAAATAATTATGGGGAACCAAGTCAAACAAGACTAAAACTAGAGTTCATTTTCTTTTACATATCACAAGGAAGGACTGAGGTAGTGCATGATCTACAGTAAAACCTGGAGCTGAGGACAGCCATTAGATACATTTGCAAGGATTGTAAGACTTCATGTAGGCACACAGGGATTTACATTACATTTATCATAAAGGTAGGGTTCAAAGCTCGCTCTTCCAGTATTATGTTAGTTCATCTTGTCAGAGTTCTGAGCTCTACATGTTATAGAAATATCATTTCCAGTGATCACTATGAAAAAAACTCTAGGAGACAGAAATCAAATTCTAGAGCAGCTAGTTAATTGATTAAAGAAAGCTACTTGAAAAGGATACTTGATAAATCAACTCTCACATTTCAGGGTTTTCGTAATTACCTCCTTTTCCTTTTTTTTGCATATATCAAGGAAAGAATCTGATCTCAAATGTTGTCTGAAAACCAAGGTGCGTATTTTGTTCTTTTTACATCACCTTTGGGCAGCGCTGTGGCAAGTTAAAAACATAATACCCCCACAAAAAGTCTGAAGTAAAAAATACTGTGCAGTTAGCAAATTATGGGAAAACAGTGTTTTGACTCCAGCAGAAATGACAGCCTAGTAGTATCTGAAAAGTGGCCATCTAGTTACTGTAATATTCCCTGCTATTATACTCCATCCATATCAAAAAAGAGGTTACAATAAGGGGTGAAGTTCAGTTTCATGTACCCTACTGATCCCTACACTCCTCTTCTCTGCTACTTCTTGCTCCTTTGCAACCTTTATTTTCTTTACAAAAAGCCCTCCAGGGTTGTCTGATGTGTCTGTCTTCTAAATGTAGCTAACTTGTTTTGGTTTTAGTGAGGCATGTACATGATGCCTCTCATAATCTACTTCAAAATTCAAATGTACCTAAGCACAAACTATGCTTGAATTTAAATAAATGTCTGAAGAATCAAAAACTAAAGTTAATAATCAACAACATAATAACATCAGCATGACAGCAAGAGATGAAGAAATCAGTAATTAGTATAAAAGAAGGAATAAACAGCAGATTAATTACAAATTCTATTAGGCAAAAGGTGTCTATCCATATACCATTAAGGTCAGAAATATAACCTCAAAGGTTCTAATGAGCTGAAAGGAAGAGAGTCTATCAAAATGAGACTGGCTGCTGGAAAAAAAACAACACAACAAAATCAAAACAAATCCTCAATGTGATTTAAAGCTATAGAGTGAAAGAAAATCTGGAAACCAGTGGTGCTGAGCACTATCTAGAGATTAGAATTATTCCAAGTTTGTGGCTGCAAGGGCAGCCAAGAGGTAAATACAACACTGGGCTCCACATAAAAAAGCCATACATTCTGCCATCACAAGTTGATCACAATTAAAAGACCTAACCCAGCACTGCATGCTCCTGATATCCATAAACTGAAAAATGAAAGGAAGTTTAGAGAGAACAGTTAAGGAAGAGAATCAATGAAAATCAGAACTAGAAGAAACAAAAGCAGCTAAATGAAACAATCCTGTATTGACTGGGAAACTGCCCCCAGATTACTGCAACCTTTTCTTTCCAAGTTAAAGAGAATATCTATGGAATTTTATCCAGTGACAGGTTTATTAACCAAGTGACATTTAAGAAGAAATCTTTTCACTGATGAACTGGTCTATGTTCATGTTTGTGACACCCTGTAAAGTCATACCCAGATTACTGAATCTCTACTTTACTCCCTCACTCCCATCAGCAGGACTCTGAGGGCATATCCTACAACTATAATGGTGAAATTAGCTTAGCTGCCTTACAGTTGCAGAATACATCATCCAACCTTGACTGATGACAGGGCTATGAGCACAAGAGCTTTAACACACACCTGTCTGCCAGAAGACAAGAATACAACTGATGTGAGAATCTATGCTATAACCCACATTCCTAAACATGACAGTTGGCCTAGATTAAGAAGGATAAGCAGGAATTTAAAAAACCCACCACCGCCACCAAAACCCAGAAAGAAGTCTGTATGTGTAAGTGGGAACAATACCAAAAGCAGTGCCCAGATAAAACAGCAGTGAAAACATACTCATAGAAATGTAAAACAAATTGTAACAGCCGAATCATCCTAGAGTTCTCACACACTCAGCTGCAAAAACCAAACCAATTAAAAGCTAAATGGAGATGAATATATTTGACTATTCGACATACTGTGTAATAAATGACCTTGGTAACATTAAATATTTATGGGATTGCTTCACACACTCTAAAAATAGTTTAAAAACAAAGCAGTTATTGGATTTGTTTGAGACAAAAATATTGACTTCAAAATCTGTTGTATAAAAATATACAGTTATTCTACTGTTACCAAATAAAGCATATCTTTATGTATTGAACATGACATTTCTCATCTGTTTTCTAAGTCTATACTCCTTAAAAAATAATTTAGCTCACATTTCACTACCATGTTCCATGTATTTATGAATTATCTTTACCCTCTGTCAAAATAGAGCAATGATTTTTATGTTTAACACCATTTGCACAGATAAACATCATATATGCCTGCAGCTCCAGGGTTTCTAAAATTTTGAAAAAAAACTGACCTGGAGAGAGGTGTTATTTTATTAATTTAAGTTAAACTATCACACTTTAAGGAAAGAACATTGTCTTAATTAGTCATAAGGTATACTGCACAACTGCAGAAAGATCACCTAAAACCTTAAGCACAAAATATTTTTAACCCATCCTCTGCCTCTCTTCCGTTTACCTGCAGATCATTTTAATTTCAATATTTATCTAACTTTAAAGACATTTTTGTTTGACCTTTACATCTGGTGAACAGGACAACTCTTTTCGTCTTGTTCCCTGCAACTACATTGATACTTTATGTACAGGCACCATTATGTCTGTAAAACTGTTAAACACTAACAGTTAAAAGCAACACATTAACTTGAATATTAATAAATTCTAGGAAGTATTCCCAAATATTTTTAAAGATATTCTTCTCATATTTCACTTAAATGTTATTTTAGCTTAGTTTTGATTTAATTTCTTTGGTAACCCTTTATAGTTTCTTTTCATTCTCGACTATTAGTGGACTATTTTTCACATATTAGAAAACAAATAGTGTGGGCAAAAAAAAATTTAGAAGTCTTTCAAATAATATCATATTAAGAAGTCTTTCAAATAAACAGTATTAGAATGTCACTTTGTAATTAGGCTTGAAATGTACACTATCTTGACTGGAAAAAAGCCAGATGTGAGGATGAGTTACAAGGCACAACACTGGCATAAACTTTTCTGAATCTTTCATCAATGTTAATTTAGAATTTATGGGGGTTTTGGTACTAAATTTCAGAATGCCTCCCAGAGTTACCCTTTGTAACTTTACAAGGGAACAGCATCTTAAAAAACCAAAAAATTACTGTTAGTTTTTCAGTGCTATACAGTCAAATAAAATATATTTAGTGGTAGGAGGCTGTAATACTGTCAATTCATCTCTCAAATTTTCTATGTATGTTGATAACCACTATCCCAATTTATTACAGGAAATGCAAATTTAAAAGGTATTTTCTACGATTGCATATTCAAAGTTTGAGCTACTATAAAACTCATAGTTTGAATGAAGAAAGCAATCCTGATTTTATACTAGTCTTCTAAATAAACTGAAAAACTATTAAAAACAATCAATGTTCTAACATTCCATACCAAAATACAATGTGTGATCTGTCCCTTTGGTAGATTGCTGCTGCACAGCCAAACTATTCTCAGAACTATTCCCACAGCTACTGACAATGCTGAAGATGCTAGACAGAGACAAAGAGTAGACATGTTGAAATGCTGTAGATACATTTGCAAATTCAATAAAAATACTAGATTGGTATGTAAGTTTCTATTACAAATTATATAGTGTAATACTAAAAATCAACAGTGCAATTTTACACAGAACCTAAGTAAATCAGAAACAACAAAGTATCTGGAAAAAGAAATTGATCATTTCAAGTGAGTTTTTGTGAGAATCTAAAAAAAAGTTACAAATGGCACTACAAAGCCCATGAATTCCAGTTGGTGGTATCACCGTTCCAACGCAGCTACATCTACAGATGTAGGTGTCTAACTTTGTACTGTATCAAAATAACTCTGAACCTGTCCTATATTAAAGTAAGGGATGAAGGACAAGGAAGCATATAGTAGAAATTCTACAAAATCTCCTGGCAGGTAGGAAAAAAAAAATCCTTTTTTTGTAAGGGATGAAACATGCAGAGAACAAATTACACTATTAATTTGGAGTCACAGAAGATGAATGAACTAGTTCATATGTACTGAAGCAAGTATAAGTGGTGTAACCATTGTGCAATTGACAGACCTGAAAACCATCACAAAACAGCCCAGGCAGTATTATTAAAAAAAAAAAAAAAAAATTAAAAAAGGCAACACGCCTTGAAGATTCTGTTCATTTTAGTACTTAGGAAGCCTGTGATTCTATCTGAAAGGAAACCTTGGACTTTCCAAAAGGTGGCAGGTACCAGGAGTCTAGTAATTCAGAGAAAACTTTCTAGACTCTATGTGCGTGTGAAGGAACTGGCCCACCAGCTCTGGTCTTGCTGTCCTGCAATTGCCAAACTACAGTCCTACCCCTTTAATATGGGATGAAACTAAATTTGTACCCAAGAAGTGAAGCAAGGAAGTCTGCAAGGAAGGCCACTGCCCATGGCTACAGCCTACAAACCCACATGGGTGTAAACACAGCTAACACACACGGAGGGTGATCAACAGTACTCGGCAAGTTTCAATCAATCAGTTATTAGCTGGAACTCTGACATTTTAATCCTCAGAAAACAGTGCTAGAATTGTTTCTTCATCCTTCCAAAAATATTTAATGGAAAGACTGGATATAAAGATTTTGTTAGAACTAAATAGATCAAGCACAGTTAATAGTACAGGAATAGGCATTTTCACCATCACCTGGATGCTGCTTTTTATAAATGAATTTATTAGAGGTTTCATCTTGTCACACTAAAGATGTACAGATCTAAGAAAAATCATGCAAGTAACAGGTCCTCTCCCCAAACCCTCAAAATGTTCAACTGCCCACTGGCCAATGAGAATAAGAGAAGGAAGAAGGAAAAAAGAAGCATAATCATGTATAAACTCAGACTCAGCAACAGAGAGAGATTCATTCCATGTATCTCCCATAGTTCTTAAAGGGGATCAGTCACCCACTCTCTCCCCAAATACTAGGGAGAAATAAAGAGCACAACTTTTAGCTGCCTGACAGAGAAGATAAATTCCACTCCAAGAGCCTATTTATATTCTGCAGTGAGAAAGTCAGATTAAGGATCACATCAGTGAAATGAGTTAGAAAGTGGTGGGACACAACTGAAAGAACTATCCTGTTGAATAAGGTTTAAGTTGACTTATTCACTGGCTATTGGTAATTCAGGCATTTTCATCCTCTTCTGTAACTAAGGAAATGGCACTAACAAATCAATACTTGCAATTAAGTCATAAATTAAAAAGTAAAAAATTAAGTTTTGGATATTAAATTTAAATAGATGCCAGAAATGACTACAAGTACATAAATGCACAATCAGTTATTACCCAAAGTCTTCTGCTTGCTGCAGCACATTTGAATGGGTAACAGGAAAACCATGTTACTTCAACTCGTACCTTAAATTTGCATGGCAAAGTATGCCTCATCAGATACACTGCATTCTCAGGGAAATGCTGAAATACTTCACCTCATAACAAAAACAGTTTAACTTAAACACTAAGCTGGCTTTCATAATAAAAATGCCTTCGCACTTGTCAGATAGGGCTTTTATGAATTAGACTGTTGGGCCCTTAACTCTAAGATAAATGCTTACAGAGATAATGCTTGCAGTTTAACAATAGAGAGAACACATGAAAGCCCATACCTTTTGTTCCACATTGGTTAACAAGGGAGGAATATCAGAAGATGAGGAGTTTGGCAGGCCGAGTGCATCGCAAATAGCTTGCACTTCCTGATAAATTTCATTGTGCTTTTCCAAATGAGAGCCTTTAATTTGCTTGCTGTGCAGTATCTTTAAAGCCTGAAGTTCTGTACTTAGAAATACTAGAGAGAAAAGTGTCATAATGGCAGATTTAGAGATACTTGAATATTTCTGCATCCACATTCTCATATACAAATACAATATATACATTTATAACACGACCATGATAAAAGGGAGACTCTTTCTCAGTTCTCTCCTGGACAGGTCAGTAGCAGTTTCCCATTCTTTATCTGAACTAACTCTCACCTGACTTCCTATCGTCAGTCTACACATCATATTTAACTGCTTAACCCACTTCTACCACCGGACCCCTACTTCCTTGGCTAGTTTCGTATTATCACACTGGTTCCTGCTGCTACTCCTTTGTCCAAGTCCAGCTTAAACCTAGACTTTGCTTCTCTCAATCCTGCTTTCAGCACTTTCAAATCATGTAGCATTTTCTTTTAAGCTTCCCAGAAACCTCTCAGAAACACGGGAAGCAAGGTCTCGGTTTCAGCTGAGCTGGAACTGGATCAAGAGAGGGATCAGGAGGCTTCAGCAGGTTGAATCATACTTCACAAAGTAATTTTAGTTTCTACTAAAATAGTTTTTTCATAGTTTTCTATTTCCCACTTCTGCAAAAGTGATCTGATGCATGCTTAGCTAGGTTGTAATGACTGTACACATATACTTAAATACACATAAAGAAATATTTAATGTAAATTGTACATAACGATAGAGCATGCACATAAAATACTGTATTATAAATGGGAAAAATGGTTATAACTTACAGAGGAGTTTAAGACAATCTTCTTTCTCTCTTAATCTGTCCTTGATGTCTCCAGATATAAGTGAAGAATACGGACAAGCCATTTCTCTCAGAAAGCCACTAATCTCAAGCTGTAAACTCTCTATATCTTTATCACCTATGGGAATAAATAAATACAAAGCTAATGGCTTTTAACAGAAACATCAAACTGTAATCTAATTTTCTTAACTTATACATTTAAATTGCAGGTTTCAATAGCCCGAAGATTTACCACCTACTACCCTAGTAACACTTTCTTTGTTCTCAAAGTCCTACATACAAGCAGACAAGCCTTTTAATAGCTACAGCAATATTGTACTCATGCGTTGAACGAGAAAGTGATGCTACAGCAGTCTTTGAAGACATGAATGCAGATGAACATCACAAGGAAGTGAACAGCTTACGTCACAAAACAGTGTATCAATGTAACTAACCTTCTGATAAACAAGTTACAGGAGTCATAAGCCCATTATTTTCAATCGTTGTTTTTAGTTTCACTACTTTTTTGTGAAAACATAAGCAATATAAAATCTCATCCAAGTTCCAGCACTCAACAGAAAGATCCAGTTAGCGCTAACAAGCAACTTCTGTATCTACAGACAGTGCTGAATGGAACACTGCACTGGACCAACCACCTGAAAATACCAGGCACTGTAATTTAAGCCATCAAAATATGATTACATATAACAACCACCTATACGATGTATGAATGTACTTTTCATATTTATGCAGATCTAAAAAAAACCCCAAAGCACCTTTTTTTTTCCCCTTTGAAAGATTCAAGAGTTGCATACATGCAAATATCAGCCTCAGTTTGGCTACCTTTCAGCTACCTTCTGAACTTCAACACTATAATTTCACTACTAGCTGAACAACATGGGCCTAAATCTACTGAACAAATACTAAATTGCTTTAATAAATTAACATTCGTATACCATCTGTTGAAGTGATGCTTTCTTCCATATTACAAAGTGACTTTATTTGGGAACCTAACCAAACGCAAAGCTCAAAAAATTCTGGTGAAGACAATCCATTTTCTGCTGCTTTGTTCAGGGCTTCCTCCTCCAACAGGGGACCCGTGTAACTGCACAGAGAGATAAACATTAGTGATAAGAAGCAAGTTTAACATAAAATGTACACATTTTTAAATCATTTCACTATAAGCCGGACAGAAAGAAATTAATCTCTGCAAGTTACTTTTGTCGAGGAATAACTCAGACGTTTTTTAAACACACCAAACAAAGAGTGGTAATTTATAAACAAAACGGTTTGTCAGAAAACGGGAGGCAAGCATTTTCACGTATCCCACGTGTATGTGAAAACAGAGTGTCATGTCTGCATGCATGCTAACCAGACAAGAATAGAAGTATCAGTTCAAGTGGTCAGTCAAGCAACAACCCACTGCCCTGGAGCACGGGCAGTAAGATAACTGAAAATTAAACTAATTGCACACCGCGTCCGCTCAGCTGCATCTGAAGCCCTCCGCGGGAGGCCGGCAGGGCTGAAGGAACCGGGCGGGCGGCCCGGCCGGCGGCAGAGCCGGACCC
>NW_010972853.1:4454665-4542265 GCF_000737465.1 Haliaeetus leucocephalus
TGCCCCCCCCCGCTCGGAGGGGCTGCGGGGCCGCCCCCTGCCACCGCGCCGCCCGTAGCTGGAGATGCCGGCCCTTGCTTTCCGCCCTTGCCGAGGAGCGTCCGAGCTCTCTCACCCCTCCCCGGCGGGGCTTGTCTGCTGGCCCCACGGCTGTCCCTGCTGCCCTGCTCGGGATTCGGCCCCAAACCGCTGCCCGCCGCAGTCGGCTCGGCCATCGCCTACCCCCCTCCCTCAGGTACCAGCCACCTGCAGAAACACGGGGCCGGGAGAGACCGCGGCCGCCCTCTCGGCCTCCGGACGTGGCTCCTGCCTGGGGAGCCCGCTCCGCCACCCTCAGACCCGTACAGCCGGCCCCGCGCCTCGTCTGGGACGTGGGTGAAAAGAGCAGGTTTTGAGGCCTGGACCTCTGCAGCGTTGCTGGGATCTCTCTCTGATTTCGAACTGTGAAATTCTGACCATGACTGCAGGGCGCCCGTCGCCCTGATTTTCCACTCTGGGGGTGCAGGCCTAGCGGGGACCAGCTCCCGGAGCCCGTCTGAACTTAAAATCCAGGCTGTTTGTGATATTTTTAATGAATTGCGGAGGGAAGCTGCGGTAGGTGGGTTGCGCTGTACTGACACACGCGATGGTACCGGCTATGAACGTGACCAAGCCCGAGCTCCTGCCTGAGGAATGCGGGGTTTCCAGCTGGATGTGGCCGCTGTGAGGAAGGCCTTGGAAGCGGCATACAGCTTTGCAGCCTGTGAGGGATTGTGTACTGCACGTAATAGAGCGGGGTGACCCGCTCTGTCTCCCTGAGCTCAGCCCTATGACCTGCAGGGATTTCCAGTTTCAGTACTATTAGACCTATTAATTGGAAAACTGGAAGGCACGTCTCCCAAAACCTGTGACTTTGTCTGATCGTTGATTTTCTTTTGTCTGCTATTTTGAGATGTCTGGGTGCTCATTTCCAAGCTTTTCTTAGCGACAGCAATGTTGAGAGAGAGAGACATAAACTAGCACCAGCTTTTTTTGTCTGTTTGGTCCCAAACTATCTGTCTTTTAATGGTCACTCACAGCCACGTCTGGTGAAGCATTCCTCAAATTCCCTCTAAAACAGTATTGCTACATTACCTCCACAGAGTTTTTCATTTCATCTAGCTTGGCCATAGACTCTTATCTTTCCTATTAACTAGAAGGAAAAGTCTGCTTTTTTTTTTTTTTTTTTTACCAGTGTTGTCTTATATGGACCTTCAGAAAATCCAGTGCCTGAATCTGTGATGAAGACCTGTAAAGGTGTGCAATCAGATTGAAGTAATTACAACACAGATATTCTTAATGAGTGAAATCTCCACAATTTTTGAAGCAACTATTTTGAATTATTTCTGTTTAGCATATAGACGTGGCTTTACTGAGTACTAAGCTTTAAAAAAAATGGGAATCAGGACAGCCATGACATCTTCCCACACACAGAGACAGAAATCTAGAAATTAAAAAAAAAAAAATATGGCAGTTGGGGGAAAAAGAAGAGCATCTTAAAGTCTGATAGGCTTATGTTGACCATATGATGTATATCAGTGCCAGTAGCTCACTGGTCTCTTTCACGACTGTCAGCCGTGTCTGGCTCCATATGACTGAGCTTTAAGAGGGCTTTTATTACAAAGGGGTTAACATAATAATTTCTCTAAATGAAGGAGCAGGCATCTGAGAGCAGAGATTCTGAAAGTAAGAACTCTTACTCCTGTTTAAACAGCATTAATGTCTAATTAATAGAGCATCCAATTAATAGAGTAAGAAAACAAGATATGCAGAAAAAGACAGAAATAGCCAGTTTTCTTTCCCTTTCTTTTCTAAATTTGTATATTTATGCTACCCACAGTGAATCATCACTGTACACTTGTTCTGAGAAACTGAGTAGTTTTCATATCACCCAACAGTACATGCTAAGAAAAAGAACTGGGAACAACTGGAAGTGAAACTAGCATAACATAATCTATCAAAACTAAAAAGTAATCTGGTAATTTAAGAGGTACTGTGTGGTACAAGTAGGTGGCAGCATTATTCCCTGGGTCTCTGTAAATTTTCCTACATGCCGTAAATGTATTTTGCTAATTTATGTTACAGGACAATAGATAAATCAGTAATTTCTCCTAGTGTCTTTTGATAACATTGCATATATATGATAGCCAAGCACATGCATCAATCACTGTTTTAATTCCACAAGATTTTTTTGAAAAATCCTAACTTTTCTGTATAGTGGAGATATTACATATATGAGGAAATACAAATCTGAATTTCACAAATTGTGTCTTGAGACCCACAAGGGAAAGACATTTTTGGTTGTGATCACATACTTAGGTTGCCTAACACCTTCTCACAACTTTGCCATTCATTCAGTCCACAACTTTCTCCATGTCCATTCCTGAGTTTCCCATTCCTGGGGGAGGAACAAAAATTGTGATAAAGCTGGCTAAAAAATATGTTGTAGCAGCCTACTCCCACAGGAGTGGACTTTGCCATTGCCCCATGCCCTTTGTAATACGCAAACAAGAACACCAAAGGATGAGGTCTCAGCATACAGCCATTACTTTCACGTGAAAGGTGTATATGGCTTCAGCTAGGTCATCAGCGCTCTAGAGCTTTTTGGGTTTTGTCAGGATTTCTTTTTGACTACTCTGCCAGTTAGCCATCTCCCTCAGCAGTCAGGTAAGTCCTGCACGAGGAAGGAGTAGAAATTCATAGCCAAGGTTAGAAAATGAAGATAGCACTGGATCAGCACTGACTTGAATCAATGTGAAATGGCATCTTGATTGAGCATGCAGCTGCGGCTGTCTACACCTCTCTTAAATACATTGGAAAGTACCCTGCGTTGAAAGCAAGATGAAGATAGGAATTTGGGGGATAGGTTTTCTGACAATTCTTATTAAATCTCTACAAGTTGCCTGTAATCTTACTGAAAAACAAAACCACATAACTCTATTTTCTATTGATGTTACACTAAGGTAAATCTCAAGTACTCACCGAACTACTTGTATGAATCAGACAAGTCAGATGTTGTTATGCTATTCAAAACTGCTCGAGAAGTGTTCCTACTGCCGGGTGTGCAGATGGGCACCGGGCATTCTCACACTGCCTAATGGCAAGGGTGGGGTGGAAGGGTCCTGCTTACTGCTGCAGCAGAGCGGTGACCTCCCGGTCTGCACTGCCAACCGGGCAGGCTTTTGGTGTACGTGGTGTGTACAATCTATCTGCTTCTAGTAGGGAAAGTAAAACTGCCCACAGATATGCTAGCTGCACGTTTCAAAAGATTCAGTTGCTTTGTCCTCCTCAGCGCAGGAATAAAAACCCAGATCCTTTGAATTCAAATGAAGAGGAGACAGACTGTTTTTTAATGCAGAAGAGGTACAAATAATTTGTACTACTAAGAAACGTTTAGCAGGCAATTATTGACCACTAGAGGGGCTCATAGGAGTGGAGAAGAACTTGAATATGCTACATAAATGCTTTCCTCTAGCACAAACTTGCCTATGTGCAATGTTGTACTGTTTGTGCACAGTTTAAAAACGATTGAGAAAAGACAGCACTTTATGCATGCTTAAGTCAATCTAAGAAGCTTATATTGAGTTTAAAACAGATCAATAACAGGTTGAATTGTTAAAATGAAATAACTTTTTTTTTCATCAGTTTAAATTAACAGGTTAAACCTGTTCAGCTTCCATCTGTAAAAAAAGTACTAGCTGTTCTTTTAATCTATTAAAAAGGAATAGGCACTGTTTTTCAGTCTTGCTGACATTTAAACAAGTGTAGCTTGCTTGTTTAAAAACCCACGTTAGATTGCTTTTAATCCTTCTGTAAACTCCTTCTTATCGTTAAGGATGCTTTGGGAGTACCCACCCCAGGCAGTATCAACTTAGTTACATCACTGTGGAACGGGACTGCAAGTTAAAATTGATCTACACATAAATTACATCAATCTTGCAAATAAAGTAGATATGAATGATGGGTGTACTAACTTCACTGAACCTGAATGGATTTATACTAGCTACAAGAATCCTGCCCATGAATTTAAGGGCTACCCCACAGAAATTGAAGCTGACCTCCCATCATAAACATTTGATTTAGAAATCACCCTTCTAACATCTCCCAGGCCAAACCAAGCCACCTGAAGTAATGACATCAAATTTTTCAATCCAAAATGACTTATTTTGAGAAATTATGCAGTGATAAATTCTGCAGAATGAAAATTTCGATTTCTTGAAAATGGACTGCTCTCAAACTACTTTCTTGGGGCTCATGTCTCTGCACAGATGGTGGGGGAGAGGTCACAACCAGGCAGTCATCAACAGCTTGCGCAATGACTGCAACATACTGACTAGTCCTCTTTTTCCAGTACTTGCCTAAGGAGACAGTGGCTTCTCACTGTCCTTGCGTTGGAATAAAATTAGTAAGGCACAGTGTAGCTCTGTAATGTTATGGACTTAATTGCACATAGTTGAAGTTACTGAGATTTTTGTCATTTACTTTAGAAGGAGTAGGTATGTAATCTAAATATTTCAGTGAGATGTGTTCATACCTTTTAGCATCACTGATAAAAATAAATAAATCCTCGCAGACCAGGCATTTACATTTATTTGCTTCTGTTTTTTCTAGTGGTGCATTACAAAAGAAGTGTTATGACTATTGAAAGAACCTAGATTTCTTTTTGCTTAAGTGGAGTCTCACACTGAATATATTAATACACAACAATATAGCAAAAAAGGCGTTGACTGTGAGCAGCTTTACAAAAGGGGAAGCTGAGCGACTCGTGGAATTGCCAGCACCTTTCACCTCTGTCAGGGGACTCAATTTAATTGTCTTCTCACTACCAAGATAATCGTTACACCTATTTACTTCTGCAGTTTCTCATGGATTTTTTTAAAGACAAAGTGAGAAGATGATTTAGTCTGTAGGTACCCAGTGAGCATTTGTCTGCAGAAGAGGCTGCTGAATACTGGTCATAATTTTGTGGACATTATTCCATTATGAATGAGATTGAAGCCTCAAACTAGTGCAACATATTAAGTGAGCAAAAAAAGACAGGCCCGCAGTAAGTCTGGCCCCTGCTACAGCAAATGTTCAGCCTGGCAGGACAAAGCAATGAATATTCCAAGTTCATATTTCTCATTCTTTTAAAAATAAACTGTGCCCGTTTTGCTCTTCAGACCATATGGCATGAATCATTTCGGTGAAGCATTCATCACATCATGATTTGCACTGACATTATTTCTTAGAAGTTAAGTGGTGGGGCTTCACTGTGAGGAGCTTCATGTATTACAGCTGCTCTCTGTTCGCTTTCACTTGTTTCACTGAAAGGTAACTTTATTAATCTCAACTCAAAACTAGAGTTACAGGAGTGAAAAACCAAGCACAAAGTGTTCTTGCTTTTAGTTTTTTTTGGTTGAAAATGAATCTCCTGATAAATGTACACAAACTTTTATTTTAAGCTTTTATACTCATGTGTGATGTAGTCATAGGTGCCTGTTTGATACTTACTCTGTTTTCATTTTAAGAAAGTACAACAAAGAAAAGTCTTATGATAGTTCTTATGCAAATACCAATTTAAGTAAAATATGCTGAATATTCAAATGGCAAAGAAGGTATGTGACCAGGTGTGTGAGTTGTCTGAGAGGGATTATCTGAGGTCAGAAACCTACTACCGAGTCCCCACAATCTATGTCACTAACACTAGAAGGCTGGAGTTCTCCAGGAAAGCGTGTGTGCGAGCGCACCACAGATGCTATGCTGCCTTCATAGGGAAACCAGGCATATAGATTTGCAAAAGCTTCCTCTTTCAGCTCACAAGTCTTTTTTTTTTTTTTAAGTGTTTACCTGTTTCTTTATTCCATGGATTTGCCACAGTTAAATGAATTTTCTGTGTTTTTTTTCCTAATAGCTTCTTTCTGATGAGGAGAACAGAAGCCAGAGAAAGGAAGATCTTTTGCAAATACTGAGACAAAATTATTACCCTGCTAGTCATGTACACAGTGTGACCTTGGGAAATCACTTTAAAACTCTTTGTGCTTCAGGTGTAAAAAACAGTGTTATCTGGGTACTAAAGAGAGTAGGCCAGAACTTAATAAATTTAAGAAGTAATAATAATCGTCATACTCTCCTCAACTGATAAAATGTGAAGTATCAGAATATCTGTCCTAGTTAAAATAAAAGATAGGAAACATGCAATATTATTAAATGATGGGAATAGTTTACTTCTAAAAAAAATCCAAATCAAAACATCATAAAGTGGCAAATGTTGGGTCTTGAATGTAAAGCTGAGACTTTCAAAGTATGAGACATCCATTCCACTGGGGCTTGACTCACAAGTCATACTTCACAATTTGTAGCAAAACTGGATTCTTAACATATTGGAATAAAGATTTTTAACAAGCTTCCATCTGTTAAACCAGCAAGCTGGCTTGGTCTGATCATGCTTGCTGTTTTAATAAATAGCCAGCATCATTTTTCAAACCACAGCTTTCAAATGAGTTTGGAGGATTTCAACTTGCACTAGTTGTGGCCAGTCCTGAAAGGTTTACATTGCTTGTACCTTTGGAGGAGCTTACACCACAGAGGGGGCCCAACCTTACGGCCCAGTGGCTTGGAAGAAAGGCATACCAGTGCCATTTAGGAAGGGAGGGCTGAGAAGTGACCTCAGGATAGCCACTTCCTTGACTAATGGTATTGCAAATGAGACGTAATTGGTCTCAAACAGGAAGGGAGTGAACCGCTAAAGTCCGAAAGCAACTCCCTGTCTGGAAGGTGTGTTTGCCACAGGAAAAAAAGCTACTCTGTTAGCATGGGAAAATAAACTGAGGGCATATTTGTCTTTTTGTTGTGTTTTTTTTTTTTCAACAGCACAAATGAGAATGTCAACAAAGAAGTGTGCATGAAATGAAATTCTGCTTTTCCCTCTCTAAAAGAAGACGCACTTACAATTTAAAGGCTTCAGTAGTGCTACACAAGCAGTTTTCAGGGAGCCTGGTAATGGAAAGGTTTCAACAAGCAAGATTAGAACCCGATATTTTGCATTCTCTGACAGAAATTCCCTTCTAGGTAGGGAATTAAGCTCCAAATCAAAGTGTGACCTGAATGTAAATCAGCATAAACTTGTAATTCTGAAACTGTAAACAGGCTACTCACCTCTGTGTGTACTAACTCGGAAAGTTAATAATGATGTATCAATAATGGGTACTTACTGATAATCATGTTGTGAGGGAAAAACCAACAAACTTTCCCCCTAACTTACCTGGCTAACACATTTATCCCAGCACGCACTACTGCCAAATTGCCTTTCCCTTCTAATCACTGTATGTGAGAATAGAGAAAATTAATTCAATATTCTAAATGGTTTTCTCTGAACAATAGACATCAAATTAATAACCTGTTGTACTTAATGCTCATTAAAAATGAAAATGTACAGAGTTTGTAGATAACATGAGTGAAAGAATCTGAAGAGGAGAGAGGCAACAGGAGGCTGTGAGAGGGTGGGGGACGGGACATTTAGGGTGTGTGTATATATATGTGTGTGTGTATATATATATATATGTAGTTTTGATCTTTTATATATTAGTATTAAAGGTTAAAGCAAAGCATCAATAAAGTTAAGATGAAGG
Source organism: Haliaeetus leucocephalus (assembly GCF_000737465.1). Lineage (NCBI taxonomy): Eukaryota > Metazoa > Chordata > Aves > Accipitriformes > Accipitridae > Haliaeetus > Haliaeetus leucocephalus. The sequence continues at coordinate 4,462,294 of NW_010972853.1, forward strand.
CTTGTGGTCCAGAGTAAAGCATTCAAAAACCATCAAAGAGAAATCATAATGGGAGAGGTGATTAAAAAAAAAGGATTAAAAAATTACTAAACATTAATAGCTAAAAATCTATACCGGGTAGAAAGGCTGAGCATGCTTGCTTTATGCCCGATGCCTCTCAAGTCCTGAGTGCGAGGAGTATCCAAAATAGGAAGTGGTGAGGATTTGGATGCTGGCCTCCAACCCATACCATTACAGGTTTTCTTATGAGACAACAGAAAAAAATGTCCAGTCTGTTGTCTCTTCTCCATCTTCTCTGTTTCTACATCCAAGCTCATCAGTTTCTCATGCATGCTTTCCTGGGGTGTTTGATTCAGACTTTTTCTCCTTTCCATCTCAGTCTTGTCCTTGTCCCAGTTCCCCTCATGAATTTCAAGAGACTGAAAAGCATGGAAAGTGCTAAAGGTTCAGTGAAATGGTTGCTTAAATAATCTAATCTACGGGAAGCAGCTGAGCCGACATGGCTGAAGTAATAAAAAATTAAGTAAACTGAAGGAGCATGAAGCATTTGAACGCAAATGATTGAAGTCTGACAACATTAGAAGGAATTAAAAAATGTATGACTTGGCCTTTAATGCATACAGTCTTCCTCTCATGGAAAACTGAATACAAACACACATACATACCTATATGTATGTATATATAAAAGCAGATCACTAACTTATATTTGAGGTTGAGGGTAGGTTTTGGTTCTTAGGCTCTCTCTCTCAAATTATTCACCTACGTACTGCATTTGTAAAAAGTTCTTGACCTAATTCTATTGGATTCTCCTAGAAAAAGAAAGAAGGTATTTGTCAAAAGCTTATTTTGCTTTGCCTTGGACTGTAGGTCTTGGTTTTTTTAATAGTAACTCAGCCTTTTGGTTTTCTTTCACCCCTTTCACCCTCTCTGTTGCTATTCCTTGAGAACTGTGGGTGGCCGATGAAGCAGTGAACATCACATGATGTCACTTAGCAACCTGGTGTTCATAAATAGCAACAATCATTTTTCTAATGGCTATTTTTCCCCATCAAGAAAAATGCTTAGACCCAGTCCATTCTGACAGTGCCAAATTCTTCCTCTGACCTTCCAGCATATTTATTGCTTATGTTTTCCTTTTTGGGGGTCCAATTTCAAATGATAACATCATGGCTGATGCTCTTAGAAGGCTTCTAATATATTTCTGAGCTTACTGGTAACAAATAATGACAATAATTGTTAGGACCCTTGAAGCTCTTTAAGAATAGTCTCCTCTCCCTTTCCCCGGCTGTCTATGTTGCATAAATCTCAGATGACCTCAACATACTGTTAGTGAGATGAAATCAGAAGGGTCATCCACAAAAGACTTTCTTTTTTAAATGCCTTTGGGGAATACTCAGGAAGCTCAGAAATTTTTCAATTCTTTCAGAAAGAATCTGGCAGGATTTTTGTGCATCCTCTTAATATTAGTATAATCCTTTAAAATATTGGCTATGCTGTGAAGGACTGCCTTTGTTAAATGACGGATTTTTGCCAATAGCATACCTTCACATGCGTTATTAAGACAGAAACCAAAGGATAAGATTATAAACCAAGAAAAGTAGAATTGTGCAAGCCTTTGAAAAGGATCTTGCAAAAAATTGCTTAGGAGATATAGCAAAATTATGCAACCACCTAAGCCCAGCTTGTCCCCAAGGAGCTCTCTGTCTGAGAGCACAGAAAAAACCCAAAATCCTGTCTGTGAAGCATCAGTTCCCCTCTCCCTAACCATATGGCTGCTCCTCAAAGAGTTGGGGGCTCTGTAACTGAGAAGAGGGAGTAATGTGGGTGAAACCAAGACACTGTCATCATGCGTGTGTGACGGCTTCCACAAATCCTCCAGCTACTCTGTAAATACTCTTCTCCCTCTCACTATTTGCATTGCTAATTCATACACCAAATAACTAGTGGCTAAACTACATAGATAGGGAAAAGTATCTGGATTTCTTGCTCCCTTTATTATTTTTTTTTATTTGATTTTTTAAAGAATTTAATATACCATGGAACAGAGAAGTAAGGAAGACTCAACTTACTTTTTATTTCCAAAACATCTTTTGTCATTCATACCTTCTTTCTGTGGAGCTGCATTTCATTTCTACAAAAGCAGAGGGGAAAAAATCTACATTAGAAATATTTAGCCCACAGAGCTCTATACACCTCTGACATAGCTGCACTATCTTGTATCAGCAAACTATTGTTATCTGAGCCACTTCAGGGACACAGGCTCATATCTGGAGGGTGACAACAGTAAAACTACAAGGAGTCTTGAAATTTCAACTTCAGTGTGTGTGCTGGAAGCCAGAGGAATAGGAACTGCGAAATACACCACTTCCTCTTGTTTGAGGGCAGTAAGTACAGTGGTACTTAATCAACAGCTCTCAAGTAGTCTACTAAAACCTTTAAACTCAGCTTAACAGGAAAGGCAGATACAGTGATCCCTGTAATATATTACTTTCTACCGTTTCTTCCCACAAGCAAGCGAAGTTAAGACTACTGTCATGAAAGATGAATCCATCCAAGCTGGGATTTGGTGTAAATCAATGCAAATGCAAATGCATGTTTTACTCCCTGCCAATGCCAGAAGAATTTTATTTTTTTTTAAATTCACATTTTTATTACTATATACGTGATGTGATTACTCACAGAAATCATCACATTCAGGACATGCGCTGGCTGGAGACATAGGAAGAGCAAGTCCTTAGCCTGATTACTTCCCAACATATTTTTATTTGCCCTATAGTCCTTTTACACGTTATAGTGTGAATTAGAATTGGAAGACATAGCTAAGTGAAGGACAGATTGTGGGGTGTAACACAACTAAAATCACAAAGAGTTATGAGCTGCAATGAAGATGAATTAGGAAGGAAGAATATTTCATGCTCTTTGTACGTCAGTAGACAGTGCTTTGTATACTATCTACATACACAACATATGTGCACAGGGTGCTTTTATAGACAAGCATTATTATGTAGCCTTCTCTTAGTGGAATGGAAAGGACTTCTGGGGAGAAAAAGCGTATTAAATTAAAGTTATTTATAATTTTAGTTATATTAACTTAAAGATATACTTTTTGCCTCTTATTTTTTTCTAACTTGTCTTTCTATTCAGGTGTATTCTTAGAGAGTTTTTGCTTCAGTAGATCTTCTGGTGTCTGCATCAGCATATAAGATAGTAAATAAAAAAAACCCTAGTAAATAAGTTTGCTTCACAGCTTAACTGATTTTCATTGTAACCCCCATACACACAGCTACATGTAGCTCTATATGTAGATCCATTTAGGTCCTTATCTGAGAATGATATTCCTTAATAGTCTTTCAAAACCCCTATTTTAGCAATAAACTTACTTTTAATACATTTTATGTTAGCTCTTGCTGCTGGTCTTCACAAATTATCATTCCCCTTATTTGTTCCCATCATTAGGTGACACCTATACACACGTTAGTATTATTTAAGAGCTCTGTTGTAGGAGCTTCTGCTCATCCTTGTTTTATTTTTTACAATATAGACATCCATTCAGACACTGGACTACCTAGAAAATTTCCAATCATAAATACGAATAAAAAAATAAGTGTTGCTGAGACACAACCAAACCTTGAGGTATGCTCTTTCCTATTGGCTTTACTAAGATGAAGAGTTCAGCATCTTGCAAGACAGAAAGCTCTTTGTTTGGGAACAGTTAACAAATCACAGCCTGTACAAAGTATACAAGTTGTCAATGGCCCACTCTAGTCCCACGATGTCAGTGGAAAAAGCTCCTTTACTCTAAGAGGAATTGAGTACACCATGTGGGGACCCAAGGATCTTTTCATCACTCCTTTCTCATACAGGGTTGGTGCTCCTCGCTGTCTTTCTAAACAGAAAGATAAAATAAAGGTATTGAAAAAGTATTTCTAGGTGGAAAAAGAATGGTTTTAGTTTGTGATTCCACTGAGACATTTCTGTGTTTCAAGAAGAAAAATATAGTGGATAGAAAGGAGGAATCAGGATAACATGCTGGAGCAGAGATTCCGGGTCAGTTCTCAGCTCTGTCAGTCTTCTTGCAGTCAAGTTAATGGAGGTGCTCAAATCTGCGGCTCAGTTTTGCATGCCAGCAGCTGTAATGCATGCCCTGATGTAACTGCCTAGCCTATACTCCATGAAGCATTAAAAGACTTAGATGTTGAAGGGTGAAGTTCATAAGACTTGAGTGATGTGAGCAGGAGAAAGCTTGGTTATCCAGTAGGACACATCGAAGGGCAGGCAAGGGTCTAAGTGTCGCTGTTCTTCTAAATAACAGTCAAATTCTTTTTTTAATAGCTAAGAAAAGAGGGTTGGAGGTGGTACACTTCAACTCATTAGTCCAGCATTTTGTGTATTGTGGGAGATCCAAATTCAAACCTCTACTGTGTAGCCAACAGGCTGAGGCTTTCTCAGGCAAGCCCTCTCCTTGAAGATCAACAGTTATGAATAAATTGGTTTCGCAGAGAAATTCCTAAAGCCCAGTCCTCCCCTGCCCAGCTGCATGTGCCTTTTTGGCATGGCAAATACGTGTTTTATAGAAAGCAAACTCCACTAAAGAAATTTGTCAGAGCACCTGGTGGATGGAGCAATCACCTAGGAGCAATCACACCAGCGCTGATGGGGACCAAGCCTGGGACCCACAGCCCAAGGGGTTACTCAGACAGGCTGAACTAGTGGGACCACCTCACATGCCCGTCTTACTGGAGAATTTATACCCCAGATTTAGGTAGTAAACCAAGAATCATGGATAAAAAAGGATGAGGAACCTCTGTTTTGTGAATCCTGGCTGAGCTCCGGAGCTGCCCAGCAGCTAGCTGTTTGATATGGTTGCAACTTGATGCACCTGTATGTCTGTCCAACAGATAATATAACTTCACACATGAAACACTAGGTATTGAGTGACTTTAGGTGTCTTTCCGTGTTGAGTAGATAAGTCAACTGAATGTGTCTGTAAGTGCCTACAGAGACACTTGAGGAAGAAATCCTTGCTCTGAATTTAGCCCACAATCCCTCTGAGACTCAGTTGGCTGTCCATGAAATGGGAATACTACAACATCCTTACTTCCTGGAAGTATTGTAAAGGAAAGCACTTGGTAAGATTGAGAAGCGTAGAGGCAGTGCAGCTGTACAGAAAGGGAGGGAGCTTAAGGTACCTGATAGAATAAGACACTTTCTTGAGATACAGATTTCAGAAGGAGAAATCATATTTTCAGCTGACGATGTTAAATAAGCCTCCTCCTAGATACTACAACCGTAGTAAACATTTATAAAGAAATGACCAACTCTAGAATCAAAAGGAAGATTAACAGCTTTAGTTTTATATGCTAGCAGCCAAATTCTTTTCTCACTTTGTGGAATTCATCCAGGCTTCTACTCTCTAACTTTAGTAAGTTACTCCAGATTTAAACCAGTGTAAGCAAGGGCAAGTTAAAAATACTTGTGCCACAATTGGCCTTGGAAAATACATTTCTCCATGATAGACATTAAACTGACTGCTGAGGCAGACAGCATGTCTTGCCCATAATCATCTTGTATTTGCTTCTTTTCCTCAGTCCTTAAAATGAGTTCATGACTTCATGACTCTAAGAGTAAATACATTATATAATGAATACACTTTTTATTCAATATTTGGAGGAAATTAAAGTAAATGTCGTATGTAATAATACTGCATGGAAAAAGCAATGATAATTATCTGAGGAGAGAGTTAATATGAAGGGCACTCAGTTAATCCTGTGGTCTGAGGTAAATGGCAGACAATCAAGTAAACCTAATTAACATCATAAAACAAAGAGCATTAGCCTACCGGCTCTTGGCTAATCTATTCTTTTCTTCAGAATACCATTGCATGAAAGGGTTAGGGCATATACACTCAAATAAACCCCATTCCATAAATGAATTGTCACATTGTACTGCTGAAAAAATATCAGTAAAGACCTTTTGTTCCATTTATAGAATGTTGCTTATATAGATTTCCTTTTCATTGGGAATAAGAAAGGGTGTTTTTTGTTTGTTTTGGTTTTAAATGAAGCTATCATGCTTTAGCCAAATTTGACCCAGACTTTCAATCTGCACTCTTGCAAGCTAGTCCTTACTCATGCAGATAGACCTGTGGAAATGAGTTTTGCCTAATGGCATTTCCTCCCCATTATTCTGGCAGACGAGCATTGCACAGGGAGAGAAGGATTAGTGAGAAAAGAGCGAAACCACACAACCATTTCAATAATAATGATATCACATTTCAGTGCAGACAGTTAAATGAGAGCAGCTTTGCTGCTTTAGGTGCATTTCACCATTTGCATCAGTAATCATTGAAGGTGAAGCATCAGCACCTGGGAAAAGCTCCTGAAAACAAGTATATTTTCTGTGGATTATAGTTTTGGTTGGGGGGAAGGATTTGTGACATTTTCTTTGAGGTTTTATAAAGCAAATATACATAATGTTTCATTAAATTTGATTTCTTGTCATCCTGTTGGTTCCTTCTGCTGTTCATTAAAACCTGGAGGACTCTACATCACTTGTAGATAGTCTTCCCATGAATATAGCACTGTGGATAAACATTATGAGATATACTTTGGATGTGACAAGGGTCATTTCTTTCTACATTTAAATGCAGAGACTTGGACAGAATATCAGAAGATGGACAATATGAAACCTTTTTAAAACTGCCTATTTTCCCAAATTTACATAGAATTGAGTGAATGGGACTCTGAAGGGTTTTTGGAAAGTGAGTATTTCTTTTCCTCTACACAAGCCATCTGAGGTGAACAGAGTTTCATCTCTCAGATGAGGAGGATTACCAGATAAAAATAGCTACCAGTAGGATGAACTAGCATGTTTTTCCTAGGGAAAAGGGTAGTAGAGCATTTTCATTTTTTTTCTGTTCATACAGTACATATATGCTGCTTAAGAGTAAGCAGTTCAGTTATTTCATTGTGTCAATTTTTAAAGGCTAAAAGGAGTAAATTAGGGTGCCAGCCCTGAATTCTTGTCCCTCTTCAGTCCTGACCTGGCAGGTGGCCTTGCCCAGGGAGAGTCAGCGGGGATTTTGCCATATATATTAGGAGTGACTGGGAAGGCACATAGAGTAGCAATTGTCCATCTGCTGGAAATCTCTGGTACATTGTTCTGTAAACATGCTCAATTTTACCTAGGTTTCTTCATCTGCAAAAGGAAGAGGGGGTAGAAGATGACTAGATAGAGAACAGTTTTTTCTACATTAAACTCAGGATTTGTCCAAAATATTGAGTGCTTTGACCATGATTTATAAAATTCAATGAGCATTAGCTATAAACTTCAGAATTTTGTTTTGTTTTGCATAGATGTGACTATGATGGACTTTGAGTAACCTTTCTATGCATTTTGTGTTGTCATACTTTGTTAAACTGTATTGCCCTTTTCCTGTTAATCCTTCATGTTTCTTTTTTCTCCTAATGACAAAGCACTGTCTAGTTAGATTTGTATAAAATTTATCCAACTATTAGTCTTTATTGGGAACTAATAGAGTAGAGAACTCACTATTAAGAAATAAAGCAAGTTGAGGGATACGTGCACGTAGTAAAGAGGTGGCATGGAATGACAGGAAAAGGGCAGCAGCTTTAAATTAAGAAAGGAAAATGATGTAATAATGATTAAACCACAAAACAGAACTCCAACACAGTGAATAAGCAATGAAAATAAGGTAATAAAAAGCAGTACTGAACTAGCTCATGAGACATGTTATTACAGTGAACATTATGCTAGGACTGTTTATTTTGCTTAGCATTATGGCCACCTTCAAGGTTGCTATGACAAATGTGTGTGAGCGTTTAACGGAAAGTGAACATTTTTTTTTTTTTAGCTAAGAAGGCATCCACCAGCTCTCTGCCTACTCAATTTCCTAAATTACGTGCCACATAAATTTAACTTTATTGGCACTAGACAAATGTTAACATTAACCACTTATGTGTTAAAACAATTTTGGAAATATTCCTCTGTTGACATTCTTCAACCCATACATTGAAATCCATGCAGTTTTGCTTGAAAAAAGTATTCACTGAAAGTGTATGGCACAATAACAGCACCTAAATAAGAAGCTCTACTAGCTAAAGGGCTGATCCAGAGATAAAATGAATATATACAGCTTCTACTGGATTTAAGGGAAATTAAAGTTGTTTTCATAACTGGCCTTTCAATGACTTTTTTTTCACGGCACTGAAAGAGTCTTATTCATGTGTGACTAAGTGACACTAAAATTTATGCAAGCTTCTTACAGCAGAGGGAGTAAAGGAGGAAAAGCACAACAGGGTTTCTCCATGCAACTTACAAAAACATTATCAATGTGGTTCATTCATTGAGCAATGAGAAACTCGGAGGCCTGTTACCAGCTGGAATGGACGTACTGGAGCAAACAAAGAGGGCAAGTGGAATTGGGACAACCACAGTCTGAGAGTGAGCTGAAAATAGAGCACAACAAGGCCATTGGAACACAACACACAGCAGGGTCACACATTGACAGTGCCACTTTCCAGGTTGTTATGCAGTGATGCAATTTATAAAGATTAAACGAGGTATTTGGGAGCTTTGGTGGTATAGGAAGCAGGGGGAGGGATTCCCACCTGGCCTGTCAGGACATGTAGAGGGAGCAGTAGAAGGCTAGATTAGCCTTGCAGCATTTGAAGCTGTGGACGTAGTGTTTAATAATGTACTTAAAACAATGAAAACACTAAAAGGCAATAGAGTGGGGTCACAATGGAAGCTCTGAGGCAAGCGGAAAAGCTGGTGTAAAAAAAGAATATGAGATCAGGGAGCCCATCTAATCAGACTTCATCATTTCAAAAGGAATGGATTAATTTCCTCTGCTGGGACCTCAAGCTGAAGGTATACTGCACTCTAATCTGGTAACTACAGAATTTTGTGATATTATTGTTGGAAATCTTGATATATGCTTTCTCTTTCCTGAAACGTTGTTTACAAGATGCTTTTTTTTTTGCTTTTTTCCTAGGGGATGATCGGTAGAAAACTCTGCCACGGTCTGTACATCTTAGCACAAGATTGCAATTTCATTGTTGGGGTACCTGGTGAAATGTAACGCTGTCACTGCTAGACTAACAAAAAGCATCAGGAGGCCTCAAGTCACACCACAGGAGCCTGCAAGACTGCAAGTGATATTGATCATGTTCTTGTCTGATGTTTGTTGTCAAAGATTCAAGCTCATAACAGATCTCCTAAAGAGCTGGCCATGACCCTGTCAAAAGGACTCTAAAGCAGCAAGCATATAGTGGAGACACTTCTATGAATGTTCCCAAAGTCGATGTCCTTCTAATGCTACAGGTGGCAAATAGCGTAAGAGCCTAAGCATGTACATTTGCTACTCAGGGAACACTGTATGTAAGCAAACAAGTGACTGAGAACAACAACAACAAAAAAATAAAAAGCACTTTTCTGGGATGTACTTGGTGATGGGAGAGGAGCAGAATCACCTGGCAGTGGAGATTTTGCTTGAGATACCACATTCTATTTCAATACGGGAGTGGATATTTTTACCATTCCTGGGGATGTGCTGTGGTTCACTAAGCTCTGCCCCACTGAAAAGAAACTTTTCATGCCATGTCTCTGCAAAGTGCTGCATGAGATTTTTGTGTTGGTAGAAGAGCTGGAATGGCTGTGATTGAGTTGAACGCAAGAGCAGAACTAATGCAGGGGTTGAGCAAGGTTGAATACCAAGTTGCCAAGGTAAACCCCATCTCAGCTTTCTCATTCTAGTCCATTAATAACTTGAAAAAATTGAAGCAACCTTATACAGTTGATGTTTAGCATCAGTTCTCAATAACTCCTCAGGAGCTATTTCACCTGAAGACGACTGTCAATAAGCCATTTTAAGACATTGTCTGCAGTGTTATCTAGCTGACTCATAAACTGCTGCTTGCTCACTGTCATAGCTACAGGACGTAAAAGTCTTCAGCAAGGTAAAGTTTGTGGAAGAAACCAAGACTGTGCACTCAGCAACTCACCACATTGGATATGAGCCCAGTTAACTTTTTAAGCAATTTTACAGCCTGAATGCCCAATATCTATGATGACCACTGCAAGTTGCTATATTCCAACATGTAATTCATTTGGAGGATGCTGTCACAGCCCATACTGGACAGACCAGGGAGGGGTCATGGTGAGTTTGGAATTCCCTTGGACTAAATTAAGGTGAAGGGACATCAAACAATCAGTTGAACGTTTTATTTAAGGCAGAAGCAAACTGAACTTGGAAGGCATAACCGTAGGCGGCGTGGCTTCTCACAACAGGAATTAGCATGAAACTATGTCAGTAAACGGTGTAACACGTGCTAACCACATGTATCAATTCAGGAAAGACAGTAAGGAGAGCCCTCCAGTTGAGTCACAAGGTTCAGAGCGGACCCCTTTGCTTTCTGGACTCCTTCTCAGAGAGGAGCCTAGGGGCGGCTGGATCCTTTCCTAGTCCCAGACTTAGTCAATGGTTTTGTGTCTAAAGGGATGAGGTGCAGTGGGTGATGGAAAAAAGAGAAAGATTTCACCAGCCCTGGGTCCAGCGTTGGTCCAGCCAGTCTAGACGTCCGGTTCCAGAGGACACGCATACGTGGGGCTTCAATTAGTGTCTTTTTATAATCTCCTTGCCCCTCCTTCAGGTGGGCACTCGAACTCATTAGGCTAATTAGATGTCATGGGCGGTTTGTGCTTTCAGAACGTTCAGGAAATGGGTTGATGGGCTTGGGGGTCGTTTGGGGAGTAAATTCTCCCTTCCTGCCTCGCTCAGGGTATCAGAACAGGGAACTGCGCACCCTCCGGCATGGCGTGGCCTCCACACTTCAGCTCCTCTCCTGCGGTTCGTTGTTAAGGCAGAACTTGCCCAGCCACAATGTTTGAGACATTAACTTTTTCAGTTCCTCACGTGGTATTGCTATGCAGCCTTGCAAGTTCCATTCCTTCCCTCAACCGCAAAAGCCAGGCCCTGGTCTCTGCAGGTCCCAGTCTCTGTCCATCACGATGGGTGTTTGAGGCTTTAACTCCATCCAGTCTCTCACAGATGATACCCAAAAAAACTCATCTGGGAAGAATCTTTGCTTCAGTGCTGATCTGACATCACAAATTACTGTCGACTGTCATGTATCATATGTCAGTATCATAAACAGGGAAAGGTAAGACATTAATTTTTCAGGTATTGTGATGATACACGACAACATGGCAGCTTTTCAATACTTCTGCATTCTAGCTATGTCCACTGACACTAAGAAGCACCTGTTAATACCCACCTCCTCTTGATTAGCTTTCTCTACTTTTATAACAAATCAAGAATGAACTGACAATCTTTCATGATCTTCTTTAAACTATCGCTGTGGATGTGTTATTGACAAGATACTTACTGTCCAAAAAAGGAAGCAAAGAACTCACTGAAAAATTATATTAACATGTTGTTACCAGCCACATTTCAGAAGCTGTTTAAAGTCTGGTAACTGACTATCCAAACATCAGCAGCTGGTGAGATTACTGCAAGTAGAGTTGATCTTCCAAGTCAGAGAGATAGTTAAGCCCTAACTACACCATGTAGTGGAAATAGAAAAAAAAAATTCATTGCAAGATGGACTGCGGCTGGTGAGGTGCCATCTGATCATCCATGTAAATATGCAAGCTGAAATTGCGCTTGGGCTGCATCACAGATATCAAAGTTCCACCAAGTCCTGGCAGCTTGTTCACCAAATGCTCCGACAGCCAAGACTTTCATCTCAAGTGATGTTGTGATAGTATGTTAGTCGCTCTGTTTTTGCAGACATGAATCACTCATGATGTCAACCTTTCCTAAATGACCTTCGCAACACATGGGAGCAGTTTCATTTAAATGTTCTTACATCCAGTTACCACACACACACAGTTTTGAACTGGGCATGTTTAAAGATCTTTTCTACAATATAATCATTAATTACACAAAGTGAGATTTTTCACACACGCAAAATTTTGAGAAGGCATATAATCCCAGAAGAGGTCTGCACATATAGCAGGATCTAGTTTGACCATTTACAAATCTGTATCACTTTGATGTCTTGCAAAGCACAGTTCTTTAACCAACAGCCTGATAAGGAAGCCTACATTTGTTAAAGGTTCATTTGTGGATAAAATATGGTAACACAAACCACCACTGATTTAGTAGATGCTACTTTTGAATCGAAGAGCAAGCCTATACAGTGTTCTCTCCAGGTCTACAAAAAGACTCCACTGTATTACCTAAAGATTGCCTGCTCCATGAAGGGGAAGGCTTCTATATCATCCTCAAAAGATTAAAAGTAGGTTTTCAAGTGCAGGTGCTAAGGAAGAGAGTGAAAAAATACAAATCAAGGGATCAGGGACTTGAAAAAAAAGCAGTTGCCAAGTGCAGGGTAGCTTTGCACTTGAGATGTAACTGAAGCCTAAACGCTAGGGGTATGTTACAGGTAACTTCTAGATCATGCTTCAGCAGATATATAGCCAATTAGAAATACGTGCACTGGACAAAGCACATCCTAAAGGTTAGTTTGGAAGATCTGAAACTACTCTAAGTCATCTAGAAATATAAAGCTCAACTGGATGAGCCTGTTTTCTAAATTCTTCTAAAGAATAGTAACTGTCCTAACATACTGTTACAACACAAATCTGCTAGCGTTCTCACCCTGCTTTTCCCTCTAAATGAAAATGTTAAAGAAATTGAAAGGTAGAAGCAGAGAAGCTGAAGAAAGAACAGAGATAACTGTTGCAGTGAAGGAATTTCACTAGGTACATATGGGCCACACGATCAGGGTGTGAAGTCAGAGCGAGTCTTACAGCTCCAGTGGCTGACAATCGTAACTCTGGTGCCTGTGTGACCTTTCTTCCTGCCCTACTGCTAGACTGGGGAGCGATAGCACAGAAAGTACAACCAACATATCCATTCCCACCTTCCCTCAGCTTACGTGCCAACTTGCGGGAAGGAGAGACTGAGTTTCTTTATGTTTTTTTTTTTTGTTGTTGATCTTGGGGCAAACCCCTTCTACTTACACTGCTGTAAGGCCTCAAGGCAGTGTTTCCCAAGAAATGATATCTGCAATTAATAAATATAGGAAGACAAGACTGTCAGTAGTCAGAACTGCCACTGCACTTGTGAATGTTTGAGTCAGTTCAGAGGTATCAGGCTGAACAAATAAGGACAGAGAAGAAAACAAAGAGTGACAGGTCTAAAGGGAAGAGAGACTTCAGGAGACAATTAAGCATTTTTTGGAAAGACTGGTAGATCAATGGAGAAAAAAGCTACAGAGAGCATGAAGTCATCAAGGATAGTGCAGGAAGGACTTGAGTCATGATCAGCATGTTACTGAGTAAGCTGATGAGCCAGAGCTACCACTTCAGAACTCGCTGGAGGTAAGCTAGCAAGATAAGACAACAAGATACCTGACAGGCAAACAATGCAGTTCAGGTACTTTTGAATCTTCTAGAAACACAAAAGGGGCCAAGGTTTTTAGAACACTTCATTATTCTAAACTTTGTAAGAAAGAAACAGGACTAAGAAATGTGAACTGGCAATTCTATAGTTAAAATCTATTCTAGTAACCACTTGAGACAAATGCCTGTCTAAAAATGGGATGGATGTTTGTATGCAGTAACATTACTTTGATTTTTTAGGAGAGGGATGAAGGGGAATGACTCAGTCTTCTTAACTCCCCACCCATCCTTTGGCTCTGGCTACTGACTACAGTATAAATTTTGTAGTAGGTACAGGGTCCCAGAGCCACAGCCGTTGCTAGCTGCTAGCTCTGCGTGTGTTAGGACACCCATGTCCAGTCTCTTACTGAAGCTTCAGTCCGAGCATGTGCATGTGCCTTCCAGGTACACTCTGCTCAGGCATTTTTGCCTGGCTTTGCTCAGCAAACTTGCCTCAGATTCCAGTCAGGTTTTAGAGATGCTGTTAAGCTAGACTGTTAATCTGGAAAAGGTTTGGAGGACCCAATTTATTTATTTATTTATTTATTTTACTAAATGATCTTAAAGTTAGCAACTCTGGGAAAACATTTTCTATGCCAAAAAAGCACGTGAAGCAGCCGTTCAGTACTTATGCAAACACCTGTGCATATTTTTAAGCTTACTAACAGTTGGAATAGCTTTCCCCCTCACCTCAATACTATGCTAATACCTATTCCTTATATTGAAGCCTTTGTTCATGAAATATATTCATATTTTAATAATTCTGTCAGTGAAAAATATTGAGGTATAACGATGACATGACTAAAATGACAATCCTTCTACGGTATTTAAAATATTCAAGCATTAACAGGAGGATTTGCCTCCAAACCAGGGACCAGATTTAGCAGGCACAAAATCACATCACTTTTCTGAGACTGCTCTCTTGCTTCTCCGAAATCTTTGTTTTCTTGAAAAACAAGCCACAGAACCACTGGTGCTGTAAGTGACTTCTGGAGATTGCCTAGTCCAACCCCGCCTGCTCAAAGCAGGGTCAGGTTGAGTAGGTTACTCAGAGACATGCCTAGGTGGGTTCTGAATGTCTCCAAGGATGGACACTCGTCCACCTCTCTGGGCAACCAGCTCCAAATGCACTAAAGCCTTCTGGATACTCCTTCACAACCAAGACTCAGAAATGTAAGTTTACTTCACTGACATAGCTAACACAGAGATGTCTATGCAAGTCTGCCACAAGCTAAAATTATTCGGAAGTCTGAATACTACCACCACTTTAGAACAGGGTGTTAACTGAAATGCCTGGAGACCAGTCAACCTTCAATATCGATCAATTAGCTATTCATCTGTGCAAATCCCAGACAAGCACTATTCATGAAGACAAGTGTTTGTACTATGACTTTGTGGATTTCAGAGACAGTGCCTATTATGGAAGAGCCAGGACCTGGACATATTTATTCAGGTACACAATGAGGCTTAAAGGCCCTCAGGATGTCAGAAGCCGCATAGCTGTATTCAGAAAGTTTGAAATCTCTTGTGAATACTGTACCACTTGTCAACTCATCCTGAAGAAGTTAATTTTGTGAACAGGGCCCAGACAATGCTGCTCTTCCTCTGCTCTCCCTCTCCATTCCCATTATTCCACACACACAAAATTTAACCTCTGTCCCACACTGTACCTCTTCAGCTCGGGGATCGCCATTCTCACATCTCACCTCCACCAATTTCCAGGCTTCTAAGAACTCACTGAAGACCACCAAGCCCAAGGAAGAAGGAATAGTCATTTCATCATTCTCATGACAGAAGTAGCCCTGAAAGAAAAAGAACTCTCTCTTTCATAAGCAGCATTTTTAACACTTTTAACGTTTGTAACATCACGGAAAACAGGAGCAGTGGATCCTGCACAGCTAGTGACTCAACAGCATTTCTAGTACTGTTGAAGGCCAACAGTGACAACCCTCCCAAACTAATTTGTTCCACCATGTTGGTTTCAACATAGTTTCAACAACTGTTAAAATTATTTAACTGTATTACTGATGTGACTGTTAGGGCAAGAGAGCAATCCAAGAGCTGTTTAGAGCTTCAGGGTTTGGTTTCCCCCCTCCTCTTGGAAAGAGCTCCCCAATAATGTACTGGAGAGTTCATCCCATTACTTATCTTATAGATAGTTATATGCAAATAGGCAAGAGACAAATGGAAATTTAGGTAAAGCCATATCAGACTCAGAAACCAATCTTTTGGATTGGTCAGCCTGTGGCTGGATGCCCACATAACAGAAAACTTCTCAGCATCACCATAGTCAAGACAGATGCAGTGTTTCACACTCTTTTGGCCCTTGCAATCCAACTTTTAAATACTAATTATAACGGGCATTCAGTAACCAGCAGCTAAAGTCATCAGATGTGCACACAGCCTGTAAAAACTCCATGTGCTGGCAGAGAAAGCTGAAGAAGACTTCAGACAACATAAAAGGAAAAAGGAACGAGTTACAGAAAAGACAGGAAAGATCAAGTCACTGTAACACTTCCCTCACAGGCAATATAAGGCAGCAACAGAAAAACACCTAAGCACATTAGCAGGGACAAAGGAACAGTCAGCTCTGGCAAAGGGACAGCGATAGCTGCTGACAGCAGTAGTATGTTTTCACAACTCCCTTTTATTCAGAAATAACGAAAATAGTCTCGTATCCTGAGTTTGAAAGAAATAGTTCGCTACACTACTTGCTGTTTACACGGGACACAAACTGGCAAGTTACCTACACTGGGGGCTAGGAGATCTTTAAAACATGTCAATAGATTTGTTTTCTACAAACATAGTAGTGGAAGGAGAGATCTCATACAGGAATGGTTTGGCAGGTTGCAATATTGGAGTAGTAGGGGAGATTAGCCCATAATTCAAGGCCAGTTTTGCATGCAACAGGAAGTTTAATCATCTTAACGAGGCTTCCTTACAGCTAATTGTAGCATTGACTGAAGAAAGAGACTTCACCGATCAATACTGGATCTATGTTTAAAAGGATAATTCCTTTTCTTTCAAACCGGTATTGTTGATCCCACTAAATATGGTTCTACCATCACAACCCCCCCATATCTTCCATTGTTAGCAAGCTCATTAACATCTGCACATTGTCCATGGTGAAATCTGAACTCTCTCTTGCTCATTATCATGGAAAGCAGCTAGAGCTGTCTTTCGAGAAAGTCTCCATTTTTAGACAGTAGGTCGTATCACAACAGCTTTCATCTAGGAGTTGTTTCATTATGTGGCATGTGGGCCTGGGTAGGAACTAAAAAGAGCTTTCCTGGTCATGGTTTTTTTTTCCTCTCCAACCACCCTCCCACCAAGCACTAAACGTTTTGGCCAGCTTACTGTACCCTGATACATATTACTCAAAATAAGAATGCAGAAGAGTTTTTTTTGTTGGTGGTTTAAAAAAAAAAAAAAGCAGTAAATGCCAAACATGAGATTATTGTTCCTGTGCATTACTTCAAACTGACATAAATAACTGTACATTGCTAAAAACACATCAGATATAATTTGGTGGGTACTGAGATGTGCCTGAAGTCTGCCAAATCACCACTTAGCTAAAATCACAATTCATCTGAGAGGCTTATTCTGTCACTGAAAGTCATTATCTTCTCACATACTCCCAAATTTCTGAAGTCAGGAAATGGGTATCTAGAGCTACAAGCTTCCTGAAGAACTGACTTACCTCTTTCTTTCTTTTCCTTCTAGGTAAAACCAAATATTGCTAGTCATTCACATTATACAGTACTCAAAGCATAATTTAGTCAGATCCCATCATGTGTGCACACGCACACTCTCCAACCTCAAGTGAAAGGTATGAAATGTGGGATTATTTTTTATTCTCATCCATTTACTTGTTATGTCTTTTTCTAAGTTATTACATTACTCAGCTCAGCATTCCCAAATGGTGGAAGTGATGATATAACCCTACAGACTAAAAGTCTTTTTGTTCTGGTACAGGAGTGCATAGTGGTCCATGACAGTAAGCCAAAAGGTTCAAGAAACAGTGATACAAAATACTGATTATTAATTGCTATATGGCAAGGACTAATTGAGATATTTTTATGAAATCTCTTTAGAAACTGGCCACTAGGTCTGTGGTCTACAGACTATAGTCTGTGGATTAACTTCAGTTTTTTATCTAATTTATAAACTCCAGCAATTGAGTTTGACTTACCTGTTGGAAAGGAAAAAGGAAAGGAAAAAGGAAAGGAAAAAGGAAAGGAAAAAGGAAAGGAAAAAGGAAAGGAAAAAGGAAAGGAAAAAGGAAAGGAAAAAGATCCCCTTACCTATCCTTTTTTTTTCAAAACAAGAAGATCATGCATTATCCATGATGTTAAGGTGCATTTGTCCAAGATCTAACACTAGGTTTTTCAGTTTTATGAAACCATGTTTAATGCTGAGTCACTTTCTCATATGTGGTCTCCACAGAGTCCTATAATATCCTCTATTAACTCTTTACCTTGTTAGTCACTTAATTCATTTGCCTGTTTCCTTCCTCTGATAGAGCTGCATTTTCAAATCACCAGTTAAAAGCTCAAGTATCAAGTTAATAGTCCATGTAATGATTACACCTGGCAATAAAAAAAATTCTTCAAGTTAGAAACTGATCAGATGAACAGCGAGAATTACTTTATCAGTTGTAACGAATAAGAAAACATTTGCAAAAGCTAGAGGCAAATACAATTCAGTTCAGAATAATCCATCCTCAATCCTGACCACTGAGCTTTCAAAATTACAGTCTCACAGATTGCTACGTGTTCATCTTCATTTTTCTTCAGGGGCTGGTTAGTTCTCCTTCCTTTTCTTATCTTATCCTTAAACTTGCACAAAGCTTAGAATTCTATTCAGAGACACACATTTTTGTGGTGGGGTTGAGTGGGAACTCAAACATGATTCGTATGAAGGAATCTTGACCTCCACAGCATGATGTCAAGGACAAGTACTGCTTTAGATACAAAGCAAGCTCATACAGGCACATTTTTGTTTAAAACATTATAGCAACTCTTAAAAATGGTTCTTACGATGAAAGATGCTGGAGCTTGAAGGTAATACAATGTTTGTTTGACCAGTTTTAAAACCATAAAATGATCTGACTAACATTTTGTTTAACCAGTAAGCAGAATACTATGGCAAAATGATTACCTGTATTTACATCTTTTTATTCTGTTCTTGAACTGCAGCATTTAATTTCATATGCACTGTTCCGAGTAATCCCAACACAGAATGGAAAAACATGTCAGTTGTTTCATTTCAAGATAGTTTTAATCAGGTAATTACAGGAAAAAACATTTAAACAATCTTTATGGTGTTATCTGCTATGTCAACTTACAAGGATATGATGTAACAAACCAGTTACAAACTTAAAGGCATATTTACATTATATACTCGAAGTAACAAGCTATATTCATATTCATAAAGGAAACACCTATGGGATGAGTGAACTAAATTATACATCATTTAGTAGAAAGAAATAGCAGTTGAGGTTTAATGGAAACAATATACACATGAGGCACTTTGAGGTCATTAGGGTGGAAAGCAAATGGCACCAAGCGAAAGAAGGAAAACTATGTACAGCTTATAATGCAGCTTTGAACATGAAGGCTTCTTCTTCACTGAATGCTTTGATTTCTTAAATGAACCATAACTTTTGCAATTAAGAGAAGCTTTCAGGAGAAAAAAACCCAAATCAAGCCCAAACAACCCCCACTAGCCCCTCCTTGTATTTGTCAGTGCACCGAAGGAAATGGAAGTTTTACCCACCCAGCTGCTGGACTAACACCATAAGGCATCTTTTTAAAGTTACTGTTTTGTTGCCAGCCACCACCCTTGCTCTTCATTTTATTAATATGAATGTACCACTGTACTAGCTGCATACTGTGCCATAAGCTCTGAAAAGATTTAAAGTCTAATTTAAACCTGTGCATTATTTACACGGGAGTTCAACATTATCCTCCAGGTACACATGAACAGATCATTCTGAAGAGAACACATCTGAAATGGGAATGTTATATTCCAACATGCAAAATTAAGACATTCTTCAAAATACCTTTGTTCCTCTAGAGGAAACTGCATTGGTTTAGACTGTTTGGAACATCCCTTACATAAGCTCTGGAAAGGCATCCGAGTTTTATGCCACCATTGGCTGCCATTTACTAAACAGTTACCATAGTAATTGTAGATTATTATCAGAATATTGCTTTAATCTTGCACACAGCTGTAGGAATACCCTTCGCAACTACTGAATCGCACGTGCGAGCACACAGACCCACCTGCGCATACTCAAAACTCGATTCGTATCACAAACTAAAAGGCTCGATTCCCTCTGCATGAACATTAAAACTCCGTCACTTTGCTGTGGGAAAGAACTTCAAGGAGGGGGAGGGGGGAATCCTTCTTATGAACCCAATGACAAAATCAAAAGAATTTTCATTTCATTCCTGATTTTTATGCTTTTGTGTATGTAATAGGCCATTGTAACTATTTTAAACCTAACAAAATATACGCTTAAAGCATTTTTACTTTAAATCAATATTAATAATGAAATTTAAGATGCACGATGAAATGAAGAATCACAGTAAGAGTCCAAATTACTATTTTGTAAGTTCATAACTAAAGCTTAACATATTTTTGTAGCTTAAGGAGTGCACCGATAGCCAGTTAAGTGACTATGTAATCAAATATTGTGCCTGAATGCAGCTGAATGTTCTTCCCCCAGTAGATGGTGCACGAGTGCTGCTATCATTTAACTTCTTCCCCCACTTTCAACGGGAAATACTTAATTTTCAGGGTAAGGAGGTTTTCAACAAGTGAGGGACTTAATATCCAGTGATGGTTTCTCAAGGCTCGAGTCTCCCCTCCAAGCAACACAAAGCTCTGCTACTACATGCCTGACAAACTACAGTTCTGATGCTAAGGGCAAGGGGAGGAGTAAGGATTGGGGAAGAAATTTCTCTTTTCCCAAATGCTCAAGAAAGTATTTCAGAAGAGACAGAATAAATGTTACATGCTGCCAAAACCAAAAGACGCACGGATGTAACAGCCCATTCTGGAGTGGGTTTGCTGTACGTCCACCTTCCACTACTCATGTCCCAACTGGAAGAGTGGGTAAGATCCCTAACACCAGAGGAAAAAGTACGTGTGCATCCTACTCAAACCAACCCTTACGTAACCACGTCTCTCTTTTAGTCCCTCTCAAACTGGGCGTGCAGGCTGACACTTCCAGCACAAGAAGAAAAAGGGAACATATGTCAGTTCAGTAACCCTTTTTAGATGGATCAAGTCTTCAAAGAGGAAAGCAAAAGGTGAAAACATTTTAGCAGCAAAGTGGTTAAATGCAAGGTGAAAAATATTAATGCACACATTCAATAGAAATATTAAAGCATATATGTTTCATACAAAATACAGTACAGGACCAGGAGTTTCACTATGTTGTATAGTGCTGAGAGGAAACTGTTAAACTCATTTCTTTCTGAAGTATATACACAATATGATTCTATAGCATTTTCCTACACAGCCAGCAAGTTCTTTTCTTAGGTTGTTCATACCTCTCCACCTTGAATTAGGAACCTAGCACTTACAAATATTAAATTCCTCTCATTCACTAGAAAAACATCACCATTTTTTAATCAAAGTTGTTTTTAAAGTTAACAGTCTATTCTAGGCAACCAAGTTTAGCTGAAAATGTGCGAAGCATGAAAATCAACCAGAGTAGCAGCTTTCAAATATATAAACAGTAAAAACCAAGACTGCTGCTACCGTGTCATATTCTTGGACTTAATTCATCCAATCTACTCTTAATACAAAACTAGAAGCTCTTCCGTAACTTCTACAGTTATCAATATATTTGTCTTCTTTTCAATGTGAAATAATACTTTGAGATGATCTATGTACACAAGGTGGTCAATTCAAGCCATAATATAAATATAAATGTTTTCATTTAAAAAGTATTTTACAGACACATAAAGTTATATACATTCGCTCATTTTACTTCTGGGCTACAAAGGAAAATTAAGGGCACCGATACATGCAGAAAGAAAAATTACACAAAAATATACTGAAGAAATGCATAGGAAGTGAGAAAAGTAAGTCATGTGCATCTTTTAAAATCAATTAGGTTTTTTTGTTTGTTTAATAAGAAGGGTATACTGAGGATAGCCTGTCCCACTCCAGCCAGGATATCAAATAGGTACCTTCGCTAATGAATTATGACTGGTTTTAGTGTTTTACATATCTTTAATAAGAAGTAAATGTTTCTTACTTCACGACAGAGCAAAGCATGTAATGTTTTAAAAAATTCTCAATGGGTTAATCAGTTAATTCTTATCTGAAAGTTAAACACTTAGTAAGTACAAAGCCATAACAAATACCATACACAATATACCACCACGCATACAGATACATACACACACTCTCTCACTCCCTCCCCCCATCCTCCCTCCAAATTTCCTTAATTAAGAAGTTCACTCCAATTTTGCCTGGGCTGTAATTTATTTCTCAAGCTAAGTCTTTTGTTGTTGTTTTTGTACAAAACACACAGTACTTTTGTTCTTGCCCGTTCAAATAAGAAAAAGTTGCAGTTCAAAATAATGAAAACAATTTCACTTTTGTTATTAATCTTTTGTTTTAATCATAGTACTCGATAAACAGCTGAACAGGATCCTAGTTTAACAGAAGGATAAACAAGAACACTGATGACAATTTGTTACAACTGCCTTAATGTACCTTTTGCTTAATGAACATTTGAATATGCAATAAAGTATTTTTGGAGGACACCCCAAAAGAAAACAACTTGCTGGTTGAGCAACAGAAACAACTTCCTTTTTGCTATTATGTTGAAATCAAAGTCATTTATATATAAAAATAAATGTTATGTTCTAACAAGAACATTTTAGACAATTACATCTGTGCTTAACAAAAAAATATTGGTCACTCAAGACTAGAATAATTAATATTTTAAAGGTTTTAGGATTATCAGAATGTATGGATACAACTCAACACAAACTGTAGCTGAAGGGAAACAGGACTGAAAATATCAATTTGTCCATCTGGAATAAAAATGCAACTAAATTAACTAATTAAATATTTAAAATACTACCATGGAATGTGACAGTAGATATGGTCCATACCTACTATATCAGAGGGAAGGAAAGTTTAACATGTAATAATTCGTACCTTACACATTTAGTTAAATATAAACATTTGTTATTTATACATAAAGTCGCTTCCAAAAAACTATTAATAAGTGATTTAGTTGCACTTAAAATCAGTTTCATTTCTCATTTGCCGAGTATTAACTTTTCTTAATCTTAAATCAACTGTCGCTAGTGCACTTTTAGTTAAGATTTCCCCTCAGGTAAGTTTTAATCCTTTTAAAAGAGCCCCCTCGCCTAAACCATGAATGTACAAAGTGGCAAAAGTTAATCCCTTTTAGTATAATCATAGTTTATATACTCATTTTATAGCCAATAATAAGAATAGGCTTTCCTCTGCAAAATCTCCTTCACAACTCGCAACAAATGCCACGCGCTCAAAGGAAATAGTTAGGCATGGCTAGCACTTGTAAAATGCCAAGGTCTGACAAGTCTTGTTGCTTCCTCCACATCAAGCATCTCTTACATTAAAGAAGATTCCCTTCAGCTTGCCAAAAAGCTTCCACAAATCCAAGTTAGATGCTTCCTGGAAACAAAGATTTTTCAGCTCTGTTTGGCACAAGACTGATTCATCCCGCAGCTTTATGCTTTCCTCCACAGCACCCACATACCTCACCACAGTGATGGCATGCTCTCAAGGGGAGGTAGCAGCACATACATGGAGCAATGAATGAGAGTGCCACCAGTGCTAACCAGCGTAAGCAGAACTTGTCATCACTAGTGTCACACGAGCAAGGATCAGAGAAATCTCCTTCAGAGTCTGACATGCAGTGATACAGCATGCTCTCTGCGCAAAGCATGCAACTAACTTGGTAGATACATCTTTTAATAGGATCTGGCGCATCTTGACATTTTCCTCTGCCATTATCTTCATGATTAAACCTTTCCTGGCAGTATATACAGCGGGAACGCTCACCATCCTCTTTTCTTCTTTTTGAGTTTTTAAATTTTGATGAGGAAGGCTGAGTTTTAAATACCACAGAACTCTTTGAGTCTTTCAGGGAATTCAACTTAGTTCCATCCCCACACGGGTATAAATAGTCAGATTTTTTACTGTCTGATTTAGAAAATGGTATATTTGAGTCTGCATCATCCCTCTCCAGGTCGTTCTTCCACATGTCAGGATGCCTGTAGTCTGCATAACGACGTATCAAAATGTCACGAGGGTTTATTCTAACGATTTCATCTTCATCCTGAAAACTAACATGTCTGCTTGACTTCAGTGGGACCTGAAATGGCAAAGCAAGGTAAGTTTACTACAATGAAGTCCCAAATTTCTGTTCACCCACAATGTAAAACTTCGATTAGAAAATTAAAAACAGGATTTTTTTTTTCCTTGCTGCTTGAAGATAAAAATTTCAGCTTATTTTCTTACTAGTACAATTTACAGACTTCCCCACAATAATGAGCCTTTTTCATGATATTAGGACCATGAGCTTTAGTATTCTTTCCTGTCTTTTTAGTATCTCATAAGAGCTTTGGATATTTTGGTATCTGCATAAAACTTGATATTGTTCTTTGAATTATGCTCAAAATTCAGGTTTTAACATCTTACAGTGGCAACTAATTAATTCCACAGATCCATTATGCCTTAAGCGAACTTGCCGATTTCACGTCAGTGATGATCCGCTGCTTCAGGATTAACTCCCTGATACATTCACTTTGAGTTATTTGTGTTATCTAGGAGAAGCTTTCCTTTATTCCTGCTCTAAGTTTTCAAACTCCCTCCGCTTTTGCAACAAGAGTATTGAATACTGGTTACTTACTCTCAAAGCTGTATTCTAGATAAGGATTTTGCCATATGAATAATAATATTCAGTAGCATGATCAATCAATAACAGTGGCTGCTAAATGCATCTCCCCTTAGCTAATATACAGTACTTAAATCAATCGGTTTAGGACACCAGCAGGCAAACACCTAAGTACTTTTTAAATTCTCAACTTGTAATGAACTGACCATAATTCAAGACCTTTTACCTCAAAAGGAAAGTAGGAAGGAATGGGCTAAACACATACAAAACAAACACCAGAGAGATAAGGGAGTTCTTGTTTATTCTGCCTTACGATGAAAGGGCATGGGGGCATGAAAAAGTTGTGGAAGGTGGCAAATTTGAATCATCCAAATTGAAATACAGCATACCTTAAATATAAGTGTAAGATATTGGACTGCCACTAAATGTTACTGAAATCACATTACAAGTGACTTTCAAGAAAAGATGCAAATAACGACAGGATAAAAACTTAGGACTTGTGTATGGAAGGAGCTCCCGAAACTAGCAGATAGTGCTGCAAAAAAGCAAAAGTCTTGGTATGTCCCAGTATTCCCGCTTTACAGACAGGCAGTTTTTTTCCTACACTGTAGGCCTATTATAATCTGAGCCAGAATATAAGCGAGCTTCAAGTCAAATTCCACCTTCTTCTCCTGTCAAATGCACTGCCTGCAAACCATCTCACAGAAAAGACGGGGAAAAAAAAAAAATAATCACGCCCTAACCCATTAGCCTTACAAATTTTTCCAGAATCTTGAATTATTTGGGAATGCATCTTCGGCATCAGTATCATTGCTTTGAGAGTGTTTACCTTATTAGCACTGATCAAATTAGTGAGAATTAACGTGTCATCATTCCATAGTCTGGGACAACAGTTGAACTGCATATTCCTAATCTATTGCAATGTGTAACAACAAACTACTGAAGATGACTTTTTATTTTAACACACTTCTAGTTCACTTTGCAGGTGTCTATGCTCCTACTACACTGAAGTCTGCATGCCCTGGTTTTGGAGTAGGAGGCAGAGGAGGGAAGAGAAAAGGCAGCTGGGAAAGAGGAAGGAATAGCTTCTTAAAATATGCCAGCTTCTGATTATGTAAGAATATCTGTAGCCTGCTCTAACCATCACTTCCCTGCTTGATAATCCTTGTGTGATATATTTTAAGTACAGAACTGTAATTGGAGCTGCTTTGCCCTGGGAGTTTCAGCTGGAGTATGCTAACAAGAGTAATTTTTTTTTCTTGGCTCCAAGCCATACAGTTGGACTTCCACATGGTCTCGAGGATACAGGGTGAAGAAAGGTTATATCCTATTTAGCTAACATCACTGCTCTTCCATACTTCCCCAGGCTCCAATGCAAGCAGTTAGGCCTTCCCTTTGCTTATAAAAGCAGAGTGCTTCTCAACTCTATCCTTTTTTCAAACAACAGAAAGAGCCTATTGTTTTAGCACCAATTACTAGCTATGGCTAATTGGCTTTTTTGAACAGTTAACAGCATAAATTTATTTAAGGGAAAAAGCATCAAAAATGTCATTACAATTCCATATGTTACAGGCATAAAGGATCCTAACCCCACTGTCCACACAGAATATTACGCATGCATTTAAGACATTAAATAAACCCCCATTGTTTAAAAGGAAAAAACCCTCAAAACCAAAAAACTCACCCTTAACCTCCCATTCCCCAGACAGCTAATAGCCATTAAAGATCACTAACAACTGTAAAATCTGACCTTTCCTCAGTCTTTGAAGGCTTTTTATTTGTTTGAGCAGAACACACCACATACATAGAACTTGTTTCTTTTTCTCAAGTCCCCAGCCAAACACCTACTAAAATGCTTAAGGTCTGATATCTTACAACAAGGCAGCATTACATTCTTTATGCAACTGATATTAAGAAATCATTTTTTAAGAAAGCGAGTGGGAAATGCTGAAAAAGAAGTGAACAGGAGAAACGTTGGAAAAGCTTTATTTATAAAGTGCTTACATATTGGGTGTTTAATGGGACCTACATGAAAGCATGAGATACATGAAACCTTAAGAACAATACACAATCCAGACTCTGTTAGGTACAAATACCAGCAAAATTCAATGAGAATAAAGCACATAGTCCTCTAGCCATTCAAAATTACAACTCAGTACAAGTGCCGTCTCTGTGTAAAAGCTGAGGCAGGAAGGGTGGAAGAATATTACAGCAAACTGAAATTCCACAGAGTATCTCATTATGAACATAATTAGCCAACTGCAAATTAGGCAGAAAATATTTGTTGCCATGATTGAACTCACTAGTATTACACCGTACTTGAAAGGGTGCACCTTTAAACAAGGCATGGACACTTGCTTGGTACTGTAGCCTTCCCTGTCTCTCCTCAAACAGATATAGCTGACTTTGCTCAGCTTGCAACTCCACAGTATGAGGACACCAGCAGCTGAATATATCATCGCAAAATACTAAATTTAAAGTTAAACACACATCAGCGTATCAGAAGCTGAAGAGCTGAGGGACTTGGGTATTTTTAGTAACAGTCAAAGTATTACAGGTAAAGATTTGAACTGTCATTAATCACTTCTTTAGAGCATGTACTTCTTGAGCTATTCAACTTACAAGCATAGTAAGAGTGTTCAAACTTACACAAAATCGAAACAAAACAGGCATTTACCTCAAGATCTGCTGTGCCACATGGTCACATGCATGGAGTTCAGCAGAGACAGTGCAGTGTGCACACATACTGAATGTGTGATTTTGTTGACTTGCCTATGTTCTAAATGTGTGCACCCCAGGACCATGCAAAAAGCATGGAATGTCGGATGCAGGTGGTGCTACAATATGAGAAAAATATTTTAAAGAATATCTACTAAAATTCCCATGGAGCCTCCCATAACTTCAGTCTACAAGAACTGAATTCTAGCATTGTTATTTCAAAGAAATTCCTATTTAATTTATATCAGACAGGCACTACCCAGCATACCACAGCTTAAATTATCATTTTCTCAGTAGTCAACTCTATATGTGCTCTTAAAACACACAGGTACTTTAGACTACTGCACTTTACAACTCAGTGAAGACTAACAGCACATACATCGCTGGTTACTATAGCTGTTAAGCATTAGCTGCAATAACCTAATCACCCATCTATTCTATTCTAAGAAATTTTAAAATTCTCTTCGCAAGTAAATGGGAAGAGGGGAAACTATGTACCTCTTGATGAAAAGAACAAACAAAAATATAAGGTGATTTATACAAAGAGATAATTGGAGCAGATCTGATTTTTAATCATTGAAGTTAATAGTTTCAAACTCTTTAGTCAGTTCTCCAGATAACACTGTTTGCTTCTTTTGCCCAATAAAGCAGTTAGAAAACAGCTGATAGAAGACTTTAATACAATCCTACCTTTCTTTGCAAGAATGACCAAGGGTATTAAAAAGCTTTATTTCAAAGAGCAGAAATATTTTCTGATGAAGTATTCACAACTACTTGAACTTCATTCTGCTTTGACTTCTGTTATTAAGCTTGTTCTAAAAAACTTCCCATGTGTTTGCTTCTAAGCATAAGACCTTCAAATTAATTATTATCCAACTCACTATTAAGTCTACCTCTACAGTCTACAAAAACTGTCAGTTTCCTTGAGGCTTAGAAAAAAGCAAAATGTATACTGTTAAAGGAAAAGCTGTAACATTGCCATTCCAAACTAATGTTGTATAAATATGACCTCTTTTAAAAAATGTCTGTACATGAGCCTTCCTCATGTTAGTGTTTTTTTCTTCTAAGAATCTGCTTACCAATAGCTTATTACTTTTCATGCATAACTGATATATTGTTTTCCTTTCTGTACCAAAATAGAGTATTTTAAATAAGCAGTTAAAATTCATAAACAATGTTTCACTAAATGTATTTAGCAAAAGTGCCCCACTGTGTAATGCACCCAGGATATCCATTTTAAAGATACTTTTCAGTATTTCTAATGAAACCAATATTAGTATATGTGTAACCAAGATTGAGCTCATGGCCAGTTAGCATTTTCTGTACACATTTAAACAGCTTTTCAAGGCTGCAGATACAGAAGTCTGTAATACAGAAATCTGACTTCAAAGAAAGTAAAAGATTTATTAACGTAGTCTGCTGCACTACAAGCATAGGTAAATAACTTCACAAAGCTTTACCTCTGCCATAATAATGCTGTAATATTTCAGCTGCATTTCAAGAAGCTGAGAGTATAATGCTACATACAGGGACTTAGAATGAAGGTGCTTTCTTGTCAGAAACTACATACTATGCCATTAATGCAGCAAGCAAAGTAAGAACCGCTTCTTTTGTTGGTAGTCTTACCTGGTTAGGTTGGCTAGGAAAACAGGCTCTCCTGCTGTTGAAATCCTCAAATGCTGAAGGCCTTAAATTTGCACTGTTGTAAGGTTCACTGGTTACTACAGTTTCGTGTTGGAAAAGGTGATCTTTCATTAATGAACCTGATGTATTTTCTTGAGTAGTCTAGAATACATAAAGAACACCCTTGAAATGATTTTGCATTTACACAAAACCCACACAAAAACCACACCAAACCCACCAAATTCATACATAAATGCACTCATATTCTACATAATGTGTTAGAGGCATCTATAAACACAAGTATTTTTAAACACACATTTTTCAAGTACTTGTAAGTAGGCAAGTATTTTCTTTACTATGAGTCACCCTTGGAAAATAAGAGTTCCTTCTCTGCAGACCATACAGAACTTGGGCATTAGAGATACATGCCTCTGTAACCCGGTTGCCAAATCATCCTGATGAATTTACTTTAAGGAAGGAGAGATTAGCCCAGTCTCCAAGATTATGCTTTCTCTAACTACCCACGAGGCTGCCAGTATTTACAAATAACCAATCGGAGGAAAAAAATTCTGAGGCAAAAGCTAGTCAGACCTTTTAAAAAATTAAAAGCAAGATCAGCTGGAAAGAAACAAAAAGTCAGTTTTAACATATACTGGCTCAATTAAAATATCTAATTACAGCAAGCGTGTATTGAACAACTAATGACTGTCTTTTTGAAATTAAGGTTGTATCAGGCAATTCGATACAAAAATGAGACTATGTGGCAACATATCATGAGATATCTACAGGATGTGTGCCACCCAGAATAAGGAAGAGGAAGTATGTTTGGGTGGAATATTGGCTTGTCAGATGATCCAATTTCTGAAAAGAATAGAAAAACCAAACAGTTCTTATTCTTTAAGCTTAACTGACTGGGATATACTTAGGATACAGTAGAGCATATTGATACAAATCCCATTGGGCTGCCAAAAAATGTACTGTCAATGTTTTGTTTGTATTGAGACACGCTGTAAAGTTAACTGGCTGTCATCATCTGATAGCACTGAGAAAATTCTGGAATCATCCAACTTCCATCAATGCAAATGTTTCAGCTTTATTGTAAGGATTTGTATATATCAAGAAAACATTAAGGAGGAAACAATAAAAATACTGCAGGAAACTACTGAGGCAGAGGCAAACCTGAAGTTTTGGCAGGTTAAGTACTAACACCGAATCATTAGTTTTCTTTTATCAAAATATTTAAGGAACTTATTCTGTGATTACATTAGCACCTCACGTACATAAAAGCCTAATGTATCAAGTTCGAAGGCTTCTAGATATAGTGGAAGCAGCTGTTCTGTAGCTGATCTTTAGGAGAAAGAAAATCATCACAACACTAAGAATTTATATATTGTTTACTTTGAGCGGAAAAACATTAAAATCAGAAATTAATTAATGATCAGCTTTAATTAATACTAGAGAGCATATAACCCATGAAAGACAATAGCTCCATCAGGTGAAAGTTCCACTGCAAAATTTTGAACACAGGCAAAACTCCAGAAAGAAGTACTTTTTGCAGATCCTTGAGCACGACAACACCACTAAGCAATTGATCCTGTTGTCAAAATTACATTTTCTGGTCAAACACTTTTGGGAAAGGAGTACAAAAGCAATGTTGAAATGACTGGCAAGAGTTAGATTTCATGGATGTATACTTATTTTAAGAGCAAAAAGGATAAAATATTAGTGCAATATCAAATATCTTCCTAGCAGGAGGTACTCCTGCAGGTACATTGCCCAATGACATAAAAAGCTTCCAAAACACTGGTTCAAACCACAGGAGAGCCGCATTCAGAATGAGGAAGAAATGTCTACAACTATTTTTGGTTTGAGCAACGTTGTAAATGCTTACAAGCAGAAACTATTTAAGTTAGGAACACACTTAACAGCTAAAGGCCATTTTACAGAAACCACAGTGATAAGCACTAACTCCTCTACCCCCCCAGATATTACCAATTTGAGTAGTCTAGGGAGAAGGATGAGAGCTGCAAAAACTACTACTCCTTCCTTCCCAGGGAAAAAAAACATACTACCCACAAGCCAGTCTTCATCCCTGGGTAAGATCTGCAACAACCTGCATTATTTCCTGTCCCTGCAGGTGATTCACACCTTTTTTCTTCAGAAATAAACTACCTACACTATAGAGCAAAAACGACACATGCACATGCTCACACAGACACACATGCTCCCCTTGGCAGTCAAGAAGGGCTCCATCTAATAAAGGATACAGGCACTGATCATCTATTACAGTGCTAACTAGCAGTGCCAGACACTGATGTATGAAATACAATCCTTAATCTTCAAGCAAGCCTTTGTGCCCTATACGCAGCAATTATAAAGGAATGCTTTTATATCAAGCTAATTGACTTCAAGAACAAATTTTGGGGTGGCAGGACACAGAGAAAGGCATCTGACCTTTGTAAGGCAAGAACTCACGAGACAGCTGTTCGGAAAGCACAACGCTCAGCCTACAAATCTAGATACTACAGGTAAGTGGACACAGCCTAACTTCTGGTATTTATGAAAAATGAAAAGTGATCAGGTCAGTTATGATTTTATTTAGCTTATAAATATTCACTATGCAGAACTACAGAAATGCCAGATGAATAGCCTGAACTCTGTATATTTAATTAAACTGATAGTTTTGATGCAGCCAAACCACACTTATTAGGATCAAAAAGGCTTTCTTTGGATGACACTTCCTGCTCCAAATGTGATGTTTTATGACAAGGTCATAAACACCTGAAACCCCACATTTAGAATGGAAACGCTGACAACCTGATGGGAGAGGCTCTAGAAACAAAAATGCTATTGTATTGAAAATGCATTTAAGTAAAAAGCAAATATGTAAAGTTTTCCACAAGAACTGAGCTCGGTATATTAAATATACAGAATATTACACACAAACACAGATGCACACATTCCCCTTTTCTACTGTCCAAAGCAATTACACCGCCCACATTCAATATCCTTTAACCACAGCCTGCAAAGTACAGTACTGGCATAGGTTATTCAGTATCATCTGTAAAGTAACCTACGCCAGTTTTTAATGCACAACGGAAATCTGGTTTGCTCCCAGCTGCTGGTATAATAATTACTGTCCTATGGTTGCTAAGAGATACTCTGATTTTTTTTCCAAGACTACTAAAACATTTCTGTGCGCGCAGGCAAAAGGATGCTGGGTAAAGCAATAAAATGACTCCAGCTGTAGCTCTCCAGCAGAATTCAAAGCCAGATGACAGCTGTAGAGAAAATGAAAACCAGACTGAGCTTCTCTTCTTCGAATTTTCTCTCCTTACTTCTCCCAGTTTGCCAGAGTTAAGTCTGGGAGAGAATTCAACATTGTTCTGCAAACATTGTTAAAAATGTTCTGCTCTAAGTAAGTTTAATGATTACACAGAAGGATGGATGAGACACCACATTTCCGTTGCATCCCAGTTCTTTATTTACTTCCCATGAGGCCTGAAAATCTGCTGTTTGATGCTAACCAACACAAGAAGAGTTTAAATGTTTTTTTTTCCTTAATTTTTTAATTGTGAATAAATGATACAGGTTTCAAAAACATTTGAATAACTTCCTTCTGCTTTAACTACTTCTAAGACTTGATGGAGCAACTATTTTCATATTTGGCAAAGAAACTCTATTATAATAATCAGGTAAGTATCTCTGACATGGACTGAAATATTACCTAGATTACTCTGAATGTTTTGTACAGTTTAAAGTAAAAAACCAAGGCATTTGACATGCCTTTTTCTTCCAAGACTGTTCTACCTGAATATATAAAGCATACTAGAGGTTTTTAGGGATTCCAAGGAAGCAACTAATAAACGAAAATACAAAGCATAACTCTGAGGAAATAAGAGAGATGGAGATGTAAAAAGCTGTTAGGGATACTGGTGAGAAAAAAAAAAATCCTCCTCTTCTTAAATACTACTCCACAAAAAAGCTTAATAAACCCAAATAATTTTAGCACAATACATTATTAGTTTTATTTTAAATGGATAATATAAACTAGTATTACTTCTAGTTCTAGGAACTACACCTAGCCAATTTATTAAGTGCACTAAATATTGCTAATTTTCAGTGTTTCATCATGTAGTATTTTCTTCTCCAGCAGAACAATACAGTGTCAAGGGTAAATTATTTCACATTTCCTTACAAGTCATAATGTCAAGTTTTTTTTCTAAAATAAAACTTCTGCAAACCTTTTGTTACAGACAAAATAAATTGAATGGTCACTAAATAGTGCATTTAGAAATAGGTCACCGAATAGGGTATTTGCGAAGAGGCACATTAACCATTTATGTCTGCCTGCACCAAAACCACTTAAGATGCATATAAGCTGCAGGCCTTTTCCCCTTCATATTGACAAAAAGCCCAATGTACCTATTTCTGAAGGGATAAGCCAAACTTTTTTTTTTTAATTGCTTGTAATTTATCAGTCTACAGTTATCTTCTGCCAGTAGTAAGAAACTCAAAAGCGTAAGTGCTCAATTTCTTATTACTTCAAAACTGTTAAAATGTGTTGGCAGCCTATAAATAACACCAGTATGGCTGAATCAACAAAACTTGAAAGAAATTAAGACTCAACTGCTCTATTCTTCAGTTCTCAAAAGCAAGACTTACACATTTCAGTATCCAAAACCCACATAAAGATACTTTTAAATGCATGAGCTCTAGATGTCATTTAGTTAAGATTTATTTCTAAGAAAAAACAAAGAATTCTGATTTTTACATTTTTTCAGTTAAGTGAGTTAGAGCAAGAAGTTTATATTTGGTAGAAGAAAAGAATCTGAGCTAATCTTTGCACAAACAAACAAACAGACTTAAACAAGTTGCTTGTCTACTGCATTCAAAATGCCTGGTTTTATACCAAAAAATCCAAACCTCCTACCAAAACAAATTCCTAATGAATATATCTGTAAGTATATATACATTCCCAGGATCCATTTGCAAACATTACAGGAAGTCAGATAGCTCTGCATCAACTCATTTGTGTATTCCTATTTGAAATTAATTTAGTAAGACTAAGGCTTATTTAATGATATAAACAATTTGCATATAAAGTGTTCACTAAACAACTAATAGTAATTGTAATCATTTAAGCAACCATAATAAGCAAGTATGAACACCCTTAACTGATGGTATTTTTTTAATACTAAGATTTTAACATTATTTGTGAACAACAGAGCATCTAAAAAAGCTATAATGAAGCTATGTCTTCTTAAAATGATAAATTTGATCTTCAGTAAGAAGAATGCTTTCTCTGTGAGATTTCATTTAAAGAATGTAAAAAAAGATCTAGTGACCCAAGATACAATATAGCGTGCAAAATGCTAGCCTAGAAAGCACAAGAGAAGAGTTCAGGTTTTGGATTTGCATTTAAGAATTGCACGTACAAGTTTTGCACAACCCCTGTTTCTGCTTGCTACATCTATAAAATGTGATATAATACTCATTACAAGTAGGCATTGAGGCTTAACAGCAGTCCCACCGACTAGATCAGAAGGCTGTGTGTTTTGATCTTATTCGCATCATTTCATTTGCTCTCTGTAGTACCAAATATAACCAGCCAGTAAAATAACTTATGAAGCATGTTTTGCTTTCTTCATCACTAATTACCTTCACTTTTTAAAAAAACACTGTTAATGAAATTTATGTACAAACTACATACTACATTCATACTTCAAATATGCACTAAATATAGGATTCCTGCTGTGTAAGATGACTACAACAGCAGAGGCAAAACACCTTGACAGCAGACGATGTAACTGACAAAAGACCTATTAAAATTAGCATTTTCCAATATACCTTGATGACATCCTGGGGACCTTACCTACAATACTAACTAAGAAAGAAATGAAACCGAAGAATACCAATACACATGATAGTTACTACAGGGTATAGAAAAAAAATATCTAAGTGTATTAACAAACATGCTATGAAAAGTAAGTGTGAACTAACCCTTTTCTCTTTTTGATATTCTGCTATTTTACAAGCAACTTATGACTACTTAATATTTTTAATTAAATGGAGGAGCTCCGCTGCTTGATCTTTTGTACTTCATTCCTTAAAGGTTACAAATTACAATTCTAGAAGATTGTTCTGATGAAACACCAAACATCCCATTGCCCTCATATCCAAGTGTCAACCTGCTATAACATTCTATCCACACTCTAAAATGCCCTTGCATAGATACACTCCAAAACTTACTAAAAAGTACTACTAGAGTCTTGGGAAAACAGCTTATAGAATAAACAGGGGAAAAAAAAAATCATTAGGCCTTTTAAACTATAGTGGGGTGGGAAGAAGTGGGGGGACAAGTCAACATGACTCTTCAAATACGTAACACATAATATGATATCTTTAAACAAAATGGTCTTAGCAGTCTTTCAAGTTAAAAAAACCCCTGGGGTATCAAGTTCCACTTTCAACAGTATCAATCTTGGAAGGGGGAAGGAATTAATGACTTGGAGGAGAATGTGCACTATTTGGTATTTCCGAGATATTTGTGGTGACTAGACCTAGTGCCTGTAACTAAAATGCTCTAGCCTTTCTACACTGACATTCGTAATGCTGCAATTATTGTTTCGTTATTGATACATAAACCTGATTTAGATGAAGCATAGCTAAACCAGGGTGGGTTCAGCCTTTCCTGCATCTCCCCGCCCTTCTGGCATTGTTATCGATAGGCAAGTCTAGTATCATTTATTTTACTTTGGTATGCAGAGATATGGTAAGAAATATTGGCTAGCTTTTTTGCCTCTAGAAAACAGGTAATTCTTGCCATCTATCCACAGCACAAATCCACAATTAAGCAATGTATGTTGTGGTGAAGTAATGAAATATGCCTTCCTGCCTGGAATGTAATGAATAATTCTAGCAGCAGTTTGCACCAAACAGGATTGTTTGTACCTGTAAGTTATATATAGATACTTTTAAAAATATATGGTTGTTTTTTAAATATATAAAAAGTAAATCTACATCACCTATTTACATATCTAAATATATCTATATTTACATCTATATAGAACAGATGATGTAAATACACTTTTCTCCACTTTTCCAATAACAAATTTTGTAAATATAAAGAATCACAGATATTTGCTTCAATTTTGGCATCCTTATATAGAAACATAATAACTAAGCAGCATAATCAAGAGCTAATTAGTTTCCTTTAATCTCATTAGGCCTGTAGAAATTGCTCAATTATTAATACCTGCAACAAAGCATGTTTAAACAAGTCTTTTAAAAGCTGATTAAGGATTGCATTAACTTTGGCATACGTTTCCTCCACCCTGTCAAAATCTCATTCCTATTTTAAATTCAAAATATCTAATATTTATAGCAATTTTACTTTAAAGTGCCTTAAAATAAAGCACTGCAAATAAAGAACAACAGGTGGTTACACAGCCAACACTTACACAGAGATACATTTCTTCTACCATAAAATGGAAGGAAATCAAGAGACTCTTCTGCATTGCCACTGCATTGCAGTATCCTTTCTAAATACTTGACTCTCAGACTCCTATCATAATTTTATTCTTACACATATCTTCAAAGTAGGCTGCTAATTTTCTTGATTTTGTGTTGCAGAGGTTCTACACTGCATCTATCTACACTGATAAAGAAGTTAATACTGCATAAATGACAAAACTCTTTCCCTCAAGAAACCACTTAGGAATACTATCAGTTTTCTGAATAGTCACTAAGACCCCTGAGTCAACCTTGTTTCTATACCAGCTTCATATTAATTTAAATATCTGCACTCTGAAAACTGAACGTGTGTGAATAAAGCCAAGACTTTCCCTGAAACTGTAAATAGGAAAGAAGAGATGACAAGCACACATAGACACAAGTAGGTTTTTACTCAGTTATATTACAGCTATTTACTGTATGTATGTATCCATAATATTTGTTTATACTGGCTTTTTAATTACATGGATTCTTGGATATTACCAGGTAGTGCTACACATCAGCGTTACAGTACTTGATATGGTATTTGTGTAAAGCATTATAACTCTGAAGCATAGTAGAAGATAAGTTTTTACCTCTTATGCCATTACGACTTATAGAAGTTGAATGGTGCAAATAAGGATCAGTAAAAATTTGAACCTCAACAAGTGACTGCTTTATCTTCAGTGGGTTTTTAAAAATTATCTGAACTTCCACCCTTGTTTGGACTAGATTCTTTTAACTGTTATGTCAGCATCTTTTCAATTCGAACCATACAATGTTAGTAGTGTCTATTCACTGCAGTGTGAAATCTAGGAAAACAAATAGGATGTGCATGTAAAAGAAGACGACTCCTGACCCCTCTATTTTTTTCCCCCAGAAGAATATTTCATGTTCCCATGAGTTCAAAGAGGACACATAACCTAGAACAGACACTGTAAACTTAAAAATTAAACTCAGGATGGTTAATCATCCTATTGATTAAATATTGACTACTTAGTTTAGGACAGACAATATTGTAAGTCTTCTAGATAACTGTTCTGGAACTTATTTCATTAAACTGAAATTTGCTATTGTTCTTATTTTGCTTATTCTCACTAATATAAACAAAAATTGTTCAGTGAATTTCTTCAGAAAATAACTGCACAATTAATTTAAAAATTTAAATACTCACTTGAAAGCAGTCTTCTGCCACTTCAACATCATTTTGGGAGGGTGGATAACCTACAGAAAAAGTAAAAAAACCAAAATAGACAAACTTATTTTCATTTTATTTACAGTTTACTGCTTCCAGTAGTCCACACCATCCTTCAATATCCAGCTATGATAAGTATGCTTGTTTACTTTTTTAACCAGTAGATTACTGTATTTCAGGTTGATTTTAATAAGTACCATTCATTTCTACATTCTATATTTTGTATACTGAGTATTCCTAACCACACTCTTCTCTCTTGTTCACACCTTCCTTGTAACAACATTTTCAAAGTGCCATCAGAAGTCAGAAGCAAGGGGGTACATTCTTGTTAATGTAGCATTTTGAAAATTAAAGGCAGAATACATTCAGTTGGCATGAATGCATGCTGTGCTGTATTTTGCTATAAATCAGCAGAAATTGGAACTGTGAGACCCTAAGAGAAAAAAGGACTCATATGTTTTCTAATTATTTCTCTTGCAGGGATATGGATGATATCAGCACAATTCAAAAGAAGTCATTTAGTATGTCAAAAAGCATTTCCCTTCAGAAACATGTTTCTCCCTTTGCTAATATGATAACACACATTAAATCCCTAAATTTACAGCACATCACAGCACAGAATACTTTGTTTGAATTTCTCCCTTTGAGTTACTTCTTACAAGCCTGAAAGATATGTTCTTTCCATTCAATAGATACCCGTTCTCTTCCCTCCCTCCCTCTCCCCATCCAGCAATACATTTATCATATTTTCAGCTCAGAATCGAGGCTTGGTGATCTTCTTCAGTTTGCTCACTAGTTTCCATGAGGTCTGGAACCAGTTAGCCATATTACTATTAGAGTAAATTCTACTGTCCCATATAAACCTGCCCTCAGAACTGCTCTGTGTCAGCCTATTAACTGAAAGTATGTGCAGATAAAAAGAGAACTCAATGGGTCTCAAATCATTCAACTTCATAGGTTATGCTCTAAGAATACAGAAGCTGTAACAAGCTTCTGAGAAGGTTCAAGAAAGACAGTAGAACACTCCAGCTTCCTCCATTTTTTCACCTCTAAAAAAAACAGAGGCAATGCTTTATTATGTAGGAACGTTTCATGGAATTACCTTATTAGTGTTTGTGAAACAATTTAAGACACTTGGATGAACGGCACTTTAGAAACGTCAGAAATACTATTTAAGAACTGTTAAAATCTCAATATGCTATAGATCAATCCACATCCTTAAATACTATCAGCACTGATGTTATGCAAATTGCTTTGACTTATCTCATTTACTAAACACTTAAGCCCCCCCCACCGCCAACCCTTTCATCTGAAATACATACCTTGAGAAATATCCTCTACTGCTCTCCGAATACCTCTGTCAAATGCTCTTGCATCAGCAGGACTCTGAAATGTGAGGCCAAACTTTTTGTCATCAATCTTCCAGTGGTAAAAAGTAGGAGTAACTTTGTTGTAAACTAGGTCCTTCTTTAATGTGCATTCCAAGACCACCTTCCAGAAAGAAGACAGGAGGAAAAGATATCACTGACCAATATATCAAATTTGAGAACAAAATGTAGTCTTCATGAATTACCTGAAAACATACATCATAAGAGCAGATTAAAGTCTCTGTTTAAATTTCTTCCTGTTACAAGGACGTATTTTTAACTTAATTTCCATTATGGCCAAATTATTCACTAACAGCTGCTGAAAGGTGTTACAGGTTAAGGACACTATTTGTATACCAAGTGAATTTTCCCAGCCTTAAAAGTATCTCATACCTGCAGCAAGCACTTCTGTCAGTACAGGCTTGCTAGATGTTCAGCAAATTAAATAGGCCGCACCCCCGAAAACCATTACTGTGCTGATATCAAGTATTACTGTATCACTGGGAATTCTGTTTGTATACTTATTCTACAAAATTTTTGAGCACTAGACTAACTTCATGCTGCTTTCAGGCCACATCAGTTTTCTCGCAGAAGGGCTACTAGAGAAGAGAAAATAATACAGAAGAATTGTTTTAAAATCTGAAATTAATCAAAACTAAAATATTTTTGAATGTATTACTGCCTATACCTAGACACAAATATATTTATGGCTCATGTTCAACTATAATGAAAACAGTAATTAGGAACTATTAACAGAATTATTTGGCTACAAAACCATTACAGGTATACACGCACATTCAGTTATGAAGTAAAGTTGTAGTCTTCACATCATTTT
Source organism: Haliaeetus leucocephalus (assembly GCF_000737465.1). Lineage (NCBI taxonomy): Eukaryota > Metazoa > Chordata > Aves > Accipitriformes > Accipitridae > Haliaeetus > Haliaeetus leucocephalus. Next base: position 4,501,914 of record NW_010972853.1, read on the forward strand.
CCCACTTTAAACTAGTTGGTTTTTAAAATACATTTGCATATTTAATTTACCTGCAAAAATTATTTTATGCAACATTGTGACACTGAATGTTTCTTGATTAAAAATTCCAAGGTGAACAAGAAAGTACAGGGGGACATGCACCAATCTGCTCCTGTAGCACTAGGTATAATAAAATGCACAGCAAGACAACCTGTATCTCTGTATTACTACTAGACCCTAAAAACCTACACTGAGAGGTGAATGCGGAATTTTAATATTTTGTCATTTCAGCATTAATGTATTTTCAAAATTTTCATTTTTAATTTTGTTACATATGCAGCTTCTTGAGAGAAAACCACAAAATTTCTTACAGCATGTGGAAAAATGAGGTTAATTATAAACATAACTGAGAAAAATCTCCAAATTTAAAAAAAAATATGTCTGTACTTGGATTATTTTTAAATATCCTTTGTGTTCTTCCTCTCCTTTCCTTGTCTAATTATTACATAGCCAAATAGGGTTTTTTCTCCTGCTCTTCATTATTTATTCCCCCTATCCTACACCTCACCACTGCTCTGCCTTTTAGCTCTGTCTCTAGAAGGATGACATTCTTTCTGCACATACAAACTCTTTCAGCATTAAAATAATTTTTGTTACTCCACTCTGAATTCCCTAAATGGTCAACAATATGTAGGTACAACTGCCTGCAAGAAAGCATAGGAGGGAATCTAACTGTTTGCTGTACATGTGCAGGAAAAGGTGCTGCAGCAGAAAAAAAAAAGTTTAATTCTGCAGTTCTAAGGTGTATTAACTGATTGTTCTTTGTTCCTTTTCATGATTTTAAACTTGTTTCCTCCTAAAAAAGCGGAGTTAAAAATGAAGATTTCTCACATCACTGCATTTTCTAGGTGTGTGAGCACTTTTGGGGGATCTCTACTATATTAAACACCAACTATTTTCACACTATATTTTGCATGCAGTTTCACCCAAAATATCAACAAGAAGTTCTGCAAGACTGATTTCATAGCATCTCAATGAACACCTGCTCCCAAAGGGGTTAATCCAGATTATGTTATACTGAAAATTCATACCTGGATGACAAATCTTTTTGAAAGATGGTACCACTGGAGTTAAACTACTGCATTAAAACTTCACTGAGTAGAAGCTATGATTTTCAAAGAAATCCAAACCAAACCAGAAAAGCCCCAAACGAACCCCCCCCAACCCAAAAAGCAACACTACTACAACCTGGCCCCCACTTCCAACCCTCACAACATTTTATAAGACAAGCAATCATTAACAAACAAGCAAACATCCTCGCCAACACCGTAATTGTTTTCAGCTTGACTTAAGGAAACAACAAATTTGACAGGATGACACTGATTTTTAAGATCTAAAACTGTATGGAAACAGACCAGTTAACAGAGTAGATGTAAGTGGTTAAGGGCATTGAAAGGGGAAAAATTAGTTGCATCAAAATTGTACGTGTTATCAGACATAAGAATCCATACAGGTGAGACTCTGTCTGCCCCACCTGAAAGAAAACTCAAAACCTGTAAGTCAGAAGTAGCAGTGGGACACAAATCTATAAACATCCAGCCTTCAATAGTTTTTGTTGCATCCAGAAATACTAAAAACCCAAAGAAATAAAAAACATACCAGCCTTCTGCTAAAGCATTTTTTTTTTCTCCCCAAAACACTCTGATGCTTTGTAGCAACAACGTATTTTTTTCCCTGTTAAACATAATGCTGTCAAAGGCTTCTTTATGCTGAAGCATGCAAACTACCATTGGGACTGGGGAGGAGGTATCCTAATACACATATCTCCAAAGCCTGGAAATGAAACCAAGCTTTTAGCAATACAGGTATTTTTTTCAAGTCTTCAAATATCTGCAACTCCAATAATTTTTTACTGCACTTTGCTATGGTTCGGAACTCTCTACCTCCTATGTGAAGGTGATATCACGCTCTCCCACATGGTTACCAAAAATCTACCTTACCAAACCTTTTTAGGTAGACCTTCCCTAAGATCTCCAGTGATAAGCACAACAAAAACCTGCAAGACTGTAAATTAAGTGACTAAGGCTTAACAAAATTGCATTGTTTAATAAACATAGGTTACTGTTCTGAAGGTTTTCTTTATTTGGAGACTCAATATAAGACTTCCATGCCAATATGAAGCAGCCATCTTAGCATGTAATGGGAAAAGCTGCAGAGTTCTCAGACTCAAGACAAAAGAGCTCCAGATCCATACAATCCAAATCTAAATTCTCAGAGCATAAATAGGGTTGTCTGTCTACTTACTACTATTTAACGAAAAAATCCTTTTAATATCCTGATGTCATTAAGTGCAACGCTAATGAGTTCATAGCTACTCGTAAAAATATTTGCTTGCCACATGTTTCTTTTTTCACCTCTACAAGATACATTCTTTAAAGATATCAGAAACTATTTGGCTTGTGTAGACAAGATGAATCTCTAAAGTCAGAAATTTTAAACTTTCAACGCTTCAAATATTTTTGAACAAAAATGAGTATTTAAGATATTAGCATCATTATCTAGTGCTTGTTCCAGAAACAAATATGAAAAAACCCTTATCGCATTTGATATAGATTTCTATTTTGATAACAGACCCATAGTTGAACATTTCTAGATACTGGATACTATTTTACTTGCTTCTAGCTGTACTTTCAACAGCTTATGACATTACATGTAGATAGATAGTTTTGCCATTTCTCATTCCCAGCCCAAATCTACAAACATATAAGCATATAGTTTTTGATGAAACTTTTGAATGCCTTTTCTGCTAAATAGAATGAAAGGCTTTTCTCTAGTCTTGGGACCAAGCAGCATGACCTGAGTATATTTTTGCTTCAGAGCATGTGGCCCCAGTGCCACTGTGACCCTGTGATATGATTATTATTCTGTGCATGCTTCCCACCCCCCCCAATTCAAAAAGTAATATTATGTAAGGGCTGTATTACAGCCTGTTAGAATCAATCTTTTCTCAAACTTTAAAGCCAATTTAAAAAGTAAACTATAAATTTTTTGAATAGCAGATTTTTAGAAGACAACAGTATTTATACTCAGTTTCAGCTTCGTACCTCTCCCTTTACACAATTACCTGTTCTTCAAAAGAAAGATTTTAAACTTTGATTTGTCACTCCTGACTCACGATCCAAAAGATAATAGTCACTTTTTTTTCTCGCCTTCAATGAAAAACTTGCATGGCAATGGACTGGAGAAGAAAATAAAATGGAACAGAGAAGTCTATTATTTTCATTCAAGAATGTAAAATTCACCAAAGCCTAGAAACCCGTAAGCTTGAGCCTAATGTATGTTTAACACTAGTGCTATTAAGATAGAAGAGAGCTACTGTAAACACAGTAAAAGAGAGCAGCAGACCTGACCAGGTTAGGAGGGAGTGCAATTCTTCCAAGCAGACTGGCTGGAGCCAGATCTAGGTAGGTGAATATAATAAATGAGGAAACGTGTAATTACGTCAAAGTCTTCACGAAATACCCTTACATTCCAACGCAGATCTAAACAACCTGAGCAAACTAGTGGGGAGCAATCCCTCTCCTAAATTAATTCAGTGGTGCCACCACTTCGATTTTCTTCTCAGATAACTAGGAGGCTTTTTGTGAACCCCATGAGATGTCTTAAATAGCTCGGTACTGCACAGAAACTTTGGAAGCTCTACATGTAGCCTGAAGCTGGTTTGTAAAAGGGCTGATAGCAACCTGACTCTCAGGTATATAAAGAAATGACAAGAAATGCCTCTAAAAAGGAACTTCAAATTTTGATGTTCAGTCCCAAAGTGTTTAATTTATACAGCTGACTTACAGACTGAGATCTATAGTCCTAATTAAATGCCTGCATATCCTATAAAATATATGGGGAGATCCAGCACACTGGAATGAATTGCAATGCAGTGTCAGAAGCACTACTGGGAGAAGCAGCAACTAAAGCTATTTTACAAGAAACAATAAGAGAAGAGATAAAAGATCTCTCATTCTTTTTGAGTATAACCATTTAAGAGGCATCTAGAAGATACCTCCATCAAATACCTCACCTATGGATTTCAAGTTGCTTTGGAATAAATTCCACCTTTCTGCTGACACATAGGTTGAACAGTAATACTAACATTATGATTCCCATATTTCTAAAGTAAAAGCCATAGATCTGATTCCATTTGCTCTCTAACCTGAGGTTATTTCAAAACCCATGCTTCCCTGTGTCCCAGAAAAGTGGCCCGAATTCCACACTATAGGTTTTCCAGGATAAGGGAATTTCTGCATCTTTCCTGGAAGCTGAGCCAGTTCACAAAAGAAAGACTTATTGGCCATAGGAAATAAGAATATAATTTAGCTACAGAGGTATTTTAACAGTGTGTAATGTGACTTGAGGTAAGGGGGTGAGGGGGAAGACTCCATTTGTAAGGATTACTTTCTTTTTTAACCCATAGAAGTATTTTCAGAAATGTCTGCATGTACTTTGCAAAAAAGTGAGTGAAGTGGAAGTCGTGGTCCAATTGACCAAGCTGTAATTACTTCTAGATACTACAATAGATTAAACATGCCTGAAGACACATGTGCTCAAAATCTGAGTAACTGAAATGTTCAAAATGGTTTAGGAAGCTTTTTTGAAACTATTGCTATTAAAAATATTGCTACTTTCTCTTTGCAAATACAATGGCAGAGCAACCAACTAAACAGCATACAACTAACTTCAAATATTATTCAGGTATACAGATTTACACACCAAGGCCATTCTAAAATGAGATTAGAGCAATGGTGGAGCACAGAAACAGAAGATTCAGTATAACTCTCACTCAAAATGAGAAGATGATCAAAATATTTGGTCCCTACTCAATAGCAAACCTGATGAACCCATAGCAACTTCCACTTTTACTTTATTTTTAAAGAAAAAATAAAAAAATAGCATTTTATGCCACTGACGTAATCTTCAACAGTCCTTTTCAGGGTTGCCTCTGAGAACAAAGCCTTCTTCACTCTTTCAAGTTGGAACAGACAATTACATTTCAACTTCTTGGTGTTGTTTTTCTCAGTCTTTTCTTTGTATTGGGAAATGTAATAGTCACCTGTCAATTCTATTTGGACTTAAAAAACCAATTGTTTGGCTTCATTAAAGAAAAGGTTAAAAACTGTGCTTTAACAGTAAATCCACAGGAACATCCTAAGAACAAATGTAAAATCATTAACTATATTTAAAGCATAAGAATCAGAACAGTTTTAGAATCGGTGACCGGATCCCTGTCCAACAGAATTTCTCGTCCAGTCCCTGCTACAGTCCTTCTGAAAAAGTGTCATGACCTAACAATGTCCTCACATACCTTGGTGTAGGATCTTGTTTCTTTCATGCCAACAGGGGTCTTGTTGCATACTGTGCAACTTTGTTGTTAATTCATTACACATTAGCTGTTGCTTGTAAGTGCATTATTTGAAGTCTGAGTTAATACATGCATACATAGCTTCCTTTTACTGAGTTACCAAAGCATCACTGGCTCTACAGTGTTCCTCCCCACAGCCTAAACCTGTATTTGTTAGTTCCCTGAGCTTTCTTCAACACACACTGGATAGGTGTTCTTCTTAACTGCATTTCCTCCATCTTTTATCCTGTGGTTTTGAGCGGCTGACTTCCAACAGTCGCTTCCTAAAACTGCTGTAAGATCAAAATCTGCCTGACAGACTAGTAGGTCACATTTGGGGGCAGTAGGGGAGGGACAGACAGACACACAAAAAATCTGAAAAAAAACCCCAACCCAAAACCCCAAACAAAAAAAACCTGTTCAGGACAATAAAGGTTTGGAAAACATACTAACATGAGCTCCATTTTGGACAGGAAGAGGAGCAGAGACATATAAAGCTTTCTACCAGAAGTGGAAGCGAAACAAGGCTTGCCCGGGGGAAGCAGGAGAGAGAGCACACAGATCAGGATGCTGACGGCTGCAACATTTTCATATGCATGCGGGAGAAACATTAAACCAGCCTTCAGTTCTGAGCATTTTATTACCCTCAGATTCTGAAGGCAAGCTGTGAATGTCGAGAGTAATAAGAACTAAGAGAAAATTGTCAAGTATCTCTAAATGCAATTAAGGTCCTCAAAAGCAGCCTCAATAAGGCTAAAAAAAGTTCTAAAGGGAACTACTGCAAAGTGAGGAAGGAACTGCAGGTGCACATAGCTGTGCAGGAACACAGGGTACTCTGCTAATAGCACTACGCCTCGCTGAAACAACTGAGTCAGCAGAATTTCTATTTATATGCTCTCTTCCTACAACAGTCACAGTCAAGGCAGAAAACTCAGCAGTCCTGCCTCAAGGGAGAAACTGGTATACTTGAGAAAGAATCAGCAGTATGGTATAAGATGCAATTCTACCTTTAAGCTTACACAGGAGTCAGAAATTACTGACAGAAAAGAGTAAGTTCTTGATAAAACTCATTAAGATGGAGGTTTTGTGCTTTCCCCACTTCCCTTTGTTTCCACAGTAAGACACCCCTCCCCCCTCAGAAACCTATTTGGCATACAAGTAACCAAGCAAGCTTTAGTAAGCCTATTTTGTCTTCCATAGGTCTGCATGTAGAAATGGCTGAGAACCTACACCCGTTTTCCTTTTGTGAGGCTGACTTTCATGACACTATTTAAGACAAGTTTTATTACTGGCATTTTATTTGTTGTAGCTGATAAATGAATACTGTCTATGTGTTCATCAAACCAGATTAATTCTTTGACCTGCCAGCTTCAGGCTTTCTTCCAATACAAAAGTTGTTTTCATGTAAAATGGCTACTTTTTGTCACAGTCAAATTCCACAACTAACTGAATCATTACTGAGGAATTCCTTCAGATTTTGTTTTTTAAGAAGTTATCTTATATTCCAACACTCCTATTAAACACAGTATCATTGGTGTATAAACAGGTTAACAAGAAGATTTAACTTTAACCCTCCATTGGAAAAAAACCTGAATAGCAAAATGTTTCCCCAAATGGATGGAAATCTGCAATGAAAAAAAAATGTTTTAAAGTTTCCAAAAGATCAACATGCTTACTTCTAGAAAGGGATAGTACTACTCCTGAAACAAATAATTGGCTCTTTAGGTATATAATCATTGATACGGATAAAAGCTCAGCAACAGCATTAGACTGAGACTATAAATTTACTTCCTAGTCTACAAGCAACAATAACCAAACATCTATTCTTAGGTCCTATGTAGTTTTAATAGGAACATTAAACAGATGTAAATTGTTACCGTTTTATCCCTGAGTCGTTCTCCATGGATAAGAAAATCAGCACAGCTATTCTCTTCCTGCGGAATGACTTTGAAGACTGTGACACAGCTTAGTCCACCCCCTCCAAGTGGTAACCATCCACCACTTGAGTCATCCCGGGTCATCACCACAGCTCGCACTCGTGCATAACTATTACTGGAAGAGATGCAAAAGAAGAAATTAGTTTTCCATAAATGCAAACCAGCTAAGTCTAGTTACAAAAACAAAACAAAACAACAAACCCACAACCAAGATCACGATAATTAACATTGTGGAGGTTCAGTCCTTCCAGAACAGTCACCTAGAAGAAACCAGTTTAAGAAGACCCTCTAAAAAATGTTCCTCTGTACTTCTATGCCTTCATTAGGACTTCTTGGAGCTTACATTCAATTGCTTGTAAAGAAACTTAACCAGACAATATAGTTCCTCAGAGTCAAAACTGATACACTTCTAAAACTTTACAGTCAGTGATCTAGCTAGAGAAGGCCAGGGGTGGGAAGGGAGTAAGAATCAACTCCCGATTTATTTTAGACTAATCATGAAGCCAGTCAGCCACCATGAAATTGCACAGAAAAGAGAACAAGCAAGCAGAAAGAGGTCAGGCCTTCTGCCACTGAAATCTAAACAAGAACAGGCTTCTAGCCAGAAACCCCGCTTCCCTTCGTCCCTCCCTCCTCCCCACGCACATAACCCGTCCTTTGCAAGGGTAGGTCAGGACACACAGGCTATGGGGTTCGACAACAGAACCAGTTACGGCTACTTAAAACCTAATATGTGCAGCGTCTACTTGCTGGTTCTCTCCTGTACTCACAGTATGTGGAAAATTACTTGCATTTTACAATTTAACAGCTTTTTCCATCATTTAGCATTTTTATAAAATAAACAAATGGTTATCACCTCATTACTTAAAAAGCCAAATTCCTTTTTCAGAGTCTTGGAAAAAGCGTTTTTGGCGATATCTCTCTCTCAGCTTTTACTTATTTCTTTTAAATTAAATGACACATTTTAGTTTTAGTTATGAATTTGCTGCTACATCAGTTGGAAAACCCCATGGTTTACCAAGGATATGATAAGATTCTACATTCGAAGTATGGTTTACTACATGAATGTAATAGTCCATGAATGAATGTTCCAACACTTTAAAAGAAATAAGCTTCATGATATCTTTTGCAACATATTTCTGATTGAGGCTTTAAGTAGTTATGCCAGTTAGCTTTAGTGATGTCAAATTTAAGGACTGAACAGGAAATACTAGAAGAGGACAAAGTTGTTCCTTCTGTACAAAATTACTTGCGATATAACCATTCACCAAACTGTTGTATTTTAAAGGGATCACTGCTTTGTTTTTTTCTTTTTCCCCCAGATGTCCCAAAATAACTGAAGGTAGGCTTTTTTGCGTAATTAATATATTATGTTCTCACACACACACACACATATGATTCACACATATGATTCACTTATATATATAAAAAAGAATTTTGCTGCAAGCATCTAAAGCTTAAATACATAACGGTTTGCAAAATGGGAAATAAAACAAGACTATCCAATTTTAGCTTATAGGCAAATGAATTTCTTATAGACACTTTGTTTGCCCCCTCCAAGCAAAAAACCATCCTCCTCCTCCCCCTAAACCTCATAGTTAAAATGACAGTTCAGTCAATGTTTCTCACCATTTCTGTACCAACATCTTTTAGTAACTCCTCCCACACAGTAGACAAATATAATCAAGAAAAATCCAATCCTTCATTGTATGCATCTATCAATTCTAATATCTGCAAATAAAAATGGCTGTATCTTTAGTTATTAATTTAGTTACTATTAATAGTAATATTACTGAAAATTGAATCATTCATTGGTCTCTATCACTATACTTCACTCAGAGGTAAGTTCAGATTGTAGTTGTATACTTCAGATACAGGTAGTCTTTTGTCTTATTTCTCTCAGGTGAAGACCCTCTTCTGACAGAAACTGAGGACACCAGTACTTTCCCCTGAAACGGTAAGAAATAGGATGTTCCAGCTGGTTAAACCTACACACTCTCTTTGCTATTCTCCATCCAAGTGAACCACAAATTTAGCTTTAAAGTTATTTGGTCCATAAATTTGGTTGTAAATCTGCATATTAGAGCTTTCTTTTGTATACCAACAGACTCCAGCAAGAGTTCAGTTAAGCATCATTTAGGGGTATCACAGAACTTCACTTAGGCTACATGAGAAAACTGGAACTACAACAGATAATTTTTTTTTTTTTTAATTAAAATTTACACTCCGCATCCATTTTCTTTTCAAGAATTGCTAAGGAGAAGCAAAGATGGAGGATACATATCATACCTCAGTGGCTTAGCTACTTCCATTTGCTAGAAGTTTTCTGTCACTGTTGGGTTTTCCCCCTTCCCTATACTGAGACGCCTAGTTTGGTCTAGTTAACAATCTTGTGTTTTGCTTCCATATTTTCTAAACTGTTTTAAACAACATTTATCCTTTCAAATATTTTAGAAACTATTGACAAATCCACTGCATTAGTGCAAGAGCCAAAATAAAATTCCGCAATAGGTAATATTTAATTAATAACCCCTTAAATTGAAACAAAACAGTTTTTCCAGACAACCACCCTGTAAATTAACTGGACAAATTCATTACTGTACTTGCAACAATGCCAAGAACTATGAAGAGATGGTTTAGTTTTGTGTTTTTGTGGTTTGGTTTTTAATTTTTATTTTTTTTTTATACTTTAAAGGAAGTCACTGTTGGTAACAATAGTTATTTTTAGTAACAATATAAGCTGGCTTGCAATTAACCACAAAGCAGCAGCAGGACTTAGAGTGATTTCCATTTCCAGAATCCTCTGCAAACAAAACAGCATCTGCCTGTCACACTACTGGTGCTACTGAAACCACCCAGATGCCTTGTATCTCTAAGTGTTATAGTCCCATCTACTTTTGGGAATTCAGAACAAATTGCTAAACTGCTGGTGTAGCTTAGCTGTGGGGAAAAAGGGCAGACAAGGCTCCAGTGTCTTCCAGCACCACCCCTGCAGCCTAGGATTTTTACCTACTCTTGCATGTTTAACAGCTCTATCAGGAATAACTAAACAAAAGAAAATCAAACAAACAGGGCAATTAGCTGAGCATTGCTCTTATGAAACCTTTTACTAGAGCTACCACAAGCATGTGAAATGTAGGATGAAAAGCAGCATTCCAACAGCAGGCCCAAACCTATTGTATCACATCCAACCTTTCTTGAGACCCCCTGATTTTGGTTGTGGCCACTGAAAACTCTTGAGGCAGAGCAAGGTTTACAGGAAAAGTCAAATGGGATTCTGTCTATAGGAGCACGCTGCTTCCCAAGAGTCAGTGCTGAGTATCAGTGAAGACTGGGGACAACCACACTGGAATCCAGGATCAATTCCTAAAAACTATGGAAACAGATCCTCTCTCTAACAGCTAAGTGCCTCAGGCAAGGAGATGAGAGTACACTATTCTTACATGATTTCGGTGTTATAAATCATGATGAAGTAGGAGAAAAGGGGAAAAAAAAAAGTTATCTACAGTGTTATTTTCCCCTAGTAGTTAAGAGCTATTGAAGAGTACAGCATGTGTCTGAACAGTATACCTACTAAACTTGAAACAAAATAATTTTAAGATAGCATAGCAGATTGTGTAAAGTTGCATTCTAAAAATATTAGCAAATGTGGGGTGAACCAAGAAGCCTGAGAAAGCATTAGGGGACAGAAACAAAGGGCTACAAACCATAACTGGACAGGTAAGATATAAGACTTACAGTCCTTGCCTGCCATCAACTTTATTTTAAGAGCATCAAGCATTAAAATCTGACCACGGATTTTAAAGGCTCTCTCTTCCCTCCAAAAGCTGTGTATATATATCATTGTAATGCTCTCGGGCCCATAATGACTTATGACCTGGATGACCAAACTGTTGTTCAAGCCCAGGAAGCACTCCACTGACCTCAACTGGCTGGGACCTTCAGCACAGCAACTAATGAACAATCCTGCTGGTGGCCAGAGGGAGGAATGCAATTGTAATTTCATCACTATGGCTTTTTCGTAAAAAATTAATTATTTTGATAATTTGGAGTATTTCTTGGGTGTAATATCAAGCCAATTAAAGATACCAAATGTTATTACGACATTTGTCCTTTCTTCCATTAGTAATCCAAAAGAGAATGAAGGTTAAGAATTTTCTGCCAAAATATTTTTCCCAAAGAAAGAAGGGAAGAGATGTTGAAGGAGGAAAGAGAACCAAAACCAAAAAACAGCTACCTTGTTGCATTACATTTATTTTAACCCAGTTTCAACGGTATGCAAATCTTCCCTCTCCTAGATTCATATTAAGCATTACCATTCTTTTATTTGTATTGCATCTTGCACAGTTCTATTTTAATATAGGACTGAAAAATAAGTGATCTCAGAAATGTTGTTAAGACAATTGAACTGCAATTGCAAACTGTTTTTTAATACTATAAAGCTAGTACCATCACCATCAAGAAACCTGGATCTTCAAATGGAGTTATAAACTGAACCATATGAGAACCTGACCCTCTTAGCTTCAGTAAAAATATTTAGCATTATGGTTTCTTTCAAAGCGGGAAGGTGGATTTGCAGAAAATGACCTCGGGTTTCAGGTGGACACCAAGTTGAACATAATCCAGAAATGTGCCCTTGGGACAAAGGCAGCCAACAGTGTCCTGGCCTGCATTAGGAGAAGTGTTGCCAGTAGGTTGAGGTAGGTGATCCTTCCCCTCTACTCAGCACTGTTGAGGCCACAGCTGGAGTGCTGGGTCCGGTGCTGGGCTCCTCAGGACAAGAGCGATATGGAGCTGCTGGAAGGAGTCCAGCGAAGACCACCAAGATGATTATGGGACCGGAGCATATCATATGAAGGAAGGCTGAGAGAGCTGGGGCTGTTCAGCCTGTAGAAGACTCAGGGGTATCTTATCAACGTATATAAGGATGGAGCCAGGTTCTTTTCAGTGATGCCCAGTGACAGGACCAGAGGCAATGGGCACAAACTGAAGCACAGGAGGTTCCACTTGAACATTAGGAAATACTTTTTCACTGTGAGGGTGCCTGAGCACTAGCACAGGTTGCCCAGAGAAGTTGTGCAGTCTCCATCCTTGGAGATACTCAAAAGCTGCCTGGACATAGTCCTGGGTAACCTGCTTTAGGTGGCCCTCCTTGAGCAGGGGGGGTGGACAAGATGACCTCCAGAGGTCCCTTCCAACTTCAATTATTCTGTGATTCTTTCTTTTATTTAATGTCATATTTCAAAGCACAGCAATTTCAATAAAACACAACTTTAGAAATATAACTAATATGGGTTAATTTAAGAAAATTCATGATACTTTGAAGTAAGAGTTGACACTGTGCACAACTGCTATTTAAACACTTCTGACAAGGCTAAGGGAAAAAAAAAAAAGGCATTCTGAAAAATCGTGACACACTCTGTTATGAAATTACACTATCTTTGCTGGCACCCAGGTAACAGCTCCAGGCTGATCTCCAAAGTGAACTGGTCATGGATCAAGGCTCTTTACCTTTGACTGGCACTTCACACACGTACTTTAACCCCTCCAACTTCTGGTGCAATATACTTTTGTGTTTGTAGCCTCACCCAAAGAGCATACATGAACCACAGTTGGCTTTTTATGGTTCTTATTATCCAAACAGCTTAGCAGAAGATTTTACGATTCCCAGCTAGAGAAGCGCTCATGAGTACGTGCATGCCCAGAGTACCAAAAGGTACTGAGCTAAAGTTTATTTTACTTGCAGATAACATTTGTTGAGTATTGACTCAATTTAGAAAAAAAAAAAAATTAATTTCACCAGTATCACATGAACATATCAGTACACTGCTGAGGATATAAAGCCCTTTGTTACTAAAGGTTTAGAGAATGACTGCCACTGGCAGAAAACATTAATGACTTATCTACAACAGAAGGAGATGCAAATGCAGCACGAATACTAAAGACGACATAATTTACATCAAGAAAACATATGACAGCATATCCTATTAATTTTTATGAGAAGGAAACTGCTGTATATATATTTTTTGCCTTAATAACAACTACTATATGAGGCTCTGCCTGACATGACTTACCTTTCTCCTCTCAAAATTATACCAGCAAATCAGAATATACACCAAACTATTATGCTGGTGGAAGTCAAAACTTTATTCTCCTTTGAGAGAGGCAAAAGGTATTCTTCACAATAAAGACAGGAGGTACAGCAACCGTGTGTGGCTACTATGCCTAGGAAATTTATTTTTGTTAGGAGCTTAGCAAGAAAAGACATGGATTTCCAGAAGAACTATAGACAAATGCTGTTATGTTTAAGATACTGGTAGCCACACTGATTTACTGAAGAGCTTTGGACTTTGCCAAAAAAACTGAATGGGACATTCCTGCTCAAACAACAGTAACAACAAAAATCTACCTACAGAAACCTGAACTACCGAGCAAAATGGCTTGAACTCAAAATGGCAGAAGGAAAAAGCTATGTGGGAAACTGTATTACATAAGGAGGGGATAACTGATAACCTGAAAGAGTCAAAAATACTTGATTACACAATTAATATTTAGCAGGAGAGGCTTGTAAAACAAGGTGTTTGAAGGTGTACCTACAATATAAAAGGGAAAATGAGACACAAATGAACAAGTGTCCAGAACGGGAAACTGTCAAAACAGTATATTGCTGTTATGAAGTGCTCTCTTGGACATAAATGTCAGAAAAAAAATAAATAAAAAAATTACAAAATAGCAGCACTAGAAGCACATTCCCATTTGAATACAGACAACTTAAGATTTGTGACCCTGTAAAGTAACCGATTCTGCAAGGAAGAATGGCTACTACCGCAAGAACTCTTGCAAAGCACAAAAGCACATGAAGAATGGAGAAGCTGTTAAAAAGATGTGAAAACCATGACAACTACATACAAAGTAGATATTTGACATTTCCGTGAATAACATTTTAGACCAGCTCCCTGGCACCTCCTCTTGTTTAATAATTGTAGTTAGTTTCTATTACTTCTATATGTCATCCATGAGGATTGGTTAAATGAAGTAGTATCTTAGCAGATTAAAGGAGACCACAACACATACTTGGGTTCCACCTCTTTTAAAGAAACTGCCTTCCAGAGGCCTAAGTTTTCATAATAGTATAGATTCTGTAACATTGTCTGGTCAAGGCATATTACTTAGAAAACTGTATCCGATATCAAATGCAAGCAAATAAAAAACCCAAACAAACTTATTTTTCTTTCTACTCTTCCCCACTGAAGTTAAAAAGAATACAAGTAACATTCAAAGATGGGTCCACAGGTTTTGGACACATGTAGCAGAACTAAAAGAATAGTACATAGTATGTAGTTCCCCTTTTTAAGAGTTGCTGAGATGAGCTGGACATGGAAGATGCTTTTTAATGACTTCCACAGCTGCCTGCTTAACAACAGAGGACTGCTGGTACCAGGGACTCTGGGATTAAATTCCATCCAGTTTTAGGCAGATGGGATAACAGAACTTGAGTGGTCAGATCTTGCTACTCATATGCCCCCCAAGTTTAATGGTCTTCATCCAGAAAACACTAAATTTGCCTAATTTTTACAAGCTGACAGCCATGAACTCCAGAAATATCCACTCTTCATGCCAGCCTGGCTTCTCCTCTCTCTCTCTGTTCTCATAGGTTTTTTTCCTTCCTTACCCCAGAATTTCTGAAGATCCAAAGAAATCTCTTCACTCCATTTATAGCACAGAACTGTCTGTGCCTCTTCTAATTTTGCAAAATCACTACTTGTTTCTTATCAAGTAGCAATCAAGCTGTTGGGTACTGATGCCATGTATTAACTGTGACTTGCTTACAATGAAAACATACAGAAAAAGATGAAAAAGCCCACAAATAAAACAAGAGAAAGTGAATTTTTTAGATAAGAAAAGTTACCATTTCTTTCCAACCTTGCAAAAAAAAGAGGAACATGTAAAGAAACCATGGAAGACAAGCTTTTAATTTGCTCCGGCACTTCAGCAAACTTAGGACAAGCTCAAGTTTGTAGCCTAGGGCAGATTCCACTGAAACTAAGAAAACTTGACACTTCCAGTAAATGTTGTCAGACAACATCCATCTAGTCTAGAAGGAATTTTTTTTTTTTTTAAATGAAGCTTACAGTTTCAGTTATGCCTTGTAGTTTCCTTGGAATAGCAATGATTATTACAGTTTATGATATATAATTTAAGGAAAGTTTTTCACGTAATAGGTACATCTGAACATGTCAGAATCCTCTCTTCTCTCAGGGCCATTTTCCTCCAGTCTTACATACTTAAGTCTCTGAGCTTCACTCAAGTATGCAAGTACAATTAGATCACCCTCATGGTCAAAGCTATTAGTCATCTAAGCCATCAAGATTAAAGATGGCAGGACTCTGGAGACCCCGTTAGCAGGAGACGTGAATGCATTAATCAACAAGTCATTTTGTAATAAAGTTCTTGACCACTAAAATAAGATGAGGGTAACTAATACATTGAAAGAAGACCACAATAAGATTCCTTATGAACAATTTTAGCTACTCTAAGAAGGTATGACAGGCTGTACCGAGCGTGTTATTTTCAAACAAGCACCTGTGTACTTTTTATTCCACTGCTCCTTGCACTTAAGAATAGTGCTCCAGAAATGTCCAAAAAGCTATTATTCTCCTCCTAACACACCTAAGAACTTATTTAGCAAAATTTCTTTCAGCTTGTCCTGGACTATACACTCTTTGGCACAGGGACCATCTGTAATGAGCATAATTCAATAATGACCTGAGTGCATGTGGTATACAGTGTACAGAGCTTAGCTGGTGGGCTGCTACATACTCCTAATCTTTTGGCAATAGATTTATAGAAGAAAAAAGCATCAGCTCCACTGAGTTTACTCACCTCAAGCAATGCTTGATATTAGGTAGGCAACCACAAAATTTAAATTTTTATCTTGTCACATTAAAACAAATTTATAAAAGGTCCAGATCATTCCTGGCATGCATTTCCCACTCAGCCTGCATAGAAAAAGAACAGAACCTGAAACCAAATAAAGCATATCCACACTTACAAAAATAATCTTCCTTTAACTGTCTTGCTGAGCTGTGAGATTGCTAATGAATGTTGTGTAAGAAATAGTGTTTTAAAACTATGTGAATTAAAACTGTAGTATCATTTGTTGATACTGTTAAATCTAAAGCATGTCTCAACATTTACATTGATGTGGCTTTTCAGGGACTTTAACCTGCCCATACAAAAGTGATCTTGCAAAGTAAATTATATTCTAAGAAAATCCCTAATGCTAAATTGCTCTTTTTAACGTAATAACAAAACAACAAACATCCAAAAGGATGTTTCAAACACAGACGAATGGACAAATCATAAATGTCCACACTAACAAAAGGGAAAGGCTACAAGCCAAACTGCAAATTGCTTAACAAATAGCACCAAAATCAGAGTAAAAAAGAAAATCTGAACAAGCCTTAAAGAAGACAGCTTGTGAACTTAAAGGTCTGTGTTCAGTGACCAAAAGGAAGCTACCATTCCCTTGCTATGCAGCACCACCCTTTGTGGTTTGAATCAGTCTTTTTGTAGTTTTAACAAACCATGTATATTTGGGATAGAGGAAATAAACTGAGACAGACACGTGAGAGACAAATGCAAAGACTTCTATTGCAATAATCCACCAAAGGAGAAGAAACAAAAGATTACACAAGATTATACAAACTGTTTTAATGGTATGCCCTTCATATTTGCAATACGTCAGCATGAACAATGTGACTTACATAGCCAATATATAACTCTATGATCTATGTTTGACAATCTCAGTAATAATTAGCATCCTAGCCAGCAGTCCCAAGCATAGAAATAAGTGATTCACAAGTCCTAAGGTCAGAGAACACAGGAATGTTAACAGTGCATCAAAAAACTGTAACTCAGCCTTGTGTAACTACATTCCCTGCTCCAACTACTGCTAAAGTAATACTTTTCACAAGTTCTTACAAAAAGCTGTATGTAATGAGTACACGGGTCATGCATGAACATAACATAGAGCAAAACAACACACTGAAAAGCCTCTCAGTTCAAAAGGAAGATTATTTAAGTTGTACTATCTGCTGCTGTTCCAGAGATGTTTAGAAACTTGTAGCCAACTGCACAGAAAAAGAACAAAAAGCATACATGCACCACCCCCACCCCCCCCAATACGTAACAAAACTATTTTCCTTGTTTTGGAAATGACAAAGTCCTAAACAAAGGGTTACAACACTGAAATCATGAGATGATTTAGTGTTATATCTCGTTGCTTCCTCTTTGGACTTTTCAAAACCATTAATACCATTAGAAGTTATGGGTCTGGGGTGGGACCTCACCATAAGGATGAAGTTCTGAAAAGGGTGCTGGAGACAGCTAAGTCAAACTACACAAAATACATGATTAGAGTATCAAGAAAGCAAGTGCAACATGACACAATGCAAGCTCAAAACAGTTTTTAGATAGTTGAATCTAAGCAAGGACTAAAAGAAAGGTCTTTCTGCTCCAGTCAAGACAAAAATGTCATGTAGGAACAATTAGGCAGATTTTGTTTTGGTGGAGCTCCGACACCTATGTTGCACAGTTTTACTAGACAAAACAGATTGCTATCCACCCTACAAATATTTTAAGTGGCTACTTACCACTTCTACTACACAAAATATGGTATAATAAAATAGTTTATAAAATATAAAGTACAAAATTGAAAAATCTTACTAAATCAATGAGATATACACTAAGCTGTTCCACAAATATTTGTGGTGTTCTACTTAACAGCACTGAAAATGAATCCCTACTGCATAATTGAAGAAATACAAACAGAAAATTAAGTATCTCTGCTTAGAGAGACAGAAATACAAGTTGAAATTAAACTAGTGGAATGGACAAATAGGTGTAGATGGTGAAGATCAAACTTAAGAAACAGGAATCTAAATTTGGCTGTTTCATTTGTACCCATGTGTTTTGTTACGGAATTTTGCTCTTATTCCAGTAACAGAAGGACCTTCTCTATTCATATCCCAAGCACAGTGTCTACTATTAAAACAGTGAGAATTACAAATAATTTTCCCTTATGATAAATAAAAATTAATTTTTGAGTACTTTTATCTGCAATGAGACTGTCCAACTAATCCCCAAAACCCAGAAGTCGTTAACTGCTTTACTAGCTAAAGAAAAGCAATCAGCATTTTATTATGCATCCTGACAAGCAAGGTCTAAAGACCAATAACATATTACAAGTAACTTCTTTAGTGATGCTAACAAATAATCTCTAATTTTTGAGCCAAAATTTTCACTATTTAGGAATTTAAGCCTAAAGTACTGGCTGTATCGTAAAAGTTAATCTGACAATTCTGTAGACTTTGTTCACAACCCAACATTGGGAATGCATTCATCACATATGAGCTTTACATAAAGGATGTACAATAGTGTTTTTGAGGGCTCTGCTTCTTGAATTTGGGTGCTCAAACATCAAAAAGTTATTGTGTTTGAAGGGAAGAAAGAACATTCCCTCGTCATGCAGTAATTCCTAGACAGAATTCATTTGCCTGTAGTTTTTATCCATTCCTCCCAGTTACTAAAGACTTATTATTATTTTTAAAAACTTTATGACTAAAAGAAAAATCAAGAGGAAATGATTGAGTCCAATGATTCTAGAACCATCACTCTGCAATTTTAACTACTTCATGACTAAAGTAGCTCATCCTTGTTTTCTTCACCCATCTATTGACTGGGAAGTGTTGTGTGACCGGTACTCAATGCAACCATCTATTTGAGGCATTTTCACAAAAGACTGAGTAAAAAACCGATATTGACTATTCCGCATAAAAAGCTGATGTTTAAAGAAAAACAGCTGACACAGTTGTTTCTTTAGGAAACACAAAAAAGAAAAGATTGCCCAAGAGTTATTTAAGGGGAAGAAAGGAGAGCTAAAAATGCCAAAACTCAAGTAACAAAAATGAAGTAATAGATGTTTCAAAAGCCAGTGACATGAAAAGATCGGGGCGAGGGGACGGGGGGGGAGAATACAGCTTGCATAAATTCTTCCCTACCAAGTAAATAACATTAAAAAAAAAAAAAGAAAAAAAAAAAGAGGAGGGGTAGGAGAGGGGAGAGGAATAGGAGAGAGGAAACAGCATCTCCTTTTCCCAAACAATACAGCACATGAAGAAAAACTGGGTGCCCTTCTTCAATGTGTGCAGCACAAACATAAAGTATTTGGTTTTAACTGTATGACAGAAGCATAATCACAAACCATATCACTGTTCAGCACGCAATTCTTATGCTATGGCTTTCTATACTACACTGATTTTTTTTTCTGCATTAAAGGGAAGTATAAAATCTTGCAGCTAAATCTAAACTAGTAAAGATTTGGTTAGATTGGTTCCAATAAAAAAAAAAACCACAGTAAAATACTGAATTTTTTAAACTATATATGGATTAAGTAATTTCTAACAAATACAAGCTATTGCATTACATCTATATCATATTAATAGTTTTAAGTAACACAGGTGGAAAACTGCTATGGATCATGAAGCAGTGGAAAGAAAGGTTCTAAGAAGCATTTCTACAGTGAGTAAGCAGAGACAGATGAAAATGCATAGCACCCAGATTTCTTCTTATCTTGCCTGTAACCACTTTCTGCAGCCTGATTTCAGGAGGTCCTTTAACGGAAACTGGTGAGAGAATACAAAACTACTGACAGTTCTACACTATCTTCTACTAACAAGTCCAAGGCAACTTTCATACCTGCACTAGCATTATTGTTATAAGCACTTTAAAGTAATATGATTTGGCACTGTTGCTAGAAGCACTCTCCATCCTTCTCTTGCCCTCATCATTTATTCCTGCCATGCACTCTCTCCACTGCTTCTGCAATTTTGCAGTGATCAACATTGGGAAGCTGATATGAATCAAGAGTAATCCAGAAGAAAGGTTAATTTCAACCCAGAACAATTATCCAACCTAAATCAGTAAATGATTGATTTTGGTCACAAGGCTATCTCATAACTGCTCCAAGTGGTTCTGTAGGTACAATACTTCAACACAAGTTCCAGAGCAGTGTCTGAACATGTGTATGAGTGTTTGCTTCACTGTCAGCAACTGCTGCCAAACTCTCATTCACATAAGTCTGTACGTATCAGAAAAAGGGGTCAGTCACATTGCAGCCCAGCTGGAGCTTGACTGCTTCTCCACATTACATATGTATCTTGAGATCAAGCCACAATTAGCAGTATGAGCACCTAGAATTTAAGTCACAAAATTTGGCACATTTGATCTCTTTCTGCAGTATCAACATAACTTAAGTCTTAAATTTCCCTCTTTTTTTTTGCTTCATGCGTGTCGAATGATGAGCACCAAATGTGTAACGAAGTTGTGAATAGTTTTCTTCCTCCCAAGAAATATACTTTTTCTTTCTCTAATTCTTGCTGTGAGAGGTTTTGGCCCTCTTTGTAAAGCCCAGTTTATGTACTAACAAAACAAACTGAATTTGTTTTATGTAATGACTGAATACACAAAGGGAAAGCCTTCGATTCCAGAAGATGCAAGGACATTAACTCTGATTGCATAGAAACCCGATATTCTGAACACTGCAAAAAGTTTATCCCACAACGTGGTGAAAGCTGAGATGCAGAGAAACCACAGTTTTCAAGAAATATAACTGAAAATACATCACAACATGAGAATGAATTATAAGCACATGTAACCTACACGTAGCTTTTAATTTTTATATCATTAATCCACATAAAACCTAGTATTTTCAACACGGAGATAAAAGAAATTAGTACTATATTGCTGCAGATTAAAACATTGATACAGCATATCTGGCCAAACTTTTATACTCACAAAACAGTAATTTCACAATAAAGTAACGCTAAAGATTGTAGTCCAACTGTATGAATTTAGAAGCCTGCATGCAAACTGTAGTAAGACTCAGCAAGGGTTAAGAGTATTCAGTCTGGATCTTTTTATTGGGAAGGAGTTATAGCAACCTGTATTTGGAAGAAGTTTAATATATACCAAACAAATGTGATTTGTCTGAAGTGATTCATCAGCTCATCTTCATTGATGCAGCCATGAATATTCAAGGAAATATCACGCAAAAAAAAGTTTTAAAATAGAAAAGTAGCCTTTAAGAACAACCTAGAAAAATTCATTTGACAACTGAACCTTTTCTGCTAGAAAACATTTATTCATTTTAAGGAATAACAAAAATTGATGACATGACCATACCGTTAACTAACTACTTGTAATGGAGACTCTTTAAGTTTTAATTGAGATTAGTCAATTTACTGGTACAACACATTTTCCAAACTGCAGTACTACTGGCATCATGAACCACTGTTGCTTGTCACCACTTTTTTTTTTTGTTGTTTGTGCTCCTGCATTATTATGCCAAGCACACAAGTGAGAGGAAATACAAATCTCCCCTCTTCAAAAGACGAAGAAGAAAAAAAAAAATACATTAAAACCCTTCAAGTTTTGCAGCTATTCATCCTTTAATAAGGATCATTATTTATAGAAGGTTATTCAGTATTTGGTGAGAATGCAAGGAAATGCAAAATCCATTAATTTCAAGCTTTAAACACTGGGTTCCAGTACACCGGCACTCAGAAGAAAAACAGGTTCCAGATTACACTCATGCAAGCATTTTGCCACAGACAGACGATATATCTCCACAAGACAAATTAAAGGGCAATGCTCCATTGAACACTTACACAAGTACAGTATACTATGCATAGCACATAAGTGCTATATAGATCTCTCATTTTGTGAGCTCCTTACTAATTGCAAGGTTTTATTTATAGGAGATGTCTGAACAGTCATACATGTAGAGTTCTACCAGTGATTCAGCATCTGTAGGTCTGCAGCAAAATGATTTGATTTTGTGGGATAATGGGAAGGCAACTAAACCTATTTACCTAAATCCAGACTGAATTCCTACCCCCTTCTCCTCCTCCAGACTTGGGGCACAATTCTGCTACTTCCTTTGAGTTAACTCAAATCAGTATGCAACTGTGAAGTGAGCTGGTTGTGCAACTGAAACACAAAATCCATCATCCCCAAAAGATCATTCTGACAGACCAGTGCCCCAAATCACCTGCAGTCACATGCCCCTTAGATCTAAGGCCAAGGCTGTGTAGATGAATGCAAACTATCACTTTCAGTGGCAGTCCAAAACTATACTTCATCATTCACAATTATTTAAAGACTATTCATTGGAAGGGTGAAGGGGATGGGGCATTTATATATAATTTCATCTTTAATCCAGAGGAAAGCCATAAAAGTTGTTCTCTAGTCCATACACAAATTTTAATTCTAAATAGTTTGCTTTTTTGTTTTTGTTTACTGCTTTAACTCTGGTTTAAATCAGTCTGAAACTGATGACCAATAGTGTAGCCATTTGTCCAACATAAAACTCCACTTGTTCCTATGCTGTACAGGAGGAACAAATAGACAAAATTGCCCCTTTGCTTTAAGGGACCTAGAAACCAAGAAAAATCTTCTGTTGCACTTGACATATTTCAGTCACACACTTCCTCCACCAGGTGTGAATCTTTGGAAAGTCGCATTCAGTCAGGATACTGCTACAGTAGGGTTTTCCAGATACAGCCAGCAGTGCTTACATTCAGTTTTACATAAAGTTTGAAAAAACACAGAAATTAAAAACAAAAAAAATCAAGGCATGATTAACTTCACACAACTGGAGGCTGAGAGCATCACAGCCCTGTTTCAGATATGAAATAAATACTTTTATCATTTTAATTTGAAATTAGCCCTATAAGTCTATTTATGCATTTACTCTTGATCCTCATGTTCCAGCTTCCTGAGCAGCAGTTACATGGTTAAAACCCGATGCCTATTAGAATAAACTTCTGGTGGGAAGTGCTAAGAATTCACCCCACTGCCTACCAATCTAACCAGAAATCTGTTCTCACTCCTACTTCCTCCTGTCTGTTCCTTTCTGAAACAGCAGTAGGGGGGTTGGGATTTTGCCTTTCCTCTACTGGATCACGGTTGTATACATGAACTATATCGGACCATATGGCAATCTCTTTCAATTCTTAAGAGGCAAAACAAGCTCCCTACCAACCCAATCCGAAGAGATCCAGGTAAGAGAGAAAGCCTACAGATACCAGTGTTCACAGAGACCAGTTACTAAATTCTGCCATATATTAAAGTAATAGGTAGGAACTATAGAAAATGTTGCTTCAAGGGTAAGCGCAGCCCTGTTCATACTCACACAAGCATTTACAGCATGTTCCAGTTCCTCTCTGCACCATACACAGAACTAGCCAGCTGCCTACATGCAACTTCGAGTAGTCTGGAGAAAAAACAAAGACTTAGATGTGTTATTCAGCATGCAGGGAGGCTTTGACATAAAGAAAAGTACTGTATTGAAGGAAAAACAGTGCCCATTTAATGAGCAACGCATACAGAAGATAAGCCTACTCGCAGGAGAGTGAAACTGAAAAGGAGAAAGGTTGAAAGCTGAGAAGAAACCTCCGTAGCTGCCTGGAAGCTGCCAGGAAGAGGCAGGCCAACCAGAAATGTAGCAGAGATGGATCTTCCTTTCGTGAGGGGAAAACATTAAAGTTTTATTGAACACCAAAGTGCAAAAATCCAATAGGAAAACAACCCCCAGACACAGCACCTCAGGAGAAATTCCACTACTCACTCTCAGCAAAGAGCAGATAAGCTTCTCACAAGGGCCCAACCTTTGGATACATGAAGTTGTATTTAGCTCTTTGGTAAAACTAGGATTGTCTGATCAAATACACTGGAATAGGATCTTGCTCATTTCCTTTTCTGGAAAGTTAAAACAGGTTTTTAAAGAGACTTTATTTTCCAATCTTACAAAATAATCATTGCATTTTACAACAGCTTTTAGGCCAGCAACCAAGTTCTTGTGTAAAATAGTACAAATTTTGTCTACGTTTCCATACCAAGTTTTAGGGAATACAACTTAAATGAATATGCAAGGAACTGACTTGACAGAAAATAGCTCCCTCAGCTGGAGCTGCATAATTTTTACCTTTCAGTTTAATTCAACTAGTAGAGTCATTAAGTATGTAACTAAATTATATTTGTATAACACAGTAACCTAATTATTTTAACTTTACTGTTCACTACTATGATCTGAAGTTCTTTACTACCACACAGATAGCTTATTATTGAGAATAACAAGCAGCAACTATATCAGAGGAAGAAGGGAGCAAACCGAAAGCAGCATAAGGCTTGCCCATTACCTGCCCTAACAAAACACGAAAATCACCAGAGACAGACAACTGCCAACTAGCTGGAGATACACCCAGGATCTGCCTATATTAAAATGTAACTACAATAAAAATCAAAACTAGACCACAGTTTGCCATTGCATCATTTCTTCTTCAGCTTTAATATTGTACACAATGTGGAGACAGACATGGGCCATATAGGGTAAGACTGAATAATATTCTGCCTTTGATTTAAAGGTGTTAATGAACCTGTAATCTGCAATCAGAGATCCATGACATTTGATATACTAATACCAGAAGTGTTACTGTACAGAACCATTTAGTCCTCATGTTAAGGTTAAATATTCATCCTGCTCAATTTAAGAGTTTTGAACATTTTTCTCTGTCCACACTTCATTAAAAAAACAAAAGCCAAACCCAAAACATAAGCGCTTAAAGAAATAAAGAATGAGATGGCCAAGAGATTTTTAACAAAATCTCTAAGGACTAAATTAAACTAAGCTAAGCAGAAGTCTGACCACATCTGTATTCACCTTAGAGAGAAAAACTCATCCTTTACTGAAACACTGCTCTAGACATGACTAAAAATTGCCACTTACAGAATAACAAAGAAAAACAATTTTCTTTTCATTGATAAGCAGCTATGAAAAGAAGCCCCCTTTGTATTTTCTTGGTTCTGCTTTATGTCATAATTGCATGTTATGAAGATTAAACATCCAAAAACCTTAAGGGTTCAAATGTTAGCATGAAAAAGTTGAAGGGTTACAACTCTCCCTCACTTAAACCTTACAATGAACACTGACAAGAGGATGTCAAAGATTTCAGCAGCCCATGATATTTTCAACCTTCAGAAGACAGCTGTAAAAAAAAAAAAAAAAAAAAAATCACAAAAAACCAAATAAACCCACTTTTCAAAGAAACTTCAAAATCCATGTTTAACAACGTGTTAAAATACTAAACAGTCTTAAAAGTTAAAATACTAAATCTCAGAAGTGCTACAGGGCGATACAGATTCCAGAAAGCTCACAGAACCTCTTTAGAAACAAGGTTTTCTAATTCACGCCACAATAATTTAAGGTTCAGTTAGTGTCAAGCACCATTATTTCTTAAGGGCTTTTCTCAGACAGATTATATGTCAAATAGATTTAACCCCAGAGATGTAACATGATCTTATAATAGTTATGACTAAATTACAAGTTTTAAAGTAGACAGCCATCAAAGTAAGGAGAACAGGCAATCATGGATTCAGGAAATGTACATTCCCCCATAGTCAGCTAATGGCAACTTTAATAGGATGTGATGGATTTTTCTCCACCAGGAGAAAATACTGCCTGTATTTCTGCTTCAACAACCCACGCCAGCTGACTAATGGAGTTATATTTTTGTCTCATATGAGGATGGTTACTTGCCCATCCTCTAGCAGTTGCAGAATGAAACATTAACAGCAGCTGTGGGGCGAACAGAAAAGCTGCTCTATTTGGTAGCCAAGATCCAAAGTACAGGCCTTTCCCCTCAAACAGTGGAGCTCATTTTCTGTCACATGGTGACGAAAAGACACAGCACAGAACAAGGCTACTTTTAGGGCTTAAAGTAGCTAACTGAAGATACTTCTAAGGAGTAATAAATCTTCATGGGGAGGAAAAGTAAAGGATTCACAGAAATTAAAAGTAGGGTTCTTGGACAGCTAAGAGCCATTGGGAGCTTATAGGAAGTTGCTGGAAAGAAACACTGGTGGATCAAAACAGGTTTCTTAAAACAACTCTTATCAAATACTCTTAAATGTAAAAACTCTACCTTGGCGTAAAACAATCCTAATCGTAACAGACCAATCCCAAAGAAACTCTTCTGCCACACTACTGAATAATCAGCATATGCCTGCAACTAGAAACATCTTTTTATGCAAGCACTTGGGCTTCAGTCCTGCAAAAATTTAAATATATCACTCTGAGTAGACCTACAGATCTCTGTGGAAGTCTGTAGAGTTTATCACACACATAAAAGCTAACACATATTTATAAGTCTTGCAGGATAATTGCTTTTGGCAGAATATAAATAACATTGCTCTAATGTGTTTCAGCATCATGGTCTCCTGCCTTGAGAACCAGGCATTCTGGTGAAGCCTGTCATTCTTCATGTAAAGAGTGGCAGCTGCATAGCCCACAGAGACATTTAAACTTCTCTTTGCATTTTCTTTAAAGTTGCAGAATAGTGTTTGGGCATTCTTTAAAAGTAGCAAGAAAGCTAACAAGTGAAGCCAATAAAAATTGCCTAGAAATGCTTTCCTACTAGTGCCAGATACCACTGGTAGGACTGGAAGCAATTCTTAGACAAACCATCTATAGCTTCCAACACTTCTAAACAGTACATCAATTAGGCTGTGGAGTTTACTAGGTATTTTTGCAGAACTCAATGCACTGGGTGACAGGGCAATAACTCGATATGAGGAGCAGTCTTAATAAAGGACTCTAATGTTCACTGTACTATACTACAATGAAAAAGCTTAAAACTCTGCTAAAAGAAGAGCTCTCAAATAGCAAGACAAGCATCTGAAATAATTTTAGAAACTTAATGCCAGCAGTTTGCCTAATTGACTTTTAAATGCATACCTAAAACTAGGCCTTAGATTTCTCTCCTTGTCAGTCGTCTTTATCTTTTCAATATTCTTACTGGCTCTATTGCCTTTCACTTTAACTTCTAGCAAGGATAAACTTGAGCAAAGAAAGGGAACTTTGGTAACTGTCAATGCCATTGAGAATTAAAAGAATGGTGTGTATCACCTCCTGCAGTCACTACTGCTTCTGCGAGCCCCAGCTGGAACAGCAGATCTCTCTTGGCAGAAGGCCCAGCTCCAATAAGGAGAAAAGAATTAATGTATTTTGTAGACATAGGAAGCTCTTACAGCAGGTTTACTTGTGCTGTTCCATTCCCCACTCCCCCTTATTTTCATTTGATACCTTCATTTCTCTAATCCCACCTTGAAAAAATAAGACAGTTTCACTGATGGTACATCATCAAGATTTTACAGCCGACAAAGTGTTGCATGCAACAAGAACAGCCCTGGTATAATTTACTTCTAAGAAATTGTCTACAAGAAGTCCAACAACACAAACAGCA
The DNA here is from genome assembly GCF_000737465.1 of Haliaeetus leucocephalus. NCBI lineage: Eukaryota > Metazoa > Chordata > Aves > Accipitriformes > Accipitridae > Haliaeetus > Haliaeetus leucocephalus. The sequence continues at coordinate 4,529,585 of NW_010972853.1, forward strand.
ATGAGGGGAAAAAAAGTAATTTAAAATACTCAGCAGCTCTCTCATACTCACATGATTTCACATTTACAGTTTGTATTGCCTTGGCCCAAATAACCAGTTAGAAATTTCTTGCATTCAATTGGTTTCTACTAAGCCCATTTTGTTTTGTGTACAAAAATTACAAGATAGACCTACAGGTAAATGGAACAGATGGATAATTTTTTAAGTATTTACCTAACTTTTAATCAATAAATCCTTTGTTTGCACCTCAGATCTATCTAGTGTAAAGCAGTGTTCTTTAAAAAAAAAAAGCAGTTTCTAAGTATTAATGAGCCTGCCCTGACTGAACGGAGACTAAAGGAAGGTGACACAGGCCATCCCCTCCCCACTTCATGAGGTCCTTGTTCAAGGCCAAAGCCCAAGAGCACCAGCACTTCCCAATCCCCTTTATCCTTCTGCTAAAACATTGCTTCAGCATCAGAAAGCAAGCAGTTGACATGACCATAAATTCAATGCATTTCCCAACAAAACTGAAGTGCTAAGTTTTTCCCTAAAACATCATGCTTACCATTTTATCTCATCACCTTATTCACATAGTTCTTGTGAGACAAACCATTTCAAGAAAAGAAATACCCATACAGTACACAATGCTCTGAAATACTCTGTTTCGATACCAAGACTAATTTCATGTTCTAAAATGCAAACATGAACAGCTAACAATACCAAAAGATAAAACTGAATAATCTGGCATAGCAATTTCAGTTTGCTTCAACTTCTGAATGCCTGAAAACACAACACTTGTATTAAGAACAGATAAGCCATCCAAAACTAAACTAAAATGAAGTCCTATGAAACAACCACATGGTAAAGTTTTCAACCAAAGAAACAAATAATATATTTCAGCTCAAACTTCCTGATGAGGAAACAGATGCATATGTAATTTAACCAAGGATAGCAAGTGGAAAAGTCAGAGAAAGGACGTCAACAAGAATTTTTGCCAAATCCTTTATGGCAATTCTTATGTTTTTATGTAAAGCATTAATATCTTAAAGTAATATAGTACTAAATCATTATTAATTTGTGATGCCCTTGGAACACTTTGTGCAGATATTAACTGCATCTCTGAGGATCTTCAATATCTCAGGTATCAAGTTTCTTGAACATTTTCAATGGGAGATTTCCAATCTCCCAGAAAGAAGAAACTGTAGCTGACCGCTCTGTAGTTTTCAAGCCGTTCTGAGCCATCATCTGCCTTGTCACAAAAACTTCCCCAAATGATTTCAAACCACAGATCTGCTTTACCATTAAAAAGCAAACAAGTGAGCAGTTAAGTTCAGTGGATTTTAAATAAATCTACTCCCACTCTCCCTCATTAACTGATCTCGACTGTAAATTTGCTTTAGATGCTTTAAGAGGTGGCTATTAACTACATAGAGACAAAGTTATTTTGTGTGTCAAAATGACAGCACCAGTGCTATTTATTTAGTGAAACTGGATTTGTCAGTGTTGGTAAAATGCAGGCCATTAATGGAATTCTTTTCACTTGTATTTTAAATGGCTTGTGTACTTATGCAACTTCAGCTTATTCTGAAATACTTCACAGGTTAACAGACAGGATCTGAAAAAAAACCAAACCCCAACCCCATTCTGAAGAGTTAAGTATTTCAAATTATGTAAATAGTCTACCAAAAACCATTAAAACAAATGCACCCATAGCACTACCACTACAAAACTTCGTACCATTTGGGGGAGGGGGCATTTGAAAAGAAGTTCAGATTTACATCTCTTAAAAACACCCACAGAATTATAAAGATTTGCTTGTGAGTACCCTTTTCTGCATAGTTTTACAAAGGAGCATCAACTTCCAGACCTTCAGAGCTACAGACAGATAATTTCATGCAATCCCAAACAGTATCATTAATTCCAAATTCAACTTAATTCCTGTGGATCTTGGAACCTCGCTTGGTAGCAGCCTTAACCACGAGACTGGGTAACTGCTGCTGCAAGGCTATGTACTGAAATGAATAAACCACACACAAAACATTTTCCTTTGTTAAGGAAGTGGTATATAATGGAGCTCAAGAGACTGAAGATGAATGAACAGAAGTTTTATCATTAGAAAAAACAAACCTTAAAAAAATGATAGACAGAAGTAACACATAATCCTCCCTACTTCTACTGTCAGATATTAGAGTGATTTCTGATCATGCTCCCTATGGAAGTTAAAGGCATACAAATACTACCTGGCTATTTAAACCTTGGGAAGTATCAATCTGAGCTTCTTGTAATCTACTGGAATAAGCACAAAGAAGGGGTTAGACCAAGAGAACTTCCTACTTATTGACCAGCTCTGTTATTGCCAAAGGACATATCCCAAAGTCAAACAGAGGCAATTCCTGACAAAATTATTTGCTGAGCTGTAATAAGAACTCATTGTGGAGGAGTGCAAAAATAGTCCTTTGGAGAACACCATTTTCCAGTGTAAATAAAGACAACAGAAATTGCATCCTACTGAAAACATGATACAACCAAACTGATTTTCTTGGTTAACGATAAAAGCTTGAACAGCATCTTTCAACTTAATTGTTAAGACTGCATTTCTAAGGAATCAAATGTACCATTTTATTATATAGACAAAATAAGGGAATATTTGTCTCAGCCAAGGAATACCAGAACTGCAAAAAATCCCCTCACCAAATACACCCTAGATCATAGATATTAATGCTGTCACTGGGAAATGACAGTTATGCCTTCTCCACTGTAAAATACCTAACTATAAGTTAGACAAGAAACAAAAAATACAGAAAGTAGATCCTTTCTATTGTAGGATACTATGATTTCTGCACTATCTGATTGTAACTGCCTTGGAAACAAACTGTGAAGCAACCTCAGAAAAGCTGGCCAAAATTACTCTTGCCTTTGAAAAGTGACACTTGTTCCTTCCTTTGACATGTGAAAGTTAATTAGGATATCTCTTACTCTCCACTGAAACGATCTTTTCCTGAAGCACATGGCAGAGATTCGGATCATCATGCCTTACTTGGGATGATACATTGATCAAAGCTTATTGTTTGCACTCTCCAGCTGAAAGAAGCATGAGGACCTTAAAGCTTACTTAGAGGTTTTACTTCATCCATTGAGCTTCAGTTGTGGGGATCAAGCTCACGCAGCACAGATAGATAGCTTGACAAAAGATAGAAAAGCCAATCCTATACCTCCCAGTAGCTGCTCAGGCTTAAAAAAAAGCTGAAGTAACAGATGAGGTAAACTTACTTCCAGTTTTTCCACAAGTCTAATCCATACATTTTTATTTTTTTCAAAAAAGAAGCTATACATATAACTGTAGTTCTACTTCAGGAAGATTTGTTCACAAACCTCAAAAAAGTTGACTTTTCTGTAGTGGAGAAGTCTTCTCCTTTCACTGCTGAAAGAAGGATGAACTCGTAGCCTGTGGGAAGCATTCTGTCTTTCTACAGCAAAGGAAACACATGTTTTCATTTGGGTTATGTTTTTGTTGTCCCAGAGTGGCAAAAACCAGGCTTCTTGCTAGCATTGCTCAAGGGTAAAACCCTGGTATTAAGACCTGTAAGGGTGCTCAGCGGGCCAGTCAAAATGTCTCAAAGAGACTCTAACCAGTGTCTTATTTTCCAGAAAAGTTTTTCAGGATAAGCTGTATGAGAACACTAATACAGAGAAATGCTCAGAAAAATGCTTCCTAAAATGCTAAAATGAAAACAAAACCTACAAGGATGGGTATCTCTAAAAGTCAACATACTTCAAGACACAGAAAGATATGCCACTTTCAACAGTAAAAAAACAAAAAAAACCCCAAACCACAAAAAGCAAACAAATAACAAAATAACTAATGCAAGAAAACTACAGTTTTAAAAAGGTACAGCAGAGAAGGAAAGAGAGGGGACAACCCGAAAAACTCCTCTAATTAGACAGCTAAGCTTATCAGCTTTCACCTAGTTAACCACAACTTACTTCAGAAGGAGGAGAATAAAAGGCCCCCACAGGAAATTACACTATACTAAACTATAGCACTCTAAATTCATGTCTTGTTCTAGCTTCCTTGAATAGACCTGTTCTTCATCCAGAATTCAACTAATAGATGAAGAGCAGCTCATGTTTTCTACCTTGCTTGAGGGGAACAAATGTGGACATATTCTCCCTTTGCAGGATTTGCAGGCAGCCATAACAGAGAAATGAAAGGTAGTGAATTCCTGCACTGTCAACCCAGGGAGTTCAAAGAAAACCAGAACTGGTTTTGTATCAGTGACAAACATACAACATGCTTGCACAAGCATCTCCTTTACAGTGTGCAGAGCACCCCAAGCATATGATGTAAGATACTTAAAAGCATGTGATAAAACAACGCTACTTCAGCTTCTCCTGAAAGCATTTCCAAAAAGTCCTCTTCATCCCCTAAACAACCTGAAAACAGAGGAGTGTCTAATCTCATAACAAGATTCCATCAGCCTGCCTGTAGCCAAGAGGCTGGGGTGGAGGTATGGTCACGGACTCAATTTTCAGTGCCCCAGGCAAATCCTTAACTGATTTCTGCAAATCCTCCATTACCTAACACGGGGTTGTTAACATGCACGATTCTTTTCCATCACCATAGTAACAAAGCACGTACATTTTAAGGTGCATATGGGGGCTCTTCTAGAGGATGTGTCAAGTTGAATACAGCTAAGACAATATAAGATATTTTAAGCTAGACCCGTTCAGTACAAATACAGAAAGCAAGAAAGTACTGTGCTAGATATCTTCATAGGACTGCTTAAGCAGTGGTTACACATCCATTAAAAAGTCTTCTGCAGGCTGAAAGAAGTAGATGATGAAGCAAGATTCTGTCAGGACATTTATGGGCCTTAATGCATAAAACCAGCTGTGCAATAACAGCCTGATTTTAGACACTCTAACTTCTTCAGGAACCACAGAGCAGAACACAGTAAAAAAATCTTAAGAACAATACACTTTACCTACCAATTGCCAGAAAAAAAAAAAGGTATAAAAAAACTAATTAGAAAAACGTATTTACCGATTAAGAAACGACAAGCAACTGGCATTTTCGTTTCAATGAGAGTTGCAAGTACTTTGCACTTACATGCCTGAAGTATGACACTATTCCTGTAGGATACATGAGTGACACCACAAAACCCCGGCTTAATGGTAATCCATACATTAGGTGCCTCCACAGCAAATATGCCCACACGTGTCAACAGCCTAACTCTGCGACTAGCATGCTAGATGCACATATCCCGTAGTGGCATGACTTCCCATAACAGATGTCATTATCACCTTAAAAGAACCAAACCAAAAGCAAGCTCAACATAACAAATGTATTATTCCCTCAAATAACTTCTCATACAACACTAGAGAGAGCTTCCAAATTGCGGTGAGGTGAAGGGAAACCCCAACACCAAAACCCCAACTTTCAGATAAGGATTAAGAAAATAATGCTAGCAGAAAATATAAGAAATGGCACGCTACAAGTCTGGATAGAATTACAGCAATATTACCAACATCTGAAATGCTCTCATAGTTGAAATCTGAAAATTAAAGACTAAAACCAGACTAAACTGCAGAAACAAACCAACCCCTAACAAACTTGTTAGAACACTGCTTTACTTTTCAATATTAGTATTTATAGAATTGTAATGCTTAAGGTGCAGTCTTCAATTATACAGCACGGCCTGCGCGTGATCAGAAGGTGCAGTCCTCCTCTCTGGCACAGGATGAGCAGCAAATGAGGCAAGGGGCTGAAAAAAAGAAAATGGGCATTTGCTAGTATTGAAGGTTTGAGAGCAGAACCCAGGCAATCTGATTATATTCCCGGCTCTGTCTCATTATCAAAATCATCAAAATTCATACCCCCTGGCCACATGGATTGTATTTGCACAAACAATTTCAGTTCTCAAGTCTGACAATTCTCAAGCATTTCATTTTCAACTTTGCATTCCCTTGGCACGCTCATTATCTACCACTGGTAGCAGCAATCATAATTTCGTCTACAGTTTCTTCTTCTTAAAATCTTGCAAAATTAAAGTAAGAGGCAGCAACCCCCAAATTTTTTTGCATAACATCAGTAGCACAGATCAGTACCATTTGAACTATAAGTGGAACTTTCAATGAGATAGATGATTGCCCCCTGAAGTGGGCACAAACATACCTATCCTAAGTCTACCCTACTAGGAAACTTCTAATCTATTCTTGGTCCCAAAGGAAACAAAGACGAGTGATTAGCAACAGTAACTAGTGCTTAAAAACATACAGGTTTGGTACATAAGATCAGCCACTTACATAGATTAAAAAACAGGATTTCCCATTTTAAATGTATAGGCCTCAACTCTAAATCCTGAATTGGCTTCTTTACACCTTTCAAAAACATGTTCCTGTTCGAGGCTCAAGATGAATCGGCCTCAATCACAGGCTTCATATTAAGGCATGCTGTACTGGAATCCAGAGTAAGCACACCATGCACAGAAAGCAATACCTAGGGCATGGAGTACTTCATGTCCGAGAGGCTGAAAAGTTTCTAGGAAGCTACATAAAAATTCCTAAATCACAGCAGGCTCTGTACTCCCACCTTTCACTACCCTTACTTAATCCTTTCAAAAGGTTAGAGAGAGAGAAATCACTTCTGCCCTCAAGGTTTATACCACTTCACCAGAACAGGTCTGCACAATTTCTGAAAGAAAAAAATCCTAGGCAGGAAGCCTCCCTGAGAGTTGTATCTTATCAGTTCTGGGTTTATTTAGGGAAGGCAGTCAGTCTCAGTAACAATTTTTAATAACCCTGACACTAGTTTTCAGTAATTACTTGTTTTATTAATGAAATTCTTGATGCTTCTTGTTGCTATGCTTGTTTACTCACAGCATTAGACTTTACTAAAACTGAAATAAATGAGTTTCATTTTTGCTTTGACAAACTTCAGTTAGTGTCGCAACTCGTCAGTACAAGTCACAGAAAAAGGGTAATTGTCAACAGTCGTCAGATCATCTTGGGGAAACCCTATTTATTTGGTACTGTTTTTCTGGAGTTTCTTTTTTTTAGGGGGTGGGGGAAGAAAAGACAACTCTTCCATAGACTTAAATGCCGCCGGCTCTTGCAAACCATTCAAGCCAAACATCGGCTCACAGAATTTCTTTAGGGGTTCTGAACAGGTGAGTGTTTGACTTGCTGTAGCAGAAGTACGAATTACAAAACTTCCTCAACTAAAATATCACAAACAGCAATAGTAAAAATCTTCAAAGACAAGAATGAATAGATCGGGGTGGGGGGAGAAGAAAAAAATAAAAATATTTACCACCTCATTTTTAAGATGGTTTGGATGTTTCAACAGTACACATTTGGGGAATTCTTCTGTAGCACACACATGAAAAATATTTTCTTCTGAATGGAAGTTTGGTATCAGGCAGCAATGCAAAATGGAACACAGTAACTGCTGAAGTTTCTACGGCCTATTTTCCCTGTTTGAATTGAAGTATTTACTGTCATATTACAATGAGTTCTTACAAGAAAAAATGCTTGTGATCTCCTTGCATATATAGACGCATTTATCATCATTATATTGGTACTTTATTATTATTACTATTTATTTTCCCCACCTTATTTGGAGCATCGGGAATTAGGGCCTGCAACTGTGTGTAGCAAGTCATCTATTATTTAATCAGAGCCACATTTATGAACAATTTTAGTACTCAAAAGCACTTAAATGCACATTTTTTGTCCCTTGGCATATCTAAAGATTTGTCAGTGTGTCCTCCCTTTTTTTTTAATTCTTTTCGTGTCATATGTAGGAGAAAAACGGTGACTATAAAGCAGTGAATATAAACAAACGAATATTCTTTTAACAAACTGGTATTACAGATATCAGCATGAACACTATGTAAAAGATAGGCTTGAAAAAGTTGTAAAAACACATGCACTTAAAATGTCTGCTCACTTCCTACAAGTTAAGTGCTGTTCAATACCACCATAGTCTTAGAGACTGGTTCCCATTACAGACATTTTTAAAGTAGGAGAGATACCATACTTACCCTGGTATCATATACCATAAAATATGTTACCATATACAACATGATACCACCTCATGTATGAGGCAAACCACAGGGAGTAGTGCCAGCCAACAGATTTTACCAGATCATAGTCTAAGCACTAGCAAAAAAAAATTCTTCTCTTACAGTGTACAGGAAAAGTAAAGTGCAAGGAAAGTAAGTATTGCTATTGTCTTAAGCCTAGAACTGTATGTTAATAGAGCATACCAAAAGAGCATCCAGTCACCTTCCTTCCCTCAAAAACCAAGCATCACTGAAGATTATTTCTGCTGAATACCAAGACTGGTTAGAAGACACGCCTAACAAAGTATTAGAAAGTATAAAAAAAATATAAATGTTGCAAATATGTTTACATCTTACTGAATTTTAATTTGGAATATTTGTACCACATTAGTCGTCAAAAATTGAATAAATACTTCACAACTGGAAGTGCTGTCAGAAAGAAGAATGTGTATTTTCGAGGGAGAGAAAGAAGGAACAAATTTTTTATTATCAAGAACCATTTAATTTTTTTTTACAACCAATTCCAGCCATTCAGTAACTGTGCAAAATGTGATAGTTAAAATTTGCTTGCTTAATTGTTGTTGCACATTAGAACAGAGAGGAAAATGACAAAGATAGTTCCTTTTTTAATATATCCATAAAGAAACTGGGATCCTCAACATGGCAACTCCCAGCCATCTTTCAAATTCCTTTAAGGAAACTGCAATATGTTCCAATCGAGAAAGAAGAGTAAGAGGGAGAAACCAGAGAGTTAAACATTAGAACACGACCATTTAAGACAACATACATTGTATGCTGTTTCATAGTTACTTTTTTTGAATCAGGGAAGTAGAAACCAAAAAAAGACAAAAGTATTTCCTTTGTCTCCTTTTTAAACTTGTGTCAATATTCTGAAAAGTATTTTTTGTTTCTGGTGTTTGTCATATCCCATTGAGTCATCACCAGTGCATATGATTTGTTCAGATGTACACAAGAATGGGTAAATAACAAACAAAAATGCCAGTGTTTAGCCTAAAATCCACCAGAAATGCCCTCAGCTTTAATCCTGTGACTTCTGATCCTGTCAAGATATATTCCTTTCAAGAAATGTCTTTACTTTCGAAACATACGCTGATGCCCTCACTGCCACTTTAACACTTCAAGAACATTAAATGAACAAACAAGGGAAACACTCGTCATTTTTTAATTCAAATATTATCACTGGCTCCAGTTATGCTGAAACATCCAGAAAGCATTTTTCTGCAATACCACAGTAATCAAGAAATGTTGCTAAGGTGAACCTTTTTTTTTTTTTTTAATAATAAAACAAACAAACCAACCCCCCCTGATTCCCAGATTATGTAACATGCAAATTCAATTTCACCTTCAGAACAGCGTCATGTAACATAAAGCTGAAGAGACAGCAAGAAGCAGTTCGTAAGACTGGAAAAGCCTCCCCAGAACTCTATAAAGAGCCACTGCCCTAAAAGAAAATATATGAGAATTGCAATGATTTCATATAATCAATTGGTTCACAGGATGCTTTCCTTAAAAAAAAAAAAAAAATAAAAAAATTAAAAATTCTTACTTCTTTTTACAAAGTCCTTACATTAAGGGATGAAGAATTCCAAAGCCTATACATGCCTTAGATAGCAGAAAGAAAACTAGCCTGCTGAAAAGTGTTAAAATCCTCCGAGAACTAATAAAACCAAACTAATTGGCTTTGCTTTCTGCGATACAATTTCATGTTCATCTTTCAGTATTTGGGCTTGCAATACAAGGAGTTCTGAAGCACAAATGAAGTATAGACAGTATTTCCATAAATACTGAAGACATGAACATACCAAGTAAGTATTTTATTTTAAAAATTTAGTTCAGCTTTACTGTTTCAAATCAACACTTGACGATGTTTACAACATCATAATCTAGAGGCTGTTAAGCACACAGCATTAGTATACACTCCATGTTTAACTTGTATTCTCTTGAATTAAATTATCTAGGACAATGAGTATAAGATTACCTATATTTATGTAGCAAAACAATTAGTATATGACAGTCTGAATCTGTAAAAATACAGTATGTAAACCAACTCTGAAAATAATGCAAGAGCACAAGCATTCCCTGAGAGACCACCTGCAATACAGAGGAAAATAAACAGGCCAATAAAGCAGTGCTCCTACTTTTCAATAGCAGCAACTCAGACTCCATCTTAAGCCTGTCATCATTCATCCCTGCTGAATGGGGACTACATAACGTAACAATTATTTTGTTTTACCCAACACTGAAATTCAGTAGCATTTCTAGACAGCAATAAAATCTGCCACCAAAACAGGAATTTGGTACAGTGCTTGCTGACCTGCCTGCTTTGACATTATTATGTTAAGTTGCATCAACAGCAAATTGACCCACAAGTCCACAAATCCTACTAATTCCTTCATTTAAAAACTGACAGTATTTGTGAACGCTGTGTTCATGCTGACCACACTGATTGCAAAAAAACACCGGGGGGGAAGATAAAATTATCTGGAGCTATAGAAATACTTTCATTTAAGTAATACCTGACAAATACAGTAACATCATTACAAGAACAATGTAAAAATCACCAACAAAGATTCATCCGTGGCTATCAAAATTTTATAAGGCTGCCTACCATATGTTCATGACTGACAAGAAACCTAGTAGTCCTTAATGCGGCTTTTTAATTAATCTTCCCCCCCACCACTGAGAATTTAACATTATTAACTGAGGTCAAACTCTAGACACTGCAAATATTTGTATCTTATTCCATAAAATGAAGGTTTATAAACAAAGAATAATGTTCAATTACCAGAATATTCCTGGTAGCCACAATGACACAAAATGCATTGCAAAGTACCCGTATTCGCCCTTATATGCCAAGAGATTTGTTAATGAATTCAAGGCCATTGATGTCATCAATTATACTGATAAAATTAAACACAGTGAACTTTTAATATATGATGAATTTCAATTTGTACATCTGCCCTATTTTCACAAACAGTTTATTTGGAGCTTCAATCATATTTCCCAATCATTTAAAATGACACACTTGTGTTATGTGCAAAATCAACCAAAGAGGAACAATGACTCTGGCCTCACCAAAAATGCTGTCAAAAAAAGAGCAAATGAAACCAAGAAGAGAAATATTTTTCTTATTTTTCTTCTGATATTCTAATAACCAACGTAAAAAAAAAAATCTATCCTTTGAGAAAAAACACCATTTATGGTGCTTTGTAAGGTTATACACATTTAGCTCTGTAACAACACTGAATAAACTCAAACCAAACACTGTATGTGAGCTTTTCTTTCTCATTTTAAGTAAAGATTAGTAATCTTTCAGGTATTCTTTTAGGTTGCACTAACAACAAAGCCTCCACCGCTCCACAAATGTATAATTAAGGATCACTTAAGTGTAATTTGTTAAGATAATGAAATACTGTATTCATGAGCAGTGAACATCACCATTTTAATGCTGGCAACCACAAAACAGTTACATCAAACAAGTACATTGTCTGCTTCAGGGATCCTTCATCACTAAGTTTCATTTGATTTTATTTTTTGAAAGATTTCAAAATTTTTAAAATCAAAGTTAATACACTGACCTCTAAACAGTTTATGCCGTATTAAAAATATTTCTCTGTTATTCTGCTATTTCAGAGGTCTCTCCAGCCACGGCATAGGTTAAGGAGAAATGACAATAGCTTATCTGCCATAAAATTCTCAAAGTAAACAGACGAAAAATGAACTGCACTGCTGGCTTCTATCAATTTAGTTGTCTTCGCTGTTACCTGTATTTTATAATAGGCAACATTTTCAGATGTCTTATTAGGTATGACCGACTTCCTTTTATGCTAGGCTGATTATCTTGCAGATGTAAGACAGTATTGTTCAATAAAATGTAAATTACCCAAAATTTATTAACATACTGTCTTGAAAACACGCTCATAATAATGAATTTAATTTTCAGTATTTTATTTTTGAGTATTTCTGGAGGCGAAAATATTTCAACGTTTTCTGAATAAAACTCTTTCCTGCTTAAATGTTGGGTGGTACAGCGAGAAGGTACTTCTGAACTAATGCTCCTTTACAGGAAAAGGACAAACACAAACCGTAAAAACAACTCGTTCCCCCCCATCTTTACAGTAACTTCCCATGCTGGCAGCCATAAGCCCTCTTTCTGCTGCCCTCTCTGATAAACCTGCCGGCCTGGCCGCCTCTCCCTTCTCATGCAGGTCTGATCTGCGAGGCTGCTGAATGCAGACACTGTACTGCACTGTGAATGGACAGCCAGGTATTTTATGAATGGAGCGGATCACGTGCTCCCAGCACCTCCCCGAGCTGATATTTCCCACATAACTGTGTCAACAAGCAGCGAACAGCACATATTAATACAGCAGGTCCTGGAGACCTTCCTCCGCCAGCCGCCGGCTGCAGCCCGCTCCTTAGCACAGGAGCAGCAGCTTTGGGCGCTCAGCAGGGCAGGTTTTGCCGCAGGTCAGCGGTGATGACAGCAAATTTTTTGGTTGGGTTTTTTTTTTTTTTTTTATGAATGGAGATTGTGGTATGCAAATGAGAGCGATTCACAAAAAAGGAAACATGGCGGCGGCCCCGGCTGCCGGCCCCGCGGGCGCCGCAG
>NW_010972853.1:4542291-4544702 GCF_000737465.1 Haliaeetus leucocephalus
GCTCCGCTCCGCGCTCAGCGCCGCGGCCGGCAGCGCGGAGCAACCCGGGCTGCGCTCCCCCGCGGGGCTCTGCCCGCCCCGCTCCTCGGGGACCGGAACGCCGTGTTTCGGGGCGCGCACGGGAAGGTGCGCAGGCTTTGCTCAGGGGAAGGCAGCGAAATGGGAAATCGGTCTTTCCTGCCGGAGGAGACCCGTCCGCACCCCGCCAGCCGGGCTGCTCTTCACCCACCCACCGCTGCCTACCCGTACAATGGGCGCAACGCTCCCTCCCCATCGCCATGGCCGCGGCCGGCGCCCGCATCATTCATAAAATCAGCCCCAGCAAATACCGACATCGCAGACGGTAACGCTAAAGCTCGGAGGCTGGAGCCATCAACCTTAAACTTCCCGGCAACAGAAAAAGTTTCAAAATACTTTATGTTTGGCTTTCAATGCCGTGAAGAAGTCGGATGTTTTCTGACAAATATTTTTCTCCTCCGACCCAAAATGTATTTCAAAGACAGATTACACGCAGGGGGGGATACAGCTGCACACACACACATTCTCCTCCTCTGGATTTCCTCCAAACCAGTCACATTAAAAATATTAAGAGATTCTTGAACTGGCCCCTTCCTCTCTCCTCTCTCAAAAAAAAAAGAAAAAAGTCTCAAGTGCTCATTAAAAGGAAAAAAAAGGCTCTAGGGTAGGTTTAAGCTGTATTTACACTGACTGACTCATCCAATTAAAATTCAGGAGCAGTTTCCTGCAGGATGAAGCTCCCACACATTAGTTTCCATGTGAAATATCTACAAGTAATAGGATATTATCAGAGGTGGTACGTGCCGATACCTCTCTGGGCATTCAAACCCCATCCTCCCCCTCCAAGACACCATCGTTACCTGCACCGTTTTCTACCGGGCTTTAATTAAACCACCCTTTTCTGGCCGCTGGCTCGCAGCCCTTCTGAACGAAGCTCCTTCACAAAGAGAGAGCTTCTGGGCTTCCATGTACGCGAGCAGAAATGCGCAGTACGCGGACGGGGAGGCCAGGACACGTACGTGCGCGGGCAGAGGCCCCCGCGGGGCGCGGAGCCGGGGGGGGTGGGGGGGCGACACGACGACGGACGGACGGACGCGGACCCGCCAAGCCCCGGCCCCAGCCCGACCCCGGGGCGGAGGGGAGAACGGCCGCTTACTCGTTGTTAGAAGTCGCCGTCTCTTCGCTCATTTTCTCCTCACCGCGATCCGACAGGGAGACGGAGCAGCACCGACGCAGCCAGGGCGCAGCCAGAACTCACCAGAAACTTCACCATTGTTACCCCCCCCGGTCCGCCGCCCCCGGCCAGGGCACGGGCAGCGCTGTGAAGTGAGGGAGAGGGAGGAGGGGAAAGGGGGGGTGGGGGTGGCGAGCGATCTTTATCCTGGAAACACGAAATCCCGTTGTCCGGCGCTGGAGCGTATTTCCCGTGCCTGTAGAGATGATGATGAAGGTAGCGGTGGAAACAGCGGCAACAACCACGGGTCTTCTGCTCTCGAGCTGCTCCCGGTTAAAGGGGAACAGAGTGCCGGAGACAAGGGAGGGCTCCCCGCCGCAAAAAGCTGCACCGCACCGTCCTCCCGCTGCAGCTCATCTCCCGCTGCAGCCGCCTTCGCTGCTGCTGCTGCCCTTCTCCTCCTCCTCCTCCTCCTGCTCGGCCGCCTCCCTGCCCGCCCGCCTCCCGCGCCCAGCCGGGGCAGGCGGCGGCGGCGGCAGAAATTCCTCCAGACACCGGAGCCGCCACAGGCCGGGGCGGGAGAGGGGGGGGTAAGGGGGGCAGAGCGGCTCGGCTGGGCTCTCCCACCCCCTCCAAAGCGACGCCGAGCACTGCGGAGGGAGGCCGAGCCGGCCCCAAGGAGAAGGCTGGTGACGGGGGGAGGGAGGCGGTTTAAACCAGCCTGGGGGTGGGAAGGGGGGGGACGGAGGAGAGAGAGGATGCGTCACGGCTGTTTGTGTGAGGAGAGGAGCGCGGAGGGAGGGGAAGAGGAGCTGCCAGGGCGAGAGGCGAGCCCCCGGCCGCAGGACGAGGGGGAGAGGAGGGAGAAAGCCCGCGGGGAAGTTCAGCGGCAGCGCTCCCCGCCCGGCAGCAACTCCATTAGCGGCCGCCGCCGCCTCGGCTCCTCACGGCCGCCGCCTCCGCCTCCTCCTCACAGGAAAACTGGGCGGAAGCGTTGACTTCAAGCTCCTTCCGCCGCCACAGCTTGATCCAAAATAACCGCGGGGGAGAGGGAGGAGGGAGGAGAGGGAAGAGCGAGGGGAAGAAAGCAATCCCCTCGGGCCCGCGCCCGCCGCCGGACGGGCCCGCGCCGCCGCCCTGCGCTCGAGTTTCCTGAAAGTAGTTCCCTCCCCCCCGGCGCTGCCTCACGCGCTTCCCCAGGAGCCGCCGCCGCCGCCGC